>NC_084561.2:34798823-35118823 GCF_033978685.3 Nerophis lumbriciformis
TGCCCATATCGGGTATTTTTTTTGCCAGTCTAAACGCTCCAAAGTAGAGATGTCCGATAATATCGGACTGACGATATTATCGGCCGATAAATGCTTAAAAATGTAATATCGGAAATTATCGGTTTCAAAAAGTAAAATGTATTACTTTTTAAAACGCCGCTGTACGGAGCGGTAGACAGACAAAGAGCGCCAATAAACCATACTTGCAACAACTTGGTCAACAGCCATACAGGTCACACTGAGGGTGGCCGTATAAACAACTTTAACACTGTTACAAATATGCGCTACACTGTGAACCCACACCAAACAAGAATGACAAACACATTTCGGGAGAACATCCGCACCGTAACACAACATAAACACAACAGAACAAATACCCAGAACCCCTTGCAGCACTAACTCTTCCGGGACGCTACAATATACACCCCCTGCTACCCCCTACCCCCCCCCCCCAACCTCAACCCCGCCCACCTCAACCTCTTCATGCTCTCTCAGGGAGAGCATGTCCCAAATTCCAAGCTGCTGTTTTGAGGCATGTTAAAAAAAAATAATGCACTTTGTGACTTCAATAATAAATATGGCAGTGCCATGTTGAGATTTTTTTCCATAACTTGAGTTGATTTATTTTGGAAAACCTTCTTACATTGTTTAATGCATCCAGCGGGGCATCACAACAAAATTAGGCATAATAATGTGTTAATTCCACGACTGTATATATCGGTATCGGTTGATATCGGAATCGGTAATTAAGAGTTGGACAATATCGGATATCGGCAAAAAAGCCATTATCGGACATCTCTAGGCTAGAGTATACAAATGAGTTTTAAGATGGGATTTATATGCTTCTAATGAGGTAGCATCTCTAACTGGGAGGGCATTCCATAGTACTGGAGCCCGAATAGAAAACGCTCTATAGCCCGCAGACTTTTTTTAGGCTCTAGGAATCACTAATAAGCCGGAGTTCTTTGAACGCAGATTTCTTGCCAAGACATATGGTACAATACAATCAGCAAGATAGGATGGAGCTAGACTGTTTAGTAGTAAAACCTTAAAGTCACATCTTAAGTGCACAAGAAGCCAGTGCAGGTGAGCCAGTATAGGCCTAATATGATCAAACTTTCTTGTTCTTGCTTCCTTGCTCGTTATACGTAATACCGTCAACTTCCTTTGTTTTCACTTTATCGAACTGCGCATGCAAATGCCCTTGAGGTCTCATTGGGGCCACATTGGAGCCTGTACGCATTTATACTGGAGTCTGATAAAGATCATATTTTACTTGTAAATTCCGTTGCTCATGATTCAGCCTCAGCGTTTTGTGGAAAATGCTTTAGGAGTTTTACATAGCACTTTTTTTTTTATGAGGTTTCCATTTAAATAATACCAATATGCTTTTAAAGTCTATTATTTTTGGAACTTGTTTTAGACCTTTTTGAGTGAAGAGCCATTTCCACTCTACATTCAAAAGATATAAACCACCAGGGAATGTGATGAGGTGTCTTGACAAACTAGAAGGACATTATAGCTCACACAACACAATAAACAATGTAATAAACCCAGCAAAGGAAAACAAATAAAACCATGACCATCTTCTTGCATACAAATACAGACATCAAAACAAATCAACAAATCAGCAGGAAGAATATGTCTGAACTATTTTGGTATTCTGCCTCAGTTTATGGCTCGTTTATGGACCTTGGGGACGTGTGTATAAGCCTGTGACACACTTTGGGCTAAACCTTGAATGGTGTAAGGACATAATTTACAGAATGTGCATATGCCACTCATCCTTATTTAATTTCATAGTTAATTAACAAAATGCTATGGTCCAAATAACAGTATTTGCTAGGGGTGCCAAAATAGTCAAATATTGTACAAACCCTGTTTCCATATGAGTTGGGAAATTGTGTTAGATGTAAATATAAACGGAATACAATGATTTGCAAATCATTTTCAACCCATATTCAGTTGAATGTGATACAAAGACAACATATTTGATGTTCAAACTGATAAACTTTTTTTTTTTGTCAAATAATCATTAACTTTAGAATTTGATGCCAGCAACACGTGACAAAGAAGTTGGGAAAGGTGGCAATAAATACTGATAAAGTTGAGGAATGCTCATCAAACACTTATTTGGAACATCCCACAGGTGAACAGGCAAATTGGGAACAGGTGGGTGCCATGATTGGGTATAAAAGTAGATTCCATGAAATGCTCAGTCATTCACAAACAAGGATGGGGCGAGGGTCACCACTTTGTCAACAAATGCGTGAGCAAATTGTTTAACAGTTTAAGAAAAACCTTTCTCAACCAGCTATTGCAAGGAATTTAGAGATTTCACCATCTACGGCCCGTAATATCATCAAAGGGTTCAGAGAATCTGGAGAAATCACTGCACGTAAGCAGCTAAGCCCGTGACCTTCGATCCCTCAGGCTGTACTGCATCAACAAGCGACATCAGTGTGTAAAGGATATCACCACATGGGCTCAGGAACACTTCAGAAACCCACTGTCAGTAACTACAGTTGGTCGCTACATCTGTAAGTGCAAGTTAAAACTCTCCTATGCAAGGCGAAAACCGTTTATCAACAACACCCAGAAACGCCGTCGGCTTCGCTGGGCCTGAGCTCATCTAAGATGGACTGATACAAAGTGGAAAGGTGTTCTGTGGTCTGACGAGTCCACCTTTCAAATTGTTTTTGGAAACTGTGGACGTCGTGTCCTCCGGACCAAAGAGGAAAAGAACCATCCGGATTGTTATAGGTGCAAAGTTGAAAAGCCAGCATCTGTGATGGTATGGGGGTGTATTAGTGCCCAAGACATGGGTAACTTACACATCTGTGAAGGCGCCATTAATGCTGAAAGGTACATACAGGTTTTGGAGCAACATATGTTGCCATCCAAGCAACGTTACCATGGACGCCCCTGCTTATTTCAGCAAGACAATGCCAAGCCACGTGTTACATCAACGTGGTTTCATAGTAAAAGAGTGTGGGTACTAGACTGGCCTGCCTGTAGTCCAGACCTGTCTCCCATTGAAAATGCGTGGCGCATTATGAAGCCTAAAATACCACAACGGAGACCCCCGGACTGTTGAACAACTTAAGCTGTACATCAAGCAAGAATGGGAAAGAATTCCACCTGAGAAGCTTAAAAAATGTGTCTCCTCAGTTCCCAATCATTTACTGAGTGTTGTTAAAAGGAAAGGCCATGTAACACAGTGGTGAACATGCCCTTTCCCAACTACTTTGGCACGTGTTGCAGCCATGAAATTCTAAGTTAATTTTTATTTGCAAAAAAGAAATAAAGTTTATGAGTTTGAACATCAAATATTTTGTCTTTGTAGTGCATTCAATTGAATATGGGTTGAAAAGGATTGTATTCCGTTTATATTTACACCCAACACAATTTCCCAACTCATATGGAAACGGGGTTTGTATGTTCACTATTGTATTTAAGGACAAACTTGCAATAAGAAACATATGTTTAATGTACACTAAGATTTTTTGTTAAAATAAAGGTAATAATGCCATTTTTGTGGTGCCTTTAATTTAGAAAAGTACCGAAAAGTATCAAAATACATTTTGGTAAAATATTGGTATCAGGACAACATTAGACCATAGAAAAAATATATAAATTGTTTCAGGCGTATTAGACCGTGTGTATCTGTTCACGCTGCACAATGGTTTTATCCCGTATGTGTTATCGTGCCATGGTCTGGGGACAGGCCACGGAATGTGTAGTGAAGCCTCTGTTGTCGTTATATAAACAAACACTAAAGATATTTGACCAAAAACCAATCATCACTGCCATAATCCCCAAAACTATAACATAATGAGTTTTGATAATTTTATTTAAATTACTTATTTTCATAAGCTATTTTTAAGTGTCTTAATGGATTAAATATCACTCTTGAATGTGATCAGTGAGAATACGACAAAAAGACCATGGTTTCACACAGCAGTTGACATCATATTGGGTGCTTAGTGACATGCAGAATAAATACGTATTCCCACCAAAAGGTATGGGTATGTGTGATGTTATGGCTCGGTGTAGTCTGTGCTCGGGGTCAGTGGCCTTCCCAGACTCGCCGCCCCAAAACACGTCTCTACCATGGCGGTTGTCATGACAACTGAGATATGATCATCCTACAATGTGCTATGTATAAAAGAAAATAACGCACACTCTTCAGCACTTGGCAGAAATAGGCCGTGTCTGTCTTTGCAATTTGGAGACCAACGCTGTTCCAGCTTTCAAGCTAAAAATCCCAAAAGCCTGATCCTTGGACCTGTTCGACCAAAAAAGACGGACTATGCATTGTCGGAGGCAGATATTTACATATATCCGAATTTAAGTGTCCATCCATCCATCCATCTTCCTCCGCTTATCCGAGGTCGGGTCGCGGGGGCAGCAGCTTAAGCAGGGAAGCCCAGACTTCCCTCTCCCCAGCCACTTCGTCCAGCTCCTCCCGGGGGATCCCGAGGCGTTCCCAGGCCAGCCGGGAGAGATAGTCTTCCCAGCGTGTCCTGGGTCTTCCCCGTGGCCTCCTACCGGTCGACCGTGCCCGAAACACCTTCCTAGGGAGGCGTTCGGGTGGCATCCTGACCAGATGCCCGAACCACCTCATCTGGCTCCTCTCGATGTGGAGGAGCAGCGGCTTTACTTTGAGCTCCCCCCGAATGACAGAGCTTCTCACCCTATCTCTAAGGGAGAGCCCCGCCACTCGGCGGAGGAAACTCATTTCGGCCGCTTGTACCCGTGATCTTGTCCTTTCGGTCATGACCCAAAGCTCATGACCATAGGTGAGGATGGGAACGTAGATCAACCGGTAAATCGAGAGCTTTGCCTTCCGGCTCAGCTCCTTCTTCACCACAACGGATCGATATAGCGTCCGCATTACTGAAGACGCCGCACCGATCCGCCTGTCGATCTCACGATCCACTCCTCCCCCACTCGTGAACAAGACTCCGAGGTACTTGAACTCCTCCACTTGGGGCAAGATCTCCTCCCCAACCCGGAGATGGCACTCCACCCTTTTCCGGGAGAGAACCATGGACTCGGACTTGGAGGTGCTGATTCCCATCCCAGTCGCTTCACACTCGGCTAATTTAAGTGTTACTTCTTTTATTTCATAGTCATATTTGAAAACAGCTCGTGTTTTTCCATTTGTTCTCTTTCTGTTTGTCTGCAAGTAAACTGTGTGTGTTAACCTTGAAGCTTTGGAATGTTAGAAAGAGCGATAATGGGCATTTGTTTTGGCTAGAGAGACATGACTGCCAGGGACTTAAGAGGGGAGAGGGTTTGGTCGGGGGGGGGCAGACCATCTTAGTGGCGCAATTGAATGTTCTATGCTGGACTGGTCTGAATGTATATCTGCAAAGCTTTGCAAATATATTACAAAATACCTATTCTGTCTCTGGTGGTTTTTCAACTCAGCTTTATGTGTCGTAAAGAGCTTGGGAGCGACTTGTGACTTGAATTCCCTGGGAGGAACAACTGGTCCAAAACGCAACAACATTCAGTATTTATTTCAAGTTGCCATACATTCATACATTACAGCATATACAGAACAGGGTTTCCCCTTGATTGCCAAGATACCTGTGGTGGTGGGGGCGTGATCAAGGGCCTGGTCAATATGATGTCATCATTTTCTTTAAAAAGGCAAAACATGTGTACATATTTTTAAAACAAATCTGTTATTAGTTTTAGTCTTAAAAAAAAAAATCAATATCGTTTTGCTCTATTTTCAATTGTTGATGCTTATTGTACAATGTACTTTGTTGATCATTTTTTTCTAGAAATTTCTTCAATCCTTTTAATCATTCTTTCTTTATCAAAAACAACCAACGGCATTTAGTTTGGATACTGATGAGTTATATATTGGAATATGGGATCCATTATTTACATTTGTTTAAACTATTAAATTAACCTAAAATATGACTTATTTTTATCCCTGTGGTCAAGTAGAGATGTCCGATAATGGCTTACCAATTCCGATATCAACCGATACCGATATATACAGTCGTGGAATTAACCCATTATTATGCCTAATTTTGTTGTGATGCCCCGCTGGATGCATTAAACAATGTAACAAGGTTTTCCAAAATAAATCAACTCAAGTTATGGAAAAAAGTGCCATATTTATTATTGAAGTCACAAAGTGCATTATTTTTTTTAACATGCCTCAAAACAGCAGCTTGGAATTTGGGACATGCTCTCCCTGAGATAATCCTGATACCCACTACAACTATGGGAAATACTATACTTTGACTTTCACAAAGTGCATTATTTATTTATTTTTTCAAACATGCCTCAAAACAACAGCTACAAAAACAATGAAGGCACACAGCTTCAGTCCAGAGTATACTAGAGTAATAAAGTAAACAATAACATAGTCCTCCTTCAGTGCAAGACTGCCTGGCATACTGTATAACAGGAAATTATAAACCGAGCTCAATCTGAACAGCCGATATGGGCATCTACATCAACTATATGATATGCCTGAGAAGCTGGACAGGACAAAAATAAAAAATTAAAATTAAAAAATTAAAAAAATTACAAAAAATACTTTTTGAAACCGATACCGATCATTTCCGATATTGCATTTTAAAGCATTTATCGGCCGATAGTATCAGCAGTCCGATATTATCGGACATCTCTATTGTCAAGCTTATGAGATGTGACTATTGTTAATTATCTTATTTTAATTTTTTTATAAATAGCTGTGATGACAATGTAAAGGAGGGTCTTTATTTCACTGTTGTGTTGGAATTCTTATTAATATTGATACTGTTGCTGATATTATTAATTTTTGTTTGACTACTTTGGATTGTTTTGTGTCATGTTTGTGTGTCCTCTTAATTACTCTGTTGATTGCTATTCCAAATGTTGTTTGGTTTGAAATTGGAATTGTATTATTATTGTATTATTGTGTAATACCGTATTTTTCAGGCTATAAGTCGCAGTTTTTTTCATAGTTTGGCCGGGGTGCGACTTATACTCAGGAGCGACTTATGTGTGAAATTATTAACACATTAGCGTAAAATATCAAATAATATTATTTAGGTCATTCACGTAAGAGACTAGACGTATAAGATTTCATCGGATTTAGCGATTAGGAGTGACAGATTGTTTGGTAAACATATAGCATGTTCTATATGTTATAGTTATTTAAATGACTCTTACCATAATATGTTACGTTAACATACCAGGCACGTTTTCAGTTGGTTATTTATGCGTTATATAACGTACACTTATTCACTATTCTTTATTTATTTTAAATTGCCTTTCAAATGTCTACTCTTGGTGTTGGGTTTTATCAAATAAATTTCCCCCCAAAAAATGCGACTTATATATGCTTTTTTCCTTCTTTATTATGCATTTATTTTCGGCCGGTGCGACTTATACTCCGGAGCGACTTATACTCCGAAAAATACGGTACTTTGTTGGACCGATTAAAAAAACACCGACAACAAATCTAGCATCTACTTCTGGTGTTATTGGAAATTGTACTTGTGTACACTTTACTTCGTCGCTCCATGTCCGAAAATTTCTGCGGCGCCGTTCCTTTGATCAGAGTTTTTTTTTTGGGCAGCCACATTTTTGGTGCGTCACAAGTCAATAGTGTGCAAATAATAGACTAGATATAGCCATTTATACAGTAAGTACCTGCACGGGAGGAAATATTTGTTGGAATTGGGCCCGTTGTTAACATAAGATTGGCAATAAAAGCTGAAAAGAGTGTCAGACTTTGTGTGTCTTCTTCTGGACGCAACAACACGTTATATTAGGGCTGCAACAACTAATCGATTAAATCGATTAAAGTCGATTATGAAAATAGTTGGCAATTAATTTCATACTTGCCAACCTTGAGACCTCCGATTTCGGGAGGTGGGGGTGGGGGGCGTGGTCGGGGGTGGGGTGGGGCGTGGTTGGGGGCGTGGTTAAGAGGGGAGGAGTATATTGACAGCTAGAATTCACCAAGTCAAGTATTTCATACGTGTATATATATATATATATATATATATATATATATATATATATATATATATATATCTTGAAAATATGCAAACAAAACTGTGTTTGGATAATTGATACTTCAAACTTGCATAAATAAATGTTAAGGAAAATAACATAACTTGGCTTCTGAGAGCTTCAAAATGTAATGAATAAAATGCTAAAGTTGTTGATAAACAAGCAATTATTTTAATAATTAAATATGGTCATTTTAAATGAATTATTATGATAATTTAAAATTAATTATTTCAAATATGTTTATTTTAATGTATAATTCGATGGCTGGATGTAATAAGGAGTCATAAAAAATACAAATAAAAATACAATTAATTTTGAAGTTTTTAGCAAAATATAGTAAACATTTATTTAGTTTTTTTTTTTTTTTAACTAATAAATATATTCATTTTTAGGTAAGATAAACATAATAATACAATTTTACTCTAGTCTGGATGATTTACTTCTGGTCACCCTGTTGTCCTCCCCTCTGAAAAAAGGCTGTCCTCACTTAGGTCCGCATGGAGCTGGAGGGGGCGTGGCCTCCAGCTCCGGCTGAAAATCGGGAGATTTTCGGGAGAATATTTGTCCCGGGAGGTTTTCGGGAGAGGCGCTGAATTTCGGGAGTCTCCCGGAAAATTCGGGAGGGTTGGCAAGTATGATTAATTTACTCATCGATTCGTTGGATCCATGCTATGCGCATGCGCAGAGGCTACTTTTTTTTAATAAACCTTTATTTATAAACTGCAACATTTACAAACAGCTGAGAAACAATAATCAAAATAAGTATGGTGCCAGTATGCTGGTTTTTTTTTTCAATAAAATACTGGAAAGGATAGAAATGTAGTTTGTCTCTTTTATCCGATTATTAATCGATTTATCGAAGTAATAATCGACAGATTAATTGATTATCTAATTAGTTGTTGGTTGCAGCCCTACATTATATTACTTTATATTTGTTTTCACGTTTCCACATTTTAAAGGTGTGGCAGCTAAAAATGTGCCGTACAAAAAATTCATAAAGGGCAAACCATGCAGTACTTGTAGAGAGGAGTTTATCAAAGCCTCATATAAAATCAAACATAGGTCTGGTTTTGTAATAATATCTGTATGGGCCGATATCCAAACTCAGGCCCTGTCTGCCGGATAACTCCTTAAACTAATAATTATTTAGCCCAAGCCCCGTGTCAGCCACACTAAACCATCGTTTGAGGTTCCCCCTCCTTGGATAAAGTTTTACACGGGTAAGTGTGCCGTGTATTTCTTGAATCTCCGGCTCTTAGCTTTGTTTGTGTCATCGATTGTTTACAAACTGAGTTCGGAGAGGAAGTGACGCCAGAAAGACCGCGCCCCACACAGAAAGTGACGTCAGAAAGAACGCTCCACAGCGAGCTTCATAAAAAGCGGTTTCGTAACTCGGCGGTAACCACTGGAAATATGGAGGTGAGTCATCCAGACATAACCGTGTTTCTCATGCCGTCTGTACAGACGCTTGTGGAAATCACACATGAATGCCTGCATGACCATTGTCATCAGTAAATGGATTAATAATGAGGGTGATTCTGTCACGGCCCGAGCGCACACCAGTGCGCATTCATGTGTGCGCTGGGCGCATCTTCGGGAGTGCGCCAGGCGCGTGTCAGTCTGGCTGCGGCAAGCAGCTGCAATCAATTGCCAGCAATCAGCGCACCTGTCACTGATTATAGTACCTGCTGTTACGGATCAGGCTCCTGCCAACGCCGCTCATCCGTCTGTGCGCACCTCGGGACACGCCCACGGGTGCGCACATCCAGGGACGCGCGCGTCCCCGCCCTGAAGCAGCCACCAGCTGCAATCACTCACCGGCAATCTACACACCTGGGTCTGATGAGGGCAAGCTCAATAAAGGACCGGTGGACCCAAGGATCGGCGCGGGAACTTAGTTTTCTCATGGTGTACCGTAAGGCTTATGATCTCTCTCTGTCTCTCTCTCTGCGTGTTTTCCCTCGTGTCTGACATCCTTGTTTGTTCTCCCGTGCCTCCGCAGTGTTTACCTTCCGTTGCCCTGGATTTTGACTGCCTCCCTCGTTTCCTTGACTCCTCGCTTGCCCCTGGACTTTGACGCCTCGCTCTCGCCCCGGATCACCTGCCTGCCCCATGGACTGCCTCGTTTGCTCTCGTCAACACTTGGTAACACACTTCAGCTAACTACACACATAGTCTTACACCACACACTCTTGTATTCTAGTTCACACTCCATTTCCTTAGTTCAGTAGTGTTTGTTATTATTATTATATATATATATTGAATTATTATATATATATATTAAATAATTGTATATACTGCCCCCTGGTGTCTGTTTGCCGTCACCTCCCTCAGTAAACACAACATCTGCCTTCATAAGCCTGCACAACCTGCTATCCCGCGCCAGAACGTAGCTACCTGTCCTGTACAGTAAGCCAAACCTGTCTAGCTCTATGCATACTCTCTCTCTGTGCTTCTCCCCCTCCGTGTTGATTTGTCTCGTGTTTTCTTGTCGATCCAGCAGCCTCCCTCCGTTCCCGCGTTACAAGCTGTGCGTCTCGTCTCCCCGTGTTCCCTCTGCTTCTCGGACTGCCTCTTGGATCTCGACCTCCCGCCTGGACACGTACCTTCGATGCCTCGCTATAGCCCCCGACTTCCTGCCTGCTCACGGACCTCCGAGCTCTGCCTTGTCCCTCTTGATCTTGATCAATACTTCCGTGTAACACTCTTCAGGTAATCTCCACACACCATACACTCTTGGATTTAGTCACACCCCATGCTCTGTTTATTAATATTATTATTTTATTATTTTATATATATTGTTTATATATATATAAATAAATAGAGCTAAACGACATCCCTCCTGTCTGTGCCGTCTCCTTCCCTCTGTACAAACAACAGATTCCACCTAAAAGACTGTCCAAGGCTGGTAGAGCGAACTCAACAGAGTTATTTATTGCAAGGTGACATAAAACATCAGACACTTAAATAAAGTGAAATACTGCAGCATCACTTTGTCCTTGTCAACTTGTATTAGTTCAGAACAGTAAATACTGAGGACTTTGTTACAGTGTCAGGGAACAGCTGTCCTTATCACACCTTTCAAAGAAGAGACGACCCGCTAAATTGAAGTATATTACTAAAGCGGAGGAGAAGAAACTCTAAAAGAGACTTATTACCCTCCTTAGTATGGATGTGCTCTCACACATCCTCCGCTCACCCACTTTAGAAGGTTTGCTGGTTGGAACCAAACACAGGCATACAACTAAAGGCATTTATATATTTAATACCTTTTTTTAATGTGGAAGCTTTTGTGAATAGATTCAAGGATCTTTATTCCTGAAAGGCAGCACGGATTGCTATACGGTCAGTGACCAGGTCAATGCATACACCGGTGCAAAGATTAGTCAGGAGACTCCGACTAGTGTGCTTGGAAAATTACGTTTCAACAGAATATTAAATCAGTGTTCCTTAACCATGGGGCCTGGACTAGGGATGTCCCGATCCAGGTTTTTGCACTTCCGATCCGATACCGATATTGTTTTTGCATTTCCGATCCGATACCGATACTGACCGATACCGATACTGACCGATACTGGCCTATCCGAGCATGTATTAAAGTTTAAAGTTATTTAGCCTACTTAGTTGTCAGAATCATGTTGAAAAGGGTTTTAGTACTCTTGATAACAACTAGCCAGCTGAATTAGGGGAGTTTAAATAATACACAATGGTTGGTAACAAGAAACTGACCTGTTTATTCAAAGATAAACACAAAATAGACACAATTATTCATGACAAACAGAAATGGCATCATTGAACTAGGACTGGGCGATATGGCCTTTTTTTAATATTGGGATATTTTAAGGCCATATTGTGATACACAATATATATCTCGATATTTTGCCTTAGCCTTGAATGAACACTTGATGCATATAATCACAGCAGTATGATGATTCTGTGTTTTTTGATTGATTGATTGAGACTTTTATTAGTAGGTTGCACAGTGAAGTACATATTCCGTACAATTGACCACTAAATGGTAACACCCCAATACGTTTTTCAACTTGTTTAAGTCGGGGTCCACTTAAATTGATTCAAGATACAGATATATACTATCATCATAATACAGTCATCACACAAGATAATCACATTGAATTATTTACATGATTTATAATCCAGGATGTGGAGGGGGGCGCCGGATGTAAGTGTCAAAAAGACAGCCAAAAGAGTTTGATATGAGAATAAATCTAAAGTTAAAATATAGGGTAGAAATGCACCCATTTGCAGGAAATGTAGTCTTGATTTTCAAAATTGTCTTTCAAGGCTTGCATGTCTACATTAAAACATTCTTCTTCATACTGCATTAATATATGCTACGTTTAAAATTTCATGCAGAGAAGGAAATCACAACTAAAAAAATCACAAATTTTTTCATACAGTGTTTATGTGGAAATTTTTGCCTCGGCATTTTGATGGTGTGGACGTGTGGCACCGAATGGAGATAAGCGTCTCGACAGACGTCACAATATTTGAACAATGATGACGAAAACTGTTTTCTCTGTCGTGTACGTGTGTCGAAAATTGTTATGCGCTTATTTTTTTATTTGATTTTGTGCGTGGCATATAATTGCTATGCGCACAGGCGCGCACCTTAGAGAGAACGTTGGTCACACGGCTGCGCTAGCATCACAGCTAACGTTAGCCATCCTGCTACCTCTCTGCTCGGGGAGGACGTATACATATGTGACGTATGACGTGACAGTATGTGACATATGACGTGACAGTATGTGACGTATGACGTGACAGTATGTGACGTGTGTAAGAAGGTGCGCTTGCTGTCTGTGAGAGGGAGACACAGGAAAGAGTGAGAAGAGCCTGTCGTGTAATGCCAGCAGCTAAAAGCAACTGCGTGAGAATCCACAGATGGATGTGTTGAAGGTGTGCTAGAAAATGCGGAACGGAAATTATGGAGCAGCAGAAAAGTGGAATGTATTATTTAAATCAGTGCGTTGGAAAACACGGATCGGAGTTTTTATTAAAACTGGATCTGGATCGGCATTTTCCCATGCCTTGCCGGTACGCATTTTTTGGCAAATATCGGCGGCCGATCCGATCCAAATATCGGATCGGGACATCCCTAGCCTGGACCCGTTGTAGGGCTTCGAGGGCCACCAAACAAATATCTGTTTCACGGCTATGGTCCGTATGGATACACTTTTTCACCACTTGTAGCAGTAATGACAGCATGAAACAAACAGAAAAAGTCTAAAGCTAAAGTCATAGAGTAGTTTCTTCAGTGTAAAAATGTGGACTAAAGTGGTGACGCTGTTGTTAGAACAGTGGTTCTTAATCTGGGTTCGATCGAAACCTAGGGGTTCGGTGAGTCGGCCTCAAGGGTTCGGCGGAGCCTCCGACGCGGAGGTCAAGACACACCCGACTCATCGTGTAAATAACAACTTCTCCCTATCGGCGAATTATGGATACCCCCAGCCTTTGCCAGAAATCCTTTTTGAGGATGCTGGACATAAAAACGAAGAAAAGGAACAGACGTTGCTGTGAAAATGACATGAGAGTGGCACTTGCCAAGGTGAAGCCAAGCATATCTAAACTGGTCTCTCAAAGGCAACAACAGAAGTCACACTGATTTGCAGGTGTGTAATTTGTTGTGAGTTCATGCACTGTGTTGGTTTTGTTCTTTGAACAAGGTGATATTCATGCACGGTTAATTTGTCTTGGATTTGAAAAAAAAACTTTTTTTTAAATTTTTCACTAAAGAAGGGTTCGGTGAATGCGCATATGAAACTGGTGGGGTTCGGTACCTCCAACAAGGTTAAGAACCACTGTGTTAGAATCTATCCGCGTTCTTTGATTAAACAGTCAGAGGCTAGGTCTTTCTAAAAAGATTTACCGATAACTACATTTCTTCAAACCAACCTTGAGACCTCCGATTTCGGGAGGTGGGGGGTGTGGTCGGTTGGGGCGGGGGCGTGGTCGGGGCGGGGTTGGGGGCGTGGTTTAGAGGGGAGGAGTATATTTACAGCTATAATTCACCAAGTCAAGTATTTCATATATATATATATATATATATATATATATATATAAAAGAAATACTTGACTTTCAGTGAATTCTAGCTGTATATATATATATATATATATATATATATATATATATATATATATATATATATATATATATATATATATATATATATATATATTATATATATATATATAAATAAGAGAAATACTTGAATTTCAGTGTTCATTTATTTACACATATACACACACATAACACTCATCTACTCATTGTTGAGTTAAGGGTTGAATTGTCCATCCTTGTTCTATTCTCTGTCACTATTTTTCTAACCATGCTGAACACCCTCTCTGATGATGCATTCTGCTTCTTCTCCTTGTTGTGTGCGCAGTTGTGCACTGCACTCTCTAAAAGCCCTAGATGTTATTGTCACATATGCATGTACAGTAGATGGCAGTATTGTCCTGTTTAAGAGTGTCACAACATTGCTGTTTACGGCAGACGAACTGCTTTACGGTAGACAAAAACGTGAATGCTGTTGTTGTGTGTTGTTGCCGCGCTGGGAGGACGTTAATGAAACTGCCTAATAATAAACCCACATAAGAAACCAAGAACTCGCCCTCGATCATTCTACAGTTATAACGTGATTGGGCAGGCATGCTGTTTATATTGTGGGAAAGCGGACGTGAAAACAGGCTGTCGACACGTCACTCAGGTCCGCCTGAATTTCGGGAGATTTTCGGGAGAAAATTTGTCCCGGGAGGTTTTCTGGAGAGGCGCTGAATTTCGTGAGTCTCCCGGAAAATCCGGGAGGGTTGGCAAGTATGCTTCAAACAGGTCACAGGTAAATGTTACAGGGCTGTTGTCACTCTGCTAAAAGTGAGCCCCAATCAATAATTATTTGCTCTTGTTATAGTCCGTGCCAGAAAGGCATATTCAGGGCCAGATCGGATCATCTCGAAGGTGGGGCGAGTCTTTCCAAATCAGGAGTGGGAATCCAGGAGCCAATAAATAACAGTCTTTGAGAAGATAGCCATCAAGAGACGTTAGAGTGGTGCCATTGGTTGATAAGAGGAAAATGTGAATAGTAAAATTCTTAGTGAGTTTGGGTTAGAGATGCGCGGATAGGCAATTATTTCATCCGCAACCGCATCACAAAAGTCGTCAACCATCCGCCATCCACCCGAAATAACATTTAATCAAAACCGCACCCGCCCGCACCCGCCCGTTGTTATATATCTAATATAGACGATGCAAGGCATTAGTGAGGTTATAAAGCTTTTGCCTGTTAAAGAAAGGAGACTGATCCAATGCAGCAGAGACATTCGCGTGCCACGCTGTCACGGCCCAGACGCACACCAGTGCGCAATCATCTG
Source organism: Nerophis lumbriciformis (assembly GCF_033978685.3). NCBI lineage: Eukaryota > Metazoa > Chordata > Actinopteri > Syngnathiformes > Syngnathidae > Nerophis > Nerophis lumbriciformis. The sequence continues at coordinate 34,814,247 of NC_084561.2, forward strand.
GGAGCCGCACCTCCAAGCGCGTGGAGGTGCGATGTCCCTCGCACCCGCGGCGGCTCCACCCGGGCTCGCGCCCGAGGCTTCAGCGCGCACCGCGGCGGCCATCCTACTCGTCGCGGCCTAGCCCTCGCGGCTCTCGCTGCCGGCGACGGTCGGGTATGGGCCCGACGCTCCAGCGCCATCCATTTTCAGGGCTAGTTGATTCAGCAGGTGGGTTGTTACACACTCCTTAGCGGGTTCCGACTTCCATGGCCACCGTCCTGCTGTCTATATCAACCAACACCTTTTCTGGGGTCTGATGAGCGTCGGCATCGGGCGCCTTAACCGGCGTTCGGTTCATCCCGCAGCGCCAGTTCTGCTTACCAAAAGTGGCCCACTCGGCTCACCAGGGTGAGCCCCACCCCTTTCGTGAGCGCACTGCGCGCGGAGTGACCCCTGTTACGCGCCCCCGTTGGTGGCGGGCATGTAAGCTGCGCGGGCGGAGCGCGCGGAGTGACCTCTGTTACGAGCCGCCGGCCACGGGGGTGGCGGGCAGGTAAGCTGCTTACCTGCTGTGCGTGACGCCAGCCGCGGCGTAGGCGGACGAGGCGGGGTGTCGGTGCGGTGGGCGCGGTGGTGACCCTGGACGTGCGTCGGGCCCTTCTCGCGGATCACCTCAGCTACGGCTCCCGGTGGGGCCCTCTCGGGGGAAGGGACCTTGGTCCCGGACCCCGGCGAGGCGTCCCTTCTCCGCTCCGTAAAAGTGTCCATCTCTTTTTTTTTTCTTCTTCTGTTGTGGCATATGCTGCAGGTGCCTGCTCGTTTTTCGTATGTGGGTAACAACATTTAACTGTGTATATATATTTCCGAATTGGTTTAACTGCCACCCCCCTGAATCTATTTAAAATCTTTTTTTTTTTATTTCAACCGCCCGACCCGCGGATAATCCGCGGACTCCGCGGTTGTGTCCGCAAACCGCGCATCTCTAGTTTGGGTACAGATTTAGGGCTTAGCCAGCAACGTACGGTGATGAGACATAGTCTCTGCACATACCATGTCCTTCTTACACAGTCAAACCTTGAGAAGGCAGGTTGCATACACATGACCTGTGTGCTTCAAGTAGAGCAAAGGTCTAAGAGGCCAAGTTTGAAAAGAAATTGAACCTGAGTGAACCTACATATAGTGTATTTAAGTGTATATTTGCTGCAATATTCTAACACTGTATTTTCATTTGCGTTTCAATGTTATTGACAGTTTCATTAAGAAACATATATTATTATCAAATTAGTTGGAATTTATCTATTGTAGGAATGTGTAATTGTATGTAAACTATTTTTTTCATCAGTTTGTAAAGCCCCTTCTTTTGCAGTAGTATTAATTTTTGTAATCAGCCTGATACAAGCTTTGATAATAATCAGTGTGATGCAACACATGGTTTCATATCATTTCACATGATTTATCCTGTAAACCGCAAGTAGGTTAGATATAATTATTGAATACGATTAAAATCAAGAGGAAGATTACTAATTCTATGTTAATATTTAAGTGTGCCTTGGGCCTCTCTGTGGTGGAATTGTTAGGCGCCTGCTTTAGATGAAATATATTGCAGCAATTCATTATCTTGACATCAAAGCCAAACAAGCTTCAAATACCATCTGAAAGCAAAACATTTTTATGTGGCACCCGCCAGCAAGAACGCTAGTAGTAGATCATTGAAGCATTGGACGATAATCGAAGCTGGAGAATTTAACACAAAAGTGCCACAGATAAGTTCAGCAACACCTTTGTAGTAACTGTGATTAACAGCAAATAATCAAAATTCTAAAGTGTGATTATTGTGATGAAAAAAATTATCAATAGAAAATCACAAGATATCATGCCTAAGGACTAGTGATACCACCCAACTCTCCACACTTACTCAGATGCTGGATTCTTCTGAATATAAAACGTAAACAATGAATAATCCAACTTGCATTGATACAACATTTCAGTTCAAGTACACTTCACTTAGAAATCCTTTCTTATTTCTTATTGAAACATCATTGTTTACAGTTCAAGTTTAAACTGTTCAATTTACAATTTTGCACTTAAAACCTGTCTATGGTGAAGAGAAAAAAAAGTATTTTTTGAGACATGTTCATTATTCAAGTGCGGATCTAATAGAAGTATGATTTATCGATTTATAACCTCATGAATTGAAATTGAACCGATTTAGGAAATTAGGTTTAGGACCTACTCAGTGGCCTAGTGGTTAGAGTGTCCGCCCTGAGATCTGTAGGTTGTCAAATAAATTTCCCCCAAAAATGCGACTTATACTCCAGTGCGACTTATATATGTTTTTTTCCTTCTTTATTATGCATTTTCGGCCGGTGCGACTTATACTCCGGAGCGACTTATACTCCGAAAAATACGGTAATCAATTATTCCTGACCTTGTTTTGGAAGTTTCCTGACAGTTTCATGCAAATCTAAAATGTATCGTTTTGAGTAATTTTCATAACTAAGAGACAGACGAACCAACGGCAACAAATACAAAAACTTTCGGCGGCCGTAATAACTTGTCATATTCCAAGTTGCTTGCTTGCTAATGCAGTTTTATACTAATAACAATTCTAAAGTCATTATAGTACAGTTTAAAAACATCATTCTGGTGAGACACATAACGATTATCGTGAAATTAAATTACCAATACAAGAGAAAAATAGAGACTGGGGTTTCCTTTCTGCCGACAGCCGTCATTACCACATAGAGTCGTGGTCAAAAGTTTACATACACTTGTAAAGAACATAATGTCATGGCTGTCTTGAGTTTCCAATCATTTCTACAACTCTTATTTTTTTGTGATAGAGTGATTGGAGCACATACTTGACGGTTACAAAAAACATTCATGAAGTTTGGTTCTTTTATGAATTTATTATGAGGTCTACTGAAAAGGTGACCAAATCTGCTGGGTCAAAAGTATACATACAGCAATGTTAATATTTGGTTACATGTCCCTTGGCTAGTTTCACTGCAATAAGGCGCTTTTGGTAGCCATCCACAAGCTTCTGGTTGAATTTTTGACCACTCCTTTTAACAAAATTGGTGCAGTTCAGATAAATTGGTTGGTTTTCTGACATGGACTTGTTTCTTCAGCATTGTCCACACGTTTAAGTCAGGACTTTAGGAAAACCTTAATTCTAGCCTGATTTAGCCATTCCTTTACCACTTTTGACATGTGTTTGGTGCCATTGTCCTGTTGGAACACCCAACTGCGCCCAAGACCCAACCTCCAGGCTGATGATTTTAAGTTGTCCTGAAGAATTTGGAGGTAATCCTCCTTTTTCATTGTCCCATTTACTCTCTGTAAAGCACCAGTTCCATTGGCAGCAAAACCACCACCATGTTCCTGGGATTAAAGGCCTCACCTTTTCTCCTCCAAACATATTGCTGGGTATTGTGGCCACACAGCTCAAATTTTGTTTAATCTGACCACAGAACTTTCCTCCAGAAGGTCTTATCTTTGTCCATGTGATGGCACGACTGTATGTAGAGTTGGAACAAATAAAGTGCCTTGTTAAATACAACCCTGTCAGCCAGAATACAGCATTGTACCACACATGCTAATAATTGGACTGAATGCTGACTGCTTGTACACTTTTTTCGTCTTAAAGAAGGACCAGGTGATTATATGATCTTGATCGTTGACTGCAATTAATGTTGATGTTCGGTATAATCCTGCACGGAACAATCCAACTTTATTGACCGTGATCCTGTGTGTGTCTGTGAATGTGTGTGTTTGTTTGCATGTATTTTTGTGAAACTCTTTGTGTCCGTGTATGTGGGCGAACACCAGGCTCGTCACGACGTAATTATTGTTCAATGAGCTTTGTGCCTCTTCTCCTTACACAGCGCGGAAGTGCAGCCCAGAATAACAAAAGAAAGAACTATGACTAACATTAGCATAGAAGTTGAAACAACATTTAGAAGGACCAGCAGACTTAAGTTTCACTATCTACTGCAGCTCACCAGTAATCCTGCCCTGAATGCGGACTTGCAGGCACGCACAGGAGTCTTTATTAGTCCCGACTGGGAGAATAAACCATACTTGCCAACCCTCCCGGATTTTCCGGGAGACTCCCGAAATTCAGCGCCTCTCCCGAAAACCTCCCGGGACAAATTTTCTCCCGAAAATCTCCCGAAATTCAGGCGGACCTGAGTGACGTGTCGACAGCCTGTTTTCGCGTCCGCTTTCCCACAATATAAACAGCATGCCTGCCCAATCACGTTATAACTGTAGAATGATCGAGGGCGAGTTCTTGGTTTCTTATGTGGGTTTATTGTTAGGCAGTTTCATTAACGTCCTCCCAGCGCGGCAACAACACACTACAGCAGTCACGTTTTCGTCTACCGTAAAGCAGTCTGTCTGCTGTAAACAGCAATGTTGTGACACTCTTAAACAGGACAATACTGCCATCTACTGTACATGCATATGTGACAATAACATCTACGGCTTTTAGAGACTGCAGTGCACAACTGCGCACACAACAAGGAGACGAAGCAGAATGCATCATCAGAGAGGGTGTTCAGCATGGTTAGAAAAATAGTGACAGAGAATAGAACAAGAATGGACAATTCAACCCTTAACTCAACAATGAGTAGATGAGTGTAATGTGTGTGTATATGTGTAAATAAATGAACACTGAAATTCAAGTATTTCTCTTATTTATATATATATATATATATATATATATATATATATATATAGCTAGAATTCACTGAAAGTCAAGTATTTCTTATATATATATATATATATATATATATATATATATATATATATATATATATATATATATATATATATATATATGAAATACTTGACTTGGTGAATTCTAGCTGTAAATATACTCCTCCCCTCTTAACCACGCCCCCCCCCCCCCCACCTCCCACACACACACACACACACCTCCCGAAATCAGAGGTCTCAAGGTTGGCAAGTATGGAATAAACACACCTACTAATTTAATCAGAAGAAGGCTTTTTTATATCTTATATTTTTCAATCAGACTTTCTGTTTATGTGTCTGCAAATATTCAACTCCTCTGATATCACGTACTAAAAATCCGCACTCTGACACTTTGTGTTCAAATCATTGTTGAGTTTGTGGATGAGAAACACATTTTGTTGCTGAAATAATCATTAAACTTGTTTTATGTGTTGGTACCCATTATTTTTTACAGTACCTCAAATTCAGACTGCACTTTAATGTAATTGTATTCAATGTATGCTTATTTGAGTTTTATTTTAGTTTCCGCAGGAAAGGGCAGAACAAACACCCTCCACTTTTAATTAACAACACTCTCGTAGAAAGGGTCAAGCATTTCAAATTCTTAGGGGTGAACATAACAGAAGATCTATGCTGGGACATTAACACTGCTTCTACAGTCGGAAAGGCCCAACAACGTCTCTTTTTTGAGGAAACTAAAATGCGCAAACATTCCGCAGAAATCAATGGTCAACTTTTACAACTGTGCCATCAGCAGTGTCTTCACTTACGGCTTTTTAGTGTGGTTTGTAGCTGCACTAAAGCGAACCAACAGGCCCTCCAGCGAGTGGTTAAAGCGACGGGGAAATTATAAAGACGATACTCCCAGAGATGAGTGCCATGTACACAACTCGCTGCCTAAAGCGAGTACACAACATCCTGAAGGACAGATACCACCCAGCACATGGCCTCTTCAACCTGCTACCCTCTGGAAGGAGGTATAGATCGATTCGCGCCAGGACCACCAGAATGTCTCACAGTCTGTATCCCCAGGCTGTGAGACTGCTAAATGAACAGCCTGCCCCTTTGCTGCCCCGGACCATCTTATTACCTCACTCTTCACCACCTCAATAATTGTGCTCTGGACATTGCATTGCTGCAACTTCAACGTAACACCCATCAGACATCTGACTGTTCCCACCCCCACGTCCCTCTTATCGCGATCTTCCTGACAATGCTAAAATGTAAACTATTGTCAACCTGCACATCAATGCAGTTTCTATGCCGCTGGACAAAGCTCAAACAAAATATTGTTGATCATGTATGACTTAAGTGTTATTATGACAATGACAATAAAGGGATTGATTGATTGATTGATTGATTGATTGATTGATTGATTGATTGATTGAAAAAACTCCCTAATGTGGGTCACCGCTTGCCGTTTGCTATACCACTGGTGAGAAACACTGATGTATACACGTAATCAAAGACTATAAATAATAATTTACCATTTCAAAGTGTCATTTAGTCAATGTTAACTTGAAGTACAAGTCTTGTAGTACACAATACACCACTGATACTTTGTTTACTGCAGAATGCACTTTTTTGATGACAAGCAAAATAACAAAAGAACTTTGAGAGGAAAAAAATGTGTCTTTACTCAGACAAAATGTACCAAAAAAGAAGTAAAACCGTGGCCCTAAAACCGAGGTACGGAACGGAGCGTTACCAGTACCATTGCACCTTTAGTAAGCACAATTATATATATGAACAAAATTACAGTTGTCAGCTGTGAGCATATATTACCTGCATCAAACATGGCGGAAATGTCTGTTACAGGATACTGTGTTATGGTTTGACTAAGGGGAGATGACGGCAACAGACACCAGGAGGCAGTATGTACAATAATTTATTATATATCTAGTCTATATATATATATATATATATTTATATATATATATATATATATATATATATATATATAATAAAATCCAAGAGCGTATGTGTGTAGATTAGCTGTTGAGGGTTACCGTAAATGTTGAATGAGGAAACAGACAAAACCAAAGAGGGCAACGCAGAAGGGATCTGAGATTCACGTGAGGTCCGTGGGGCAGAGAGAGGCGTCAGAGTCCGGGGGCGAGTGAGTAGTTGAGGAACGAGGGAGGCAGTCAGAGTCCAGAGGGAGATGAAGGGAAAAGTGAGACGCACAGCTCACTTACAAGACGACGGAAGGTATGTACACCAACAGAAGATTATATTCCGGCGCGGCATGGCAGGTTGTGCCGGCTTATGAAGGCAGCTCGCTCATCACAGGCAGGTGCGTTGATTGCAGATTGTCTGCAGGCAGGAGGAGGCACGCCCGCAGCGGAGAGAGAGCGCCTGTGGGCGTGGCCCACGGTGCGCTCGTCAGGACGCAAAGATGAGGGCGCATTGGAATGGCCGTGACATACTGCAGTAGTGAACAGAAGGGATGCAACGGTACTCGCTATAATCCTGCTTGAATTTTTTTTTAAATAATTGTGATATTAATCAAGTTTGGATGATATGAAAAAATGTAAGACTACGGAAAACGGGAAGACTACGGAAAACAGCGAATGCTTTTTGGACTGGCAAAGCAGACAGTATCAGTTATTGTCCGCCATGTATGTCGCGGACTCAACGTTGAGGTCCAGAGTATATAAAGTCACCAAAAACGAATGGACAATGAAGGTGAAGGCAATAGAGTGAGGAGTGTCCTGAGCAGATATCGAGATCCCTAGATTGATTGATGTAAAATGTTCTTTATCACATTGTTTACTTTCACGTGTCCATTAAAGATATGATTCATTTATGATGGCTCAGGTGTGATTCACTACAATAGGGCCCCACAGCACACTGGATTCCAGTTAATTGAAATACCACAACACTGGATATTGTTCAGATAAGTTACATTTAAGAACTTGCACACAAAGCAACACTGGAGGTGACTATGACGTGTGTATTTATCGCGCATGCGTACTAGGTCGCGTTGCGCCGGCGGACGGAGGGAGTAGGGGGGTCTTAAACAACCGTTGTGTGTGTGTGGACAAGGATAAGATTAGGTGGGATTTACCCTGGATAACCTTAGTGTAGAAGGAGCCTGAGTTTGTGCAGAAGGTGGGTGTTAACGACCCGTTAAAGATCGCAATTATCAATTTTGTTATGCAAAATAAGTGGCGATTTAGGTGCCAATACACTAATGTTATTTCTGTAACTTTGTCAAATGTCAGGTTATGTGCTAGCTGATTTGCGAGCTCACTTAAGTTAAAGGGGAACATTATCACAATTTCAGAAGGGTTAAAACCATTAAAAATCAGTTCCCAGTGGCTTATTTTATTTTTCGAAGTTTTTTTCAAAATTTTACCCATCACGCAATATGCCTAAAAAAAGCTTCAAAGTGCCTGATTTTAACCATCGTGACGTCACATAGTGATGCCAATACAAACAAACATGGCGGATAGAACAGCAAGGTATAGCGACATTAGCTCGGATTCAGACTCGGATTTCAGCGGCTTAAGCGAAATTGAAGAAGAAACTGAAGCTATTGAGCCATATCGGTTTGAACCGTATGCAAGCGAAACCGACGAAAACGACACGACAGCCAGCGACACGGGAGAAAGTGAGGACGAATTCGGCGATCGCCTTCTAACCAACGATTGGTATGTGTTTGTTTTTAAGTGTTGTAATGTTTTTAAGCTAAATTATTGGTAAACACAGTATATGTATAATAATTTACGTAAAACCGCGAGTAATGAATAAAGTTTTCATCAATTAATATATTCTGTAGACATACCCTCATCCGCTCTCTTTTCCTGAAAGCTGATCTGTCCAGTTTTGGAGTTGATGTCAGCAGGCCAGGGAAGCTAGGGTCGATATTCTTCTCTTGATCATCTTCGGTGGCTTAAGGGACGGTAGAAGCGGTGTGAGCCAAGACATCCAGGGGGTTTAGCTCGCTCGTCTGCGGGAACAAACTGCCGCCATTGCTTGCCGTGCTACCGAGGGCCTTTGTCCCTGAATAGCTCACACACTCCGGCAGATTCAATGGGGGTCTGGCGGCAGATTTCTTTGATTTTATCGTTGGAAATGCGTCTTTTTTGCCACTTGTACCAGTTTCTTTAAACATGTTGCAGGCATCAAATTCCGAATGAGCTACTATTTGCAAAAAATAGGTTTTCCTGTTCGAACGTAACGCATCTTGTCTTTACAGTCTATTTAATTGAATATAAGTTGAAAAGGATTTGCAAATCATTGTATTCTATTTTTATTTACCATTTGCACAACGTGCCAACTTCACTGGTTTTGGGGTTTGTCCCATCATTTCCAGGCTATGGAGCACACATAATTATAAGCAGCATCCACCTAATTCTTGGACAAAAAGTATTTTGTAGATATATTGACCACACAAGTCCACATGTGGCAAGTCCACACATTGCAACATTAAATACTCCCACAGGTGCTTGTGTTCATTAAAAACCATTTAAACCTGTGTATGGAGGAGGGCGTGGTCTGCGGGTGAGTAGATTACCCAGCTGGGGCTTGTTTTCTAATCACCTGTCGCCCTTACTAGCAGCAGCCGGGACGAGACACGTTGTTGGGAGTTGGAGCAGAGCGAGACACATGCAGGAGAGTGGAGCGAGACACACGCACAGAGCCAGAAAGCAGAGACACGCCGGACTGAAAAGTCCTAACATATAGATTGCTGAAAAGCAACCGAGACTTGTGTGTGGCAATGAAAGACGTGATTCAAACTGTCTACCGGGGTCAAGAAGATCTGCCGGCATCAGAAGAACCCACCACAAGAGGGAAACCTCTACACTGTGACACAGCATACAGTAGCCTACTGTCTTCGTTGTCATCCTCCTCCTACAAAAGTTCGACCTGTAAAAATCTACACTGATTTACTTGCTTTGAGACTGACTCAATTTCCTAGTTTAGAGGAATATGTTCTATTTGTGTTCATCCCATTCTGAATTTAATTCGCAGCACCGATGTTTAGGAAGATAAGAATCAATGAGTGTATATTAAGCTCTTTAAGTTGTTCTGACAGTTTATAAAAACAAAATGCTTACTTGAATGGGAAGACAGTTCCTTGGCAACCCTCATCGGGTCTTAGGAATCTCAAGCTGAGGCGGCACAAAAATCGTTTGCAGTAAAAATGTTGAAAAAGACAGAACTGACAGTCGAAATGACGCTTACTGGTAACACAGTAAAACATATATAAAATATCTGTCCTCTTGGACTATTGGACTTGCAAATTTCCCAACTTAAATTTGCAGAAGGTCAGTACATTACAATTGTGTCCTAAAAAGATGCATGTACCCTTGGTTTTTAGCTCCCGTTTCTGCAGAAAAGACCTGCCTAAATGCAGGTAACAAATCTCCAGATGGAATACAATCCTTAGTTCGTAGAGTTTTTATGGAACGTACACTATATGTAAATCAAACATTTAATGTTCCCATTTTTGTCGTGGGTTAGTGTTAGGACACAATTTACACTTTATAATAAATGTCAAAATGTATATTATGTCTAAAGCTACAGTTGTTGTAAATCACTGACTGTGACATTTAGCACGGGAACTGAGGTAATGTTTTACATTGGGCACCTCAATGGAGAGCTAAGGAGTCTTCCTAAAGAGGACATATAGCGGCAGTTGTGGTTCATTCTCCATCGAAAAACTGTCTGCGTTTGTGCAGAAGGTGGTCGCAATTATCCATATTGTTATGCAAAATAAGTGGTGATACACAAACCCGTTTCCATATGAGCTGGGAAATTGTGTTGGATGTAAATATAAACGAAATACAATGATTTGCAAATCCTTTTCAACCCATATTCAGTTGAATGCACTACAAAGACAAGATATTTGATGTTCAAACTCATAAATCTTATTTTTTTTTGCAAATAATAATTAACTTAGAATTTCATGGCTGCAACACGTGCCAAAGTGGTTGGGAAAGGGCATGTTCACCACTGTGTTACATGGCCTTTCCTTTTAACAACACTCAGTAAACGTTTGGGAACTGAGGAGACACATTTTTTAAGCTTCTCAGGTGGAATTCTTTCCCATTCTTGCTTGATGTACAGCTTAAGTTGTTCAACAGTCCGGGGGTCTCTGTTGTGGTATTTTAGGCTTCATAATGCGCCACACATTTTCAATGGGAGACAGGTCTGGACTACAGGCAGGCCAGTCTAGTACCCGCACTCTTTTACTATGAAGCCACGTTGATGTAACACGTGGCTTGGCATTGTCTTGCTGAAATAAGCAGGGGCATCCATGGTAACGTTGCTTGGATGGCAACATATGTTGCTCCAAAACCTGTATGTACCTTTCAGCATTAATAGCGCCTTCACAGATGTTTAAGTTACCCATGTCTTGGGCACTAATACACCCCCATACCATCACAGATGCTGGCTTTTTAACTTTGCGCCTATAACAATAACGGATGGTTCTTTTCCTCTTTGGTCCGGAGGACACGACGTCCACAGTTTCCAAAAACAATTTGAAATGTGGACTCGCCAGACCACAGAACACTTTTCCACTTTGTATCAGTCCATCTTAGATGAGCTCAGGCCCAGCGAAGCCAACGGCGTTTCTGGGTGTTGTTGATAAACAGTTTTCGCCTTGCATAGGAGAGTTTTAACTTGCACTTACAGATGTAGCGACCAACTGTAGTTACTGACAGTGGTATTCTGAAGTGTTCCTGAGCCCATGTGGTGATATCCTTTACACACTGATGTCGCTTGTTGATGCCTGAGGGATCGAAGGTCATGGGCTTAGCTGCTTACGTGCAATGATTTCTCCAGATTCTCTGAACCCTTTGATAATATTACGGACCGTAGATGGTGAAATCCCTATATTCCTTGCAATAGCTGGTTGAGAAAGGTTTTTCTTAAACTGTTCAACAATTTGCTCACGCATTTGTTGACAAAGTGGTGACCCTCGCCCCATCCTTGTTTGTGAATGACTGAGCATTTCATGGAATCTACTTTTATACCCAATCATGGCACCCACCTGTTCCCAATTTGCCTGTTCACCTGTGGGATGTTCCAAATAAGTGATTGATGAGCATTCCTCAACTTTATCATTATTTATTGGCACCAGAGAGGGAGAGAGGATACGGACGTGGCCGAAAAGTCACGTTCTGCTGGAGAAAGACTTTGTTCAAACAATTGATCATTAAAACCTTGTTAAAACCTGCACGCTTGGCTCTTGTGCCATGTCTACAGTGGAGCTGCTAGGAAGCGACTTCCACAGTGCCAATACAAACTAGAGGCCCTGTCTACATTAAGCCGGATAACTCCGTAAACAAATAATTATTTAGCCTAAGCCCCGTCTCAGCCACGCTAAACCATCGTTTAAGGTTCCCCACCTTGGATAATGTTTTACACGAGTAAGTGCACCGTGTATTTCTTGACTCTTCGGCTCTTAGCTTTGTATGGACTCATCGATCGTTCACAAACTGAGTTCGGAGAGGAAGTGACGCCAGAAAGACCGCGCCCCACATAGGAAGTGACGTCAGAAAGAATGCGCCACAGCCAGCTTCATAACAACTCAGAGCTCACCACTGGAAAGATGGAGGCGAGTCATCCAGACATACCCGTGTTTCTCATTCTTTTACATGTACAGACGCTTGTGGAAATCACACATGAATACCTTAAGAGAAGGAAACGCGCGATTGCAGCTATTTGGGATACAACACATCTCAAACGGCAAGAGAACTTTCGAATGTTCGGGTCAGCTGTGATTCTACTTACTGAAACACTTTGTCCATTTGTCGAAGGGGAGACAACGAGAATGTGAGCTCCCGTGGATGTGATAAAAAAGGTAGCGTGTGCTTTGTATTACCTGGCCGACGAGGGAAGACTACGGAAAACAGCGAATGCTTTTTGGACTGGCAAAGCAGACAGTATCAGTTATTGTCGGCCATGTATGTCGCGGACTCAACGTTGAGGTCCAGAGTATATAAAGTCACCAAAAACGAATGGACAATGAAGGTGAAGGCAATAGAGTGAGGAGTGTCCTGACCAGATATCGAGATCCCTAGATTGATTGATGTAAAATGTTCTTTATCACATTGTTTACTTTCACGTGTCCATTAAAGATATGATTCATTTATGATGGCTCAGGTGTGATTCACTACAATAGGGCCCCACAGCACACTGGATTCCAGTTAATTGAAATACCACAACACTGGATATTGTTCAGATAAGTTACATTTAAGAACTTTCACACAAAGCAACACTGGAGGTGACTATGACGTGTGTATTTATCGCGCATGCGTATTAGGTCGCGTTGCGCCGGCGGACGGAGGGAGTAGGGGGGTCTTAAACAACCATTGTGTGTGTGTGGACAAGGATAAGATTAGGTGGGATTTACCCTGGATAACCTTAGTGTAGAAGGAGCCTGAGTTTGTGCAGAATGTGGGTGTTAACGACCCGTTAAAGATCGCAATTATCCATTTTGTTATGCAAAATAAGTGGCGATTTAGGTGCCAATACACTAATGTTATTTCTGTAACTTTGTCAAATGTCAGGTTATGTGCTAGCTGATTTGCGAGCTCACTTAAGTTAAAGGGGAACATTATCACAATTTTAGAAGGGTTAAAACCATTAAAAATCAGTTCCCAGTGGCTTATTTTATTTTTCGAAGTTTTTTTCAAAATTTTACCCATCACGCAATATCCCTAAAAAAAGCTTCAAAGTGCCTGATTTTAACCATCGTGACGTCACATAGTGATGCCAATACAAACAAACATGGCGGATGGACAGCAAGGTAGAGCGACATTAGCTCGGATTCAGACTCGGATTTCAGCGGCTTAAGCGAAATTGAAGAAGAAACTGAAGCTATTGAGCCATATCGGTTTGAACCGTATGCAAGCGAAACCGACGAAAACGACACGACAGCCAGCGACACGGGAGAAAGCGAGGACGAATTCGGCGATCGCCTTCTAACCAACGATTGGTATGTGTTTGTTTTTAAGTGTTGTAATGTTTTTAAGCTAAATTATTGGTAAACACAGTTTATGTATAATAATTTACGTAAAACCGTGAGTAATGAATAAAGTTTTCATCAATTAATATATTCTGTAGACATACCCTCATCCGCTCTCTTTTCCTGAAAGCTGATCTGTCCAGTTTTGGAGTTGATGTCAGCAGGCCAGGGAAGCTAGGGTCGATATTCTTCTCTTGATCATCTTCAGTGGCATAAGGGACGGTGTGAGCCAAGACATCCAGGGGGTTTAGCTCGCTCGTCTGCGGGAACAAACTGCCGCCATTGCTTGCCGTGCTACCGAGGCCCTTTGTCCCTGAATTGCTCACACACTCCGGCAGATTCAATGGGGGTCTGGCGGCAGATTTCTTTGACTTTATCGTTGGAAATGCATCTGCTTTGAGTGTCGCAGGATATCCACACATTCTTGCCATCTCTGTCATAGCATAGCTTTCGTCGGTAAAGTGTGCGGAACAAACGTCCAATTTCTTGCCACTTTCGCATCTTTGGGCCACTGGTGCAACTTGAATCCGTCCCTGTTCGTGTTGTTACACCCTCCGACAACACACCGACGAGGCATGATGTCTCCAAGGTACGGAAAACAGTCGAAAAAACGGAAAATAACAGAGCTGATTTGATTCGGTGTTTGTAATGTGTTTGAGAAAATGGCAAATTGCTTCCCGATGTGACGTGTCATCGCTCCGAGATCGAATAATAGAAAGGCGTTTAAATCGCCAAAATTCACCCATTTAGAGTTCGGAAATCGGTTAAAAAAATATATGGTCTTTTTTCTGCAACATCAAGGTATATATTGACGCTTACATAGGTCTGGTGATAATGTTCCCCTTTAAAGCTAACTCAACCAACATGGAGACCACTTGTTAAATGCCAGCACATAATCTTATTTCTTTATCGGTTTATTTCAGAGACCGACGGATTAATAACTTTCTGAACAACATCAACATTCATACTGGAGTGTAAATAACAGTCTGTGTGGATGAATTGTTCCAGCAAGCACCCACGAACAGCTTACATTCCAAATTCTCTGCAACATTGTGATGCAAAAAATAATTAATATGGCTGTATTTATTTTGTAAAACTTCACTATTTTCTTTTATTCCTCTCTTTCAACAGAATGTGTTACAACCGGGTCGCATGGTGCTGCGAGGTTCGTTCTCCCGGGATGCAAACGGACGACTCCGGACAGGACTTGCAGGTAGGAACATGATTTATTCTCATAAATCATAAAACTAAGACAGGAACAAACCTAACAAAGCGTGCCTAACACAAGGAAAGCTAGCGGAACAGCTCACAAGGAAAACACTAAGACGGGACTTAGCGTAAGACACGCACAGGGAACTAGAAAACATTGAACGTAGCAAAGCAAACAAGAGAAGCCAGACCGACTGACTGGCAAAGGCAGGCTTAAATACTGTCTCTGATTACAAACAGGTGCGCGTCCTGAACACGAGAGGCAGGTGAACATAATAAGTAGCTATGGTAACCAACTCAGAGGTGCACAAACAGGAACTAAAGGAGTCCAAACTAACAGAAAACACAAGTGACTCGAAAAACTTAAAGGGGAACATTATCACAATTTCAGAATTGTTAAAACCATTAAAAATCAGTTCCCAGTGGCTTATTATATTTTTCGAAGTTTTTTTCAAAATTTTACCCATCACGCAATATCCCGAAAAAAAGCTTCAAAGTGCCTGATTTTAACCACCCGTCCATTTTCCTGTGACATCACATAGTGAAGCCAACACAAACAAACATGGCGGAAAGAACAGCAAGCTATAGCGACATTAGCTCGGATTCAGACTCGGATTTCAGCGTCTTAAGTTTAAGATTAAGATTACGAATGTATTGAAACGGATGGTTGTAGTGTGGAGGCAGGTAGCGAAAACGAAATTGAAGAAGAAACTGAAGCTATTGAGCCATATCGGTTTGAACCGTATGCAAGCGAAACCGACGAAAACGACACGACAGCCAGCGACACGGGAGAAAGCGAGGACGAATTCGGCGATCGCCTTCTAACCAACGATTGGTATGTGTTTGTTTGGCATTAAAAGAAACTAACAACTATGAACTAGGTTTACAGCATATGAAATACATTTGGCAACAACATGCACTTTGAGAGTGCAGACAGCCCAATTTTCATCAATTAATATATTCTGGAGACATACCCTCATGTCAGCAGGCCAGGGAAGCTAGGGTCGATATTCTTCTCTTGATCATCTTCGGGACGGTGTGAGCCAAGACATCCAGGGGGTTTAGCTTGCTCGTCTGCGGGAACAAACTGCCGCCATTGCTTGCCGTGCTACCGAGGTTCTTTGTCCCTGAATTGCTCACACACTCCGGCAGATTCAATGGGGGTCTGGCGGCAGATTTCTTTGACTTTATCGTTGGAAATGCATCTGCTTTGAGTGTCGCAGGATATCCACACATTCTTGCCATCTCTGTCGTAGCATAGCTTTCGTCGGTAAAGTATGCGGAACAAACGTCCAATTTCTTGCCACTTTCGCATCTTTGGGCCACTTGTGCAACTTGAATCCGTCCCTGTTCGTGTTGTTTCACCCTCTGACAACACACCGACGAGGCATGATGTCTCCAAGGTACGGAAAACAGTCGAAAAAACGGAAAATAACAGAGCTGATTTGACTCGGTGTGTCACCCGCATGGTGATGCGGGGGTTTGTTCTCCCAAGATGCAAGGGACGAATCCGGACAGGACTTGCAGGTAATAACTTGATTTAATAATAAAATAACACAAAACTGGTACAAAACAGAAAACAAACCGACAGGAAGAGGTGCCGAACGCACTGGAAGCTAAGGCTAACACTTAGCACAAACTATGGAACTTAGCTGAGTCTAGGAAACAAGAACGAACTTACGTGGCAGTCGCGTGATGCAAAAACAAAGAAAGCAGAACGAGTGATGAACAAAGGTGGGCTTAAATAGCGTCTGTGATTACAACAGGTGCGTGTCAGAAACACAAGCGGCAGGTGGAATTAATATGTAACTATGGTAACCAACTCAAAGGTGCACAGACAGGAACAAAATGAGTCCAAACAGAAATATGATCCGGGCAGCAGATCATAACAGTACCCCCCCCAACTACACAACAGTTCAAGAGTCAAGGGAGGGCGGAGGGAGGTCTTGGCGGAGGGTTGCCAGGCCACGTGTCCCCGAATCCACCGGGGACGAGTCAGGTGGCGGCGGCGAATGGAACGCCGCTGCCGCAGGCGAGGCGGACGACCACGGAAAGGCCACATTCGTGGCTGACGAGGTGGGCGGGAGTGACGCCAGAACTTCAGCAGTCTTTGAGTCTTACGCCCAATTTGTGGGCGTACAATAATTAACCCCTGAGAGGGCTGCATGCCGGTGTCTGATGGCTGTTTGCGCAGCTGGCCAGCCCGAGGTCGTGGAGGCAACAACGCTGGCGACGAGGAGGGTGGCGGCGCCGTGGGAAGGCCCGCCGGAGACGAGGAAGGAGCAGACGTCGGCGTGGAAGCGGCAGGCATAGTCATCGAGGTAGGCGAAGCCGCAGCAGGAGTCGACGTCGCCGCCGTGGAAGCAGGAGGAGCAGACGTCGCCGCCGTGGAAGCAGGAGGAGCAGACGTCGCCGCCGTGGAAGCAGGTGGAGCAGACGTCGCCGCCGTGGGAGCAGGAGGAGCAGACGTCGCCGCCGTGGGAGCAGGAGGAGCAGACGTCGCCGCCGTGGAAGCAGGAGGAGCAGACGTCGCCGCCGTGGAAGCAGGAGCAGCAGACGTCGCCGCTGTGGAAGCAGGAGCAGCAGACGTCGCCGCCGTGGAAGCAGGAGCAGCAGACGTCGCCGCCGTGGAAGCAGGAGCAGCAGATGTCGCCGCCGTGGAAGCAGGAGCAGCAGATGTCGTCGCCGTGGGAGCGGGTACCGGAGCTCGCCTGGGAGCGGGTACCGGAGCTTGCCTGGGAGCGGGTACCGGAGCTCGCCTGGGAGCGGGTACCGGAGCTCGCCTGGGAGCGGGTACCAGAGCTTGCCTTAGAGCTAGCCTTGGGGCAGGTGCTGGTGCGGAAACCAGCCTAGGGGCAGGTGCTGGTGCGGAAACCAGCCTAGGGGCAGGTGCTGGTGCGGAAACCAGCCTAGGGGCAGGTGCTGGTGCGGAAACCAGCCTAGGGGCAGGTGCTAGCCGTGACTTAGGCAGAGGTGGCCTGGCTGGAGGTTGTGGCTTGGCTGGGCGCAGCTGTGCTACCCCAGCAGCACAGCTCCCAGCACTAGCCCCCCCCCTCAAGAAGCGGATACCAGACGCGCTCCCTGTGGTCTGGAATCGTCCTCAGTGGTGGGTGGAGGGAGGTCAGGAGGGGGGTAGACTTCTCCCCTCTCACTTGTCCAACAAGTCCATTTCTGGTTGCTTTAGTCACTGGGGGCGGAACAAAGTCACTAGAGACGGGGCTTGGAAAACAGGAGACTGAGATTGAAAAAATCTAAATTTAGAAAAAAAATTCTCAAAAGGATTACTTCTAGAAACAAAGTCCTTAGTGGGGGGCTGACAGAGGGAGTAAACAGAATCTAAAAAAAAATCTTGGTCTCTGACGTCATCCCTAGTGGGCGAGATGACGTCATCACTAGGCAGCGGTGTAATGTCAACAGCGCGGGTCTCCCTCTGGCTCACAGCCCAGTTGGAAAATTGTTTGGCACATACTTCAATGGAAGAGGTGCCGAACGCACTGGAAGCTAAGGCTAACACTTAGCACAAACTATGGAACTTAGCTGAGTCTAGGAAACAAGAACGAACTTACGTGGCAGTCGCGTGATGCAAAAACAAAGAAAGCAGAACGAGTGATGAACAAAGGTGGGCTTAAATAGCGTCTGTGATTACAACAGGTGCGCGTCAGAAACACAAGCGGCAGGTGGAATTAATATGTAACTATGGTAACCAACTCAAAGGTGCACAGACAGGAACAAAATGAGTCCAAGACTAACAGAAAACCCAAACAGAAATATGATCCGGGCAGCAGATCATAACACGGTGTTTGAGAAAATGGCGGATTGCTTCCCGATGCGACGTCACATTGTGACGTCATCGCTCCGAGAACGAATATTAGAAAGGCGTTTAATTCGCCAAAATTCACCCATTTAGAGTTCGGAAATCGGTTAAAAAAAAAAAAGGTCTTTTTTCTGCAACATCAAGGTATATATTGACGCTTACATAGGTCTGGTGATAATGTTCCCCTTTAAACAGACTATGATCCGGGCAGCGAACATAACACAATGTGCTGTTAAACTAAATTTACAAGTCATTGTAAATTTGTGTATGTGTATTTTTAGGGCTGCACAACATTGAATCAACATTGAAGTTTAAATTACTGCAATAACCTATGCGCAAAAGGCCGGGGGAGGGGTTTCTCCTCCATCTACTGCATTTGAGTGATAGACATGTTCGCCTATCAGAATTGTCAAGCAACGCGTTCTTGGCCTGCTGGCCAATCAATAGTAGTTACAGTAGACAGAAAGTTTGTGTACGCCTGCTGTCGATGCACTCAGTGCCCTATTAACCATACTTGCCAACCCACCCGGATTTTCCGGGAGACTCCCGAAATTCAGCGCCTCTCCCGAAAACCTCCCGGGACAAATTTTCTCCTGAAAATCTCCCGAAATTCAGGCGGACCTGGAGGCCACGCCCCCTCCAGCTCCATGTGGACCTGGAGGGTCTGCATGGAGCAATGTTGTTGTAATATATTGAGTTGGAGGCAATAAACAGGCGAGGTGATGAAGTACGTCTCTTTACTGTAGACTTCAGAACAGACTCACACACTTGACGTCAGGTGCGCAACACCACGTAAAAAAAAGTAACCCCAGTACGCTATAGCCAACATTCACCAGGAGATGGCAACAGACAAACATAGATCACTCTATTACATTCCTCCCCTTTTAGAATTGTAGAAATTACTCAAAAGAAATAAACAACCCAACCAAAAAATGCAGCAGCTCATTTAAAAAACTGTACTTAAGCCACATTCTTTTTTTTTTTAGTACTGAACTCTTAACCCTCATTTGTAAACAATAACATGCTTATTATACAAACAGTATTTGTACATCTTTAACACAGATTTTTATACTGTCTTCAGAGATTCCGTTTTTTTGGTGGTACTCGAAACCTTTCTGGGTACCTGCGGATCACTGGTGTGGTTTTTGTGGTGGGTGATCTGGGTTCTGATGATGGCAACTCAGCAGCCCTTGAATCTGGTTCAATGATGAGACTAGTTTGTGTCTGACTCACTGACGGTCCTGGTGATGGAACTGAAACAGCACTGTCCAGTTGTACTGATGGCACATTTTCTGCAACTGGTGGAGACTAGATAACTGTCAGTCTCTCCATGTTTTCTCGCCATGGTAACATGTGATCCACATGCACTGTGCGCTGTCTCTGTCCCTCTTGATAGATACAAAGATTGATATATATATATATATATATATATATATATATATATATATATATATATATATATATATATATATATATATATATATATATATATATATGAAATACTTGACTTGGTGAATTCTAGCTGTAAATATACTCCTCCCCTCTTAGCCACGCCCCCAACCACGCCCCCGCCCCGCCCCACCCTGACCCCGACCACACACCCCCACCCCCCACCTCCCGAAATCGGAGGTCTCAAGGTTGGCAAGTATGCTATTAACAAACACAAAAAGTATTAATGCTGACATTGTAAAATGGCTGTAAGAACTTCTCTGTTGACAGCAATACGAGGCCTGTCAACCTAGTTAAAAATGGGTGGATGACAAAGAGGCTACAATAAGCGGCCAAGGACAGTGTAAGCAAACATCCATTACAACAGCATGACCTCACGTCACTTTTTATTGGTTATTTATTCTGTTCGGCCACAGGATGTAGACAAAAGTTTTTAATCTCTACAAAGGAGATGTTCAGTAGTCCAGAACATAAACCCAAATATGTTGGAAAATAGATTTTTAGTAATGATAATATAAATAGTAATACAACCTCTGCCAATGCAGAACAATAATACCAGACCATAAAAGTGCCACGACTGACGCATCTCTTTTCCTCTGCGCGATTTTCATGTCATGACGGCTACTTTGACCAGTGGTGGGTTTAATTATGCCTTGGATGAACAGCCGGAGTCCCACATGCAGCACAGTGCCAGTGTTGGCGCTAGGAATTTCCAAAATGGGATCCCAGGGACCCCATCAAGTCATAAAAATGGGCTCCCACTTTTTTGTAAGCGTTTTGAAAACAAATGATAAATGTATGCATTATCCTGTTGTATCTCACATTCTATATAGTGTTTTGTAAAAAGGTTGTCATAAACGTTACTTAATTCATAAAAACAATTAGTATGCATACGTAAATGTATTCAGTTATAAACATTCATTCACTTTCTTCTTTTCTTCATGGATCTAAACTTTACCGCTGCCGGTAGTTTTTTCTATATTTTTATTTAATAGGTTGTAGGTTTATTTTTTTCAGTATAAAAGTGTAAAACGTTTTTTGCTTCGGTCATGAAATGATGATAATGGTGTGCCAGGGCATACATACCGTATTTTTCGGACTATAAGTCGCAGTTTTTTTCATAGTTTGGCCGGGGGTGCCACTTATACTCAGGAGCGATTGATTGATTGATTGAAACTTTTATTAGTAGATTGCACAGTGAAGTACATATTCCGTACAATTGACCACTAAATGGTAACACCCGAATAAGTTTTTCAACTTGTTTAAGTCGGGGTCCACTTAAATTGATTGATGATACAGATATATACTATTTTCATAATACAGTCATCACACAAGATAATCATCACAGTATATAAATTGAATTATTTACATTATTTACAATCCGGGGTGTGGGATATGGAGGGGAGGGGGGTTAAGTTTGGTTGGAATCAACACTTCAGTCATCAACAATTGCTTCATCAGAGAAAATGACATTGGAACAGTGTAGGTCTGACTTGGTACATATGTACAGCAAGTATTGGACACAGAGAGAGAGTTCAGAAATTATAATAAAAAGTGACTACATTTGATTGTTTACATTTGATTATTTACAATTCGAGGAGGTATGATGAGGAAGGGAGGGTGTTAGTTTAGGGTTGAAGTTGCCTGGAGGTGTTTTTTTAGTGCGGTTTTGAAGGAGGATAGAGATGCCCTTTCTTTTACACCTGTTGGGAGTGCATTCCACATTGATGTGGCATAAAAGGAGAATGAGTTAAGACCTTTGTTAGATCGGAATCTGGGTTTAACGTGGTTAGTGGAGCTACCCCTGGTGTTGTGGTTATGGCGGTTAAGGAAGTAGTTTGACATGTACTTTGGTATCAGGGAGGTGTAGCGGATTTTATAGACAAGGCTCAGTGCAAGTTGTTGTACTCTGTTCAACCTGAGCCAGCCCACTTTGGAGAAGTGGGTAGGAGTGAGGTGTGATCTGGGGTGAAGGTCTAGAAGTAATCTGACTAGCTTGTCCTGGGATGTTTGGAGTCTAGATTTTAGGGTTTTGGAGGTGGTAGGGTACCAGGAGGTGCATGCGTAATCGAAAAAGGGTTGAACGAAAGTTCCCGCCAGAATCTTCATGGTGCTTTTGTTGACCAGAGAGGAGATTCCATAGAGAAATCTCGTACGTTGGTTGACCTTTTTGATTACCTTGGTTGCCATTTTATCACAGGAAAGATTAGCCTCTAGAATGGAACCTAAGTAGGTGACCTCATCCTTCCTGGCGATAACAATGTCACCCACTTTTATAGTGAAGTCACAAGCAACTTATGTGTGAAATTATTAACACATTACCGTAAAATATCAAATAATATTATTTAGCTCATTCACATACGAGACTAGACATATAAGATTTCATCTGAATCAGCGATTAGGAGTGACAGGTTGTTTGGTAAACGTATAGCATGTTCTATATGTTATAGTTATTTGAATGACTCTTACCATAATATGTTACGTTAACATACCAGGCACGTTCTCAGTTGGTTATTTATGCCTCATATAACGTACACTTATTCAGCCTGTTGTTCACTATTCTTTATTTATTTTAAATTGCCTTTCAAATGCTGCTGCCCTCTTGGCCAGGTCTCCCTTAGAAAAGAGATCTTTGATCTCAATGGGATTTTACCTGGTTAAATAAAGGCTCATAATAATAATAAATGTCTATTCTTAGTGTTGGGTTTTATCAAATTAATTTCCCCAAAAAATGCGACTTATACTCCAGTGCGACTTATATATGTTTTTTTCTTTCTTTATTATGCATTTTCAGCCAGTGCGACTTATACTCGGGAGCGACTTATACTCCGAAAAATACGGTACATTATTTATTTAACGCTTAAATCTTAAGCGTTTATGTTGTTTATGTTTTGTTTTCTGCCCTTTTTGTCAAAGAAAACTTATGTTTTTTTATGGCAAACACACAAAATATGCCAAATCTTCCACAAAAAATATTGTTCAGAGTGGAATATTTGATGTGAGCCTTGGATAGGTCAATAATTCATAAAAAACATTGATTTTGATTCAATATTATGGTTTGAGCAATGACAGTTTTAAAGAAAAAAACAGCTTTGTTTTATTACTCAACATTGCAACTTTTTCTAAATTACATTTCACCTGTAAGTTTTTTATTCCACTTTTGTTATGTTTTTGTTTATTTCAATAGTATTTTTAGAATGTACCGTGGGCCTTTAAAAGCATTAGCTGCGGGCCGCAATTGGCCTGCGAGCCACACTGTTGACACCCCTGCTATAGGTAATAAAAATTTTAATCTGATAAGTCCATCGATAAAAAGCAGAGCCTGGCAACGCAAGCGCGTTTACCATAACGCACAGTCCGCATCTCTGCTTCGGTAACCAACTGTCAGCGATGCGAGCGACACTTGCTAACTTGTCAACCACTTCTCCAAGAGACTCCTTTTGAACACTCCTCGCACATTAACACTTCAAAAGGCACAGATTTATTTGCCCCGTTTGTTGACCTGCAAAGTATGTTTTTGGCAGTGACGTGCAGTCACTAGAGGCAGGTGAGGCCCCGCCTCACCTGCCATCATGGAAAGAAAAAAAATGTAAAAAGATTTTTTTTTTTATTAAATTGTTATATGTATCCAGTGATTATACTATAAAGTTATTTTCCATTTAACTTCACCCGTTTTAGATGATTTTTATTTAAAATCGCTGAATTTTCACATTTGACGTTCAAATACTGAGAAGAGACGGTGCGGTGAACAGCAGCCAGTTGAGGCACGTCACTCAGTGCCTCAACATGGATTGCGGACTCGGCTAACTGCTGGCCTGCTGTGCAGTGAGACCGTATTGCTATATGAACTATATTATATATTTCCATAGTTTAGTTAGCTGAGGTATATAATGTACAGTGTATTTTGTCAACAACTGTATGTGTGTAATGTATTTCTTGTGCTGAGCGATCATAAAACGGCTGCAAAAGACGCACTGGCTGAGGCTCGCCTCCTGCACCCCCGGCGTAGAATTGTTGTATCAACTAAAGCCCACACTTAAACTTTCCACGTGCAAGATTGAATCTATTTAAAAAAGTTATTTCATAAGAAGCCAAAAAGTGCAAGAACAATAATGTTCGTGTTGGAGGAGTTGTGAATGACTGCAGGGCCACAACATTAGGTACACCTGCAGACTGCAGGTGTACCTAATTCACAACTCCTCCAACACGAACATTATTGTTTTTGCACTTTTTGGCTTCTTATTAAATAACTTTTGTAACCTATTTTTATGGGCTTTCCTCTTTGTGATGTTAAGTTCCTGTTATGCGCTGTTATACAGTATATGCCTTGAGCTCTTATTTTGAAGGCGCTAAGAGCGGAAGTGATGACACGTTGGAGTGGAGCGGAAGTTTTTGAAAGAAGGTAAAAAAGTGGTCCTCGTGTAAACTGGAGCCTCCGTGTTTGTTATTTTGTAGTTTCATACAGTATAGGCGACATTTATAAACCCTCGGTTACACTTTTTTAAATAGATTCAATCTTGCACGTGGAAAGTTTAAGTGAGGGCTTTAGTTGATATAACACTCCCGTCAGGGGGTGCATTAATCCAGCACAACAGCGGCTCATGGACTTATTTTATAAGTAAAGGTAAGTAATAACGTTTTTTTTAATTAAATGTGCTTTTTTGTGTGCTACAGTTTGTATGTGTAAAGTTAAAGTTTAGTTAAAGTACCAATGACTGTCTCACACACACACTAGGTGTAATAAAATTTGTCCTCTGCATTTGACCCATCCCCTTGATCACCCCCTGGGAGGTGAGGGGAGCAGTGGGCAGCAGCGGCGCCGCGCCCGGGAATAATTTTTGGTGATTTAATAACCCCCAATTCCAACCCTTGATGCTGAGTGCCAAGCAGGGAAGAATGCTGGTATGAGCTTTTAAATATAACCCGTTAACTGCTGCCAATCAAATGGTGAATAAGATACTCTTTAGGGTTCATATGTTTGTAAATCTGACTGTGATGAAGTCAGTGCCTCACCAGCCATCAACCTCACCGCACGTCACTGGTTTTTGGGGTTGAGGAGTCTGGTCGGGTGCTGGTTAGCTTGAAGCTAACAGCTAGCCTGTCTCCATCCTTGAACGATGTCGATCCAGCGGGAGATAAAAGTGAAGTTTCCATGGACTCACAAAGACTAAAACAAGTCATTTACTGGAGACATGGCACAGGATGAAGTTAAAAAGGTTGACTTTACACTTTAGTGTTTACCATGAAGACTTTCTTTTGACAGCCCCTCGCGGTAAAGTTGTTCGAGTACAAACTGAGGCAGTATTGGTGATTGATAAAACTTTCGGCGAATCTAAATTTAAGAAATTGTACCGGAAAGTTCATTACTTTGAAGACGACCAATAAAAACGTAATAAACGGGGACGGAAATTCGCCCTAGGAAAATATAAACAAAACAAAATAGTGGCGGAAAGCGATAATCGATAAAAAAAATAAAATAATAATAATCCGCGTCCAGGGGACGAGCAGACTTCCGGAAATGCGCGTCCTTTCTGATTTCAATGCGTAAAAAGACACAAAAAGTGCGTTAACGCCAAACTGGAGATGAATCCAACGCAGGCAGAAGCCTGCAATAGGAATGTGCTACGTCTATGTACTTAAAAAAAAAAGGTGAAATAACTGAAAACATGTTTTATATTCTAGTTTTCTTCAAAATAGTAACCCTTTGCTCTGATTATTTTTTTGCACTCTTGGCATTCTCTCGATGAGCTTCAAGGGGTAGGGGGTAGCGGGGTGTGTATATTGTAGCGTCCCGGAAGAGTTAGTGCTGCAAGGGGCTCTGGGTATTTGTTCTGTTGTGTTTATGTTGTGCTACGGTGCGGATGTTCTCCAGAAATGTGTTTGTCATTCTTGTTTGGTGTGGGTTCACAGCGTGGCGCATATTTGTAACAGTGTTAAAGTTGTTTATACGGCCACCCTCAGTGTGACCTGTATGGCTGTTGACCAAGTATGCCCGCATTCACTTGTGTGTGTGAAAAGCCGTAGATATTATGTGATTGGGCAGTGCCTTTAAAGGCCTACTGAAACCCACTACTACCGACCACGCAGTCTGATAGTCCATTCATACATTTTCTACCGCTTATTCCCTTTGGGGTCGCGGGGGCGCTGGAGCCTATCTCAGCTACAATCGGGCGGAAGGCGGGGTACACAAGTCGCCACCTCATCGCAGATAGTTTATATATCAATGATGAAATCTTAACATTGCAACACATGCCAATACGGCCGGGTTAGCTTACTAAAGTGCAATTTTAAATTTTGCGCAAAATATCCTGCTGAAAACGTCTCGGTATGATGACGTCTGCGCGTGACGTCACGGATTGTAGAGGACATTTTGGGACAGCATGGTGGCCAGCTATTAAGTCGTCTGTTTTCATCGCAAAATTCCACATTATTCTGGACATCTGTGTTGGGGAATCTTTTGCAATTTGTTCGATGAACAATGGAGACAGCAAAGAAGAAAGCTGTAGGTGGGAAGCGGTGTATTGCGGCAGGTGTTGTGCTGGATAACGCACCCCCGCTGTAGAATGCACCCCTTGACTGGTGTGCCGGATAACACAGCCGGTGTTTCATTGTTTACATTCCCAAAAGATGACAGTCAAGCTTTACCATTGGCCTGTGGAGAACTGGGACAACAGAGACTCTTACCAGGAGGACTTTGAGTTGGATACGCAGACACGGTACCGTGAGTACGCATGCAGCCGCGGCTTCCAAACATTTGATCGCTTGCCCGTACGTGCGTGCCGCTATGTGCATGTCACGTACGTAGCTTTGGGGACTTTGGGGAAATATATGTGCTGTATGAACTTTGGGGAGGTGAACGGTACTTTGGGCTGTGGGATTGAGTGTGTTGTGCAGGTGTTTGAGTTGTATTGGCGGGTTATATGGACGGGAGGGGTGAGGTGTTTGTTATGCGGGATTAATTTGTGGCATATTAAATACAAGCCTGGTTGTGTTGTGGCTAATAGAGTATATATATGTCTTGTGTTTATTTACAGTTTTAGTCATTCCCAGCTGAATATCAGGTCCCACCCGCCTCTCACAGCATCTTCCCTATCTGAATCGCACCCACTGCCCTCTAGTCCTTCACTCTCACTTTCCTCATCCACGAATCTTTCATCCTCGCTCAAATTAATGGGGAAATCGTCGCTTTCCATGATTGTAAACAATGTGCGGATGTGAGGAGCTCCACAACCTGTGACGTCACGCGCATATCGTCAGCTACTTCCGGTAGAGGCAAGGCTTTTTTATCAGCGACCAAAAGTTGCGAACTTTATCGTGGATGTTCTCTACTAAATCCTTTCAGCAAAAATATAGTAATATCGCGAAATGATAAAGTATGACACATAGAATGGACCTGCTATCCCTGTTTAAATAAGAAAATCGCATTTCAGTAGGCCTTTAAGGTTTATTGGCGCTCTGTACTTCTCCATACGTCCGTGTACCACTCCAAACAGCGGCGTTTTAAAAAGTCATAAATTTTACTTTTTGAAACCGATACCGATAATTTCCGATATAACATTTTAAAACATTTATCGGCCGATAATATCATCAGTCCGATACTATCTGACATCTTTAGTTCGAACTTAATCTGTCAGTAGACTTGCTAAGGAAGCGCTGAAACTACAACAAAGATGACGGGGAGAAGACGCTGCCGAAGGTGAGGCACCTCAATAAGACCTGCCACAAAACAGCGCATCCTGAAGACACGGTCAGAGAGCGGCTTGAAACGGTCTGTAAAACATAATCTATGCTAAAAATGTTAACCAAAGCACCACCATTGTATGTTATGTAGACCACAAGGAAGTGTTTTAAAGGTAAAAAAAATATATATACAGTACATCATAATTTGACCCTGTTAAGAAAGCAGACAAAACAGAGAAACTAACAAACAAGTGGATAGGGAAAGACTCCAAACAATAACATTGTTTCACTCAACTAATGTACGCCATGCTCTCTGGCTAATGGAACAAGAGTGCAAGGTAATATCTAAATATTGATGAATGAACAGTGAATAAACATGAATTCACCACATGGACCAAACAACAAACCAAATGTAATGTATGAACTGTTAGTGCCTCTATTACAATTTGGGCTAGTGTAGCAGTAATTCACTGCCTTGTGTAAATTTCAAAGTATTGGAAATGTGTCAGGCAGCCAGTAACCCATATTAATAGCGCCTGCTAATATAATTAAAGCAAAGACGATGTTATAGACCTCTTACAGGTCCTAATCTTTAAATCAACAAGCATTTTCCAAGTGTACAGGGTACAGGGGAATTAAGTTCCGCAAATAAGTCTGCTTTTTAACACGGCTTGTACGCACCTTCTCTGGCATAGTATAAGAAGAGAATAGGAAGACGTAGCAGAATCAGCGTTGGTGACTTTGTCACTACTTTAAGCAAGTATTCAGACACCCCTGGATACCAGGAGGGCAAAGGTAAATATATTCATATTCATATTCACTGAAAAGTTTCTTGCATCATGCATTAACTTGGTAATCAGATACAAAGGACCACAAATTGCAGAAATTATGCAAATTATTAGAGGTCGACTACAAAAGGGTGTTAATACATAAATATAAACACACAACAGACAGAGTGACTTATGATCAACAATGCCCTGAAATATTATGTGTAGTATACCTTTTAGAATTTTTAAAAGGGAAATTAAATTAATTATCTGCTGCATATTTGCAGTATGCCAGAAGACTGCCAAATTCTTTAAAAAAAAATATATATATATAAAGAGAGCGTTTATGGTAGCTTACCTGTAAATGGGGTCTTGCATCACCATCATTTTATTTTCATCCCACATCCACTCTTTCTTCTGTACATAAAAAAAAAAGATTAAATAAAACAAATTACTGCAATTAACATTACAAAAAAATAGGAAATCAAAACATAAATTGGGATTATAGTGACCGGAAAATACAAACCCCGTTTCCATATGAGTTGGGAAATTGTGTTAGATGTAGATATAAACGGAATACAATCATTTGCAAATCCTTTTCAACCCATATTCAATTGAATGCACTACAAAGACAAGATATTTGATGTTTAAACTCATAAACTTTATTTATTTTTTGAAAATAATAATTAACTTAGAATTTCATGGCTGCAACACGTGTTGGGAAAGGGCATGTTCACCACTGTGTTACATCACCTTTTCTTTTAACAACACTCAATAAACGATTGGGAACTGAGGAAACTAATTGTTGAAGCTTTGAAAGTGGAATTCTTTCCCATTCTTGTTTTATGTAGAGCTTCAGTCGTTCAACAGTCCGGGGTCCGCTGTCGTATTTTACGCTTCATAATGCGCCACACATTTTCGATGGGAGACAGGTCTGGACTGCAGGCGGGCCAGGAAAGTACCCGCACTCTTTTTTTATGAAGCCACGCTGTTGTAACACGTGCTGAATGTGGCTTGGCATTGTCTTGCTGAAATAAGCAGGGGCGTCCATGAAAAAGACCGCGCTTAGATGGCAGCATATGTTGTTCCAAAACCTGTATGTACCTTTCAGCATTAATGGTGCCTTCACAGATGTGTAAGTTACCCATGCCATCACAGATCCTGGCTTTTGAACTTTGCGTCGATAACAGTCTGGATGGTTCGCTTCCCCTTTGGTCTGGATGACACGATGTCGAATATTTCCACAAACAATTTGAAATGTGGACTCGTCAGACCACAGAACACTTTTCCACTTTGCATGAGTCCATCTTAAATGATCTCGGGCCCAGAGAAGCCGGCGGCGTTTCTGGATGTTGTTGATAAATGGCTTTCGCTTTGCATAGTAGAGCTTTAACTTGCACTTACAGATGTAGCGACCAACTGTATTTAGTGACAGTGGTTTTCTGAAGTGTTACTGAGCCCATGTGGTGATATCCTTTAGAGATTGATGTCGGTTTTTGATACAGTGCCGTCTGAGGGATCGAAGGTCACGGTCATTCAATGTTGGTTTCCGGCCATGCCGCTTACGTGG
Organism: Nerophis lumbriciformis; assembly: GCF_033978685.3. NCBI lineage: Eukaryota > Metazoa > Chordata > Actinopteri > Syngnathiformes > Syngnathidae > Nerophis > Nerophis lumbriciformis. The sequence continues at coordinate 34,844,462 of NC_084561.2, forward strand.
AGTGATTTCTCCAGATTCTCTGAACCTTTTGATGATATTATGGACCGTAGATGTTGAAATCCCTAAATTTCTTGCAATTACACTTTGAGAAACGTTGTTCTTAAATTGTTTGACTATTTGCTCAGGCAGTTGTGGACAAAGGGGTGTCCCTCGCCCCATCCTTTCTTGTGAAAGACTGAGCATTTTTTGGGAAGCTGTTTTTATACCCAATCATGGCACCCACCTGTTCCCAATTAGCCTGCACACCTGTGGGATGTTCCAAATAAGTGTTTGATGAGCATTCCTCAACTTTATCAGTATTTATTGCCACCTTTCCCAACTTCTTTGTCACGTGTTGCTGGCATCAAATTCTAAAGTTAATGATTATTTGCAGAAAAAAAGAAAATGTTTATCAGCTTGAACATCAAATATGTTGTCTTTGTAGCATATTCAAATGAATATGGGTTGAAAATGATTTGCAAATCATTGTATTCCGTTTATATTTACATCTAACACAATTTCCTAACTCATATGGAAACGGGGTTTGTACATTGAAATATACAACAGTCGTATTTTAATGGTTCTAAATTCGAGATGCCTGTGGCCTTTTAGATTCATGAAAATGAATGGCTTGTTATGCCTTGCTGGAACTTTAAATTAATAATAATTCCAAATATTGACATATTGTGTCAGTCTAAGCAGTGCAATGACATATGCATGCAAACTCGCACACTGATTGCCCTTGTCTGTCTGCCCCCACGGGAGAGTTTAATGTCACAATAAAATGTCAACACATAGGCACAAAGGAATTTATTTATATTGATTCCTATCTCCTCGGAGCTTTGTTCACTCAACATTTCAATCACTTCTATCTTTGGTCTATGATTGATTATGTGCTCAGACTTGGGGATTAATTGCTGACCACCGCATGACATTTTGGCTGCCAGAGTGATTCCAAACAGGACAATAAAACACACAAATATAAACCACGGTTCTATAAACATTTGGCCAGAGAACCTGACATTGAGCCTTGAGCATTACAAACCTGCACCCTGGCTGAGCGTGCATCAAAACAACAAATCTCTAATCATTAAGGGTGTAACGGTACATGTGTTTGTATTGAACCGTTACGGTACGGGGGGGTTCGGAGGTGTACCGAACGAGTTTCCACATGAACATATTAAAGGGGAACATTATCACCAGACCTATGTAAGCGTCAATATATACCTTGATGTTGCAGAAAAAAGACCATATATGTTTTTAACCGATTTCCGAACTCTAAAAGGGTGAATTTGGGCGAATTAAACGCCTTTCTATTATTCTCTCTCGGAGTAATGACGTCACAACGTGACGTCACATCGGGAAGCAATCCGCCATTTTCTCAAACACATTACAAACACCGAGTCAAATCAGCTCTGTTATTTTCCCTTTTTTCGACTGTTTTCCATACCTTGGAGACATCATGCCTCGTCGGTGTGTTGTCGGAGGGTGTAACAACACGAACAGGGACGGATTCAAGTTGCACCAGTGGCCCAAAGATGCAAAAGTGGCAAGAAATTGGACGTTTGTTCCGCACACTTTACCGACGAAAGCTATGCTACGACAGAGATGGCAAGAATGTGTGGATATCCCGCGACACTCAAAGCAGATGCATTTCCAACGATAAAGTCAAAGAAATCTCCCGCCAGACCCCCATTGAATCTGCCGGAGTGTGTGAGCCATTCAGGGACAAAGGACCTCGGCAGCACGGCAAGCAATGGCGGCAGTTTGTTCCCGCAGACGAGCGAGCTAAAGCCCCTGGATGTCTTGTCTCACGCCGCTTCTACCGTCCCTTATGCCACCGAAGCTGATCAAGAGAAGAATATCGACCCTAGCTTCCCTGGCCTGCTGACATCAACTCCAAAACTGGACAGATCAGCTTTCAGGAAAAGAGCACGGATGAGGGTATGTCTACAGAATATATTAATTGATGAAAATTGGGCTGTCTGCACTCTCAAAGTGCATGTTGTTGCCAAATGTATTTCATATGCTGTAAACCTAGTTCATAGTTGTTAGTTTCCCTTAATGTCAAACAAACACATACCAATCGTTGGTTAGAAGGCGATCGCCGAATTCGTCCTCGCTATCTCCCGTGTCGCTGGCTGTCGTGTCGTTTTCGTCGGTTTCGCTTGCATACGGTTCAAACCGATATGGCTCAATAGCTTCAGTTTCTTCTTCAATTTCGTTTTCCTAGGGAGAGCGCGTAGCTCTCCCTAGTCACGTGAACGCCGCGGTCCAATCAGCTGTGCTTTTAAGCCGGTAGCAGGAAGTGGCCAGTAGACAGGACGTGAGGGGAGACAGATTGTATTTCTGCTCGAGGTAGGTTTTTATTCTCCTTTTCAACCGAAATATTATGCTGACGGGATTCTAAACTAAATGCCTATTTGTTAACTTTGTATAGCCGACTAACAGCGCCAGATTTTTTGTCATTAAGCTGTGTGTAATTGTAGAAGCGGAGTTGGTGAGTCCATGTTTATGAAAACATATTAGTCTTTCTTCCATTGTTTCATTGCAACAGTCTTTGTGGCATATTTCTCAATCGTCCATATACAAGGTTTATGACTTAAACCAATGATAACTATTGTGTATTGAATGTACTTTTGAATGTGTTTGACAATAAGCATGTTTAGTGCAATGACCGAATTGTATACGTAGGTCATATTTATGCTGCTAAGGGTTATTTTAGCACTTTATTGCATATTGTGATTCTGACATGTATATTGATTTATATTGTACAATATTGAGGAAGGGCAGCACGGTGGAAGAGGGGTTAGTGCGTCTGCCTCACAATACGAAGGTCCTGAGCAGTCCTGGTTTCAATCCCGGGCTTGGGATCTTTCTGTGTGGAGTTTGCATGTTCTCCCCGTGACTGCGTGGGTTCCCTCTGGGTACTCCGGCTTCCTCCCACCTCCAAAAACATGCACCTGGGGATAGGTTGATTGGCAACACTAAATTGGCCCGAGTGTGTGAATGTGAGTGTGAATGTTGTCTGTCTATCTGTGTTGGCCCTGTGATGAGGTGGCGACTTGTCCAGGGTGTACCCCGCCTTCCGCCCGATTGTAGCTGAGATAGGCTCCAGCGCCCCCCGCGACCCCAAAGGGATTAAGCGGTAGAAAATGGATGGATGGATGGAATATTGAGGAAAAAACTAGAACCTGTTCTGAATACTTTATAATGCAATTGGTGTTATTTAATGAAGATATTTGATTTGTGTACACATTGATTTATAAGGATGGTCCTGGTTCTTACACGTAACCAGGCTTCTCTTTATGATGGAGAGCTAAGGGAAAAAAGGCATCTAGTCCAAGGATCGTTCTTGGGAGATTCCAGGCAGGAACCCCACCACCTGTTCTGTCTGGGCTGGTAGGAGGCTCTCGAGCCAACCCTCTACACATTTTCACCCTTAACCTTTCTCCAAGAAAGCTGAGATTTAAACAAGATCCAGAGACACTAAATAATTGAATTGGAACACACACAGAGCTATTTCTATTTTTGGGCAGGATTATTATAGTGTTCCCAACGTTAAAAGGATAAAGCCATTGTTTACAAATTTGGTAAATAATTAACCAAAAAATGTATATTTTGTTGTTTTCTTACTGTACCAAAAATTAACAGAACCGTGACCTCTAAACCGAGGTACGTACCGAACCGAAATTTTTGTGTACCGTTACACCCTTACTAATTATAGAAATTTAATATAGGATACAATTATAGAACTGCATAATGAGTTTCATATGAACCCTTGGATTTTAGCATGGTGTTGCCTTTACTTGCTGTGCAGAAATAACCTCCACACAAACTGGAATGGAAGAGTTCAGACAGCACAAACAATACCTATCTAAACAAAACAACACAAGGCGAGAACAACAAGAAAGTCCACTCACTTTTTTCTTTTTTCTTATGGTGACTTTGACTCCCTCAGCAGACACCATGATGCTGACCTTTTTCTTTTTGATGTTTTTCACCTTGAACTCATACTGGAAAAAAAAGAGAAGAAACAGAGATTACCATTTATTATCGCATCACTTGAAACAAAGGACATGAAAACAAAACTACAGGCAGAGGTCATCGCGATGATGCAGTTTATGACAGAATTGCAGTAGAATGCAACCGACTAAAACAGAAATAATCTTGTGACATTTGAACATGGGTTCAGAAAGTTAAACTGAAAAAAAATATATGCAAGTGATATAAGTCATATATGTCGGTGAAAGCAAAGAAGAAAGCTGGTAATATATATTACTAATGCAGTCACAAAGGTTGGTTAACCGTTAGGGATAAAGATTAGGGAGCACCAAACAACGTCAGGGGATTTTAAAAATACCTTTATTACGTGTATCAAATGCTGCGGGTCAAAGGGACTTTACGGCTCAGAGGAGCATCAACATTTGCATTCGAAAAATGGGAACTCCACCGGTAAAATAAGTAAATATATGGGATTTTTAGAAAAAAGGCCCAGGGTTGGGTGTTCAAATCGTTCAAATAGAGAGATAGGAAAGAGCTTTCATAAAGTCCCGAAATAAGTCGTTTATAAAGGTAATAAAGTCATGGGAAAAAAAAGAAAGTGCGTTGAAAGAAATATCACTTTCATCATCTTGTGGCATACCATCAGATTATGTTTGTGTCTGCAGCCATCACTTTGGAAAATGTTTGTTTAAACATTTTATTTGTTTGAGAAACATATTTAAGTTTCTTCTCTACTATTTTAGCAGAGAACAACGTCATGTTATAAGTCCAAATAATAAATATTGAAATTGTTGGTGCAATCCACCATATTTTCGGTGTCGATTTTCATAGCAGAAACTACAAGCTTAGTTGTTGTTTTGCAGGAAAGCAAAGTTCTTTATTCCACACAGATGACCACATTTTAACGTTTTTAGTGCTATTTGTTAGCTTCAAGAAAATAGCCTAAACTATATGAATAAATCTCTCGTAGGCTCAACTGAATCTTGATGCTGTAAACCAACATTGCTGAACAACAGGACATCTATAGCTAATTTATGAGACATAATATGAACTTCACACCATAAAAAAGAACTGCAGACATAAATTGTAGATGAGACTAATATTCGTAGGAGGAAATCAACTGCAAACAAACTTATCCTTTTTCTCATTAGCGTCACAATCACAGCAGTACGGCACTCATAAGGTCGATCAAATACGCTAATTAGTAGAGATGTCCGATAATATCGGACTGCCGATATTATCGGCCGATAAATGCTTTAAAATGTAATATCGGAAATTATCGGTATCGGTTTCAAAAAGTAAAATTTATGACTTTTTAAAACGCCGCTGTACGGAGTGTAAACCTTGAAGGCACTGCCTTTGCGTGCCGGCCCAATTACATTATATCTACGTTTTTTCACACACACAAAGTGAATGCAAAGCATACTTGGTCAACAGCCATACAGGTCACACTGAGGGTGGCCGTATAAACAACTTTAACACTGTTACAAATATGCGCCACACTGTGAACCCACACCAAACAAGAATGACAAACAAATTTCGGGAGAACATCCGCACCGTAACACAATAGAACAAATACCCAGAACCCCTTGAAGCACTAACTCTTCTGGGACACTACAATATACACCCCTGCCACCCCCTAAACCCCTGCGCTCCCCCCAACACCGCCCACCTCAACCTCCTCATGCTCTCTCAGAGAGAGCATGTCCCAAATTCCAAGCTGCTGTTTTGAGGCATGTTAAAAAATTATGCACTTTGTGACTTCAATAATAAATATGGCAGTGCCATGTAGGCATTTTTTTCCATAACTTGAGTTGATTTATTTTGGAAAACCTTGTTACATTGTTTAATGCATCCAGCGGGGCATCACAACAAAATTAAGCATAATAATGTGTTAATTCCACGACTGTATATATCGGTATCGGTAATTAAGAGTTGGACAATATCGGAATATCGGATATCGGCAAAAAAGCCATTATCGGACATCTCTACTAATTAGTGATGCCCGAATAAATCCGACATTGTCTTTCACGGACTAACGCTGAATTTGTGGACCTCCAAATGTAAAGACATAATGTGCCTCCAATCTTGTCTTCTTTAAATTCTTGTAAGTGTCGAAGGAAGTGAGGTCGAGGCGAGCAGTAACGTTTTGATTTTGTGTGTAATCGATCCCATTTGAAATATTTGTTTCATGATCGCTTATATATTTGCCTTCAAACCTTTCAGAATATGCCCAAGTCTGCACTGATGCAGGTAAATAAACAGTAGCCTAGAGACTTTATAATAATAGATTTTATTTGTAAAAAAAACACTTTACATTGAGTAAACAACCTCAAAGTGCTACAGTGTATTAAAAAAAAAAAAAAAAAAGATAATAAAAAATAAATAAAAATAAAAGCTACAACAGCCAAATAGCTAGAACTAGTATGCATATATCTAAAAACAGGCTTTTTTTTAAAAAGAAGGGCTTTTAAGCCTTTTTTAAAAGCACTCACAGTCTGTGGTGTCCTCAGGTGGTCAGGGAGAGCGTTCCACAGACTGGGAGCGGCGGAGCAGAAAGCCCGGTCTCCCATTGTTTGAAGCTTTGTCCTCGGAGGTTGGAGGAGGTTAGCCTGATATACGATCACCCGAACCCCGGAAATGCCTATAGGTCACGTGATTGCAACCCAGCAATAGGATAGGACCTGATTCCATGTATTGTCATTACACATAAATGAAGAATACTTCAGATATAATTATGATACATTTCAGATCGATTATCTGAATAGTCCTATAAAACGAATTAAGGTATTCCGTCATCTTCATCAATTGGGTCTCAAGTAATCTCTGCAGGAGACTCATCTTAAACCTTCTTTTTTTGTCCTGTCCAGCCACTCAGGCAAATCCTATAGTTGATGTAGATGCCCATATCTGCTGTACAGATTTACTTTACAAAAGAGAAGTGTGGGAGACTTCTGTTGTTGCCTTATTTGTATTTGACATTATTAAATGGATTTATTTAATATTTGGCCCAGCCGGACCGGAGCAGGAGTGGATAGAAAAAAGAAAAAAAGGAAGACGGATGGGGAAATTCCGGGGACAAAACGGGAATAAAACAGAGAGACAACACCAATAAAAACAGAACAGCATCAGCGAATATGATATGTACAAATATGATAGTAAAAGTGATAGCAAAGGAGCAGTTAGCGAAGTAAATACTAATAACATAGAAATGACAACGAACATTATTGCACTACAAATGGAGCTGTAAAAATATCAATACAAATAGCCTCTATTGCTAATAAATTATAAGAATAATTACCTCTATTATCAACAATACACTTGTTTTAAATGCAACAATACATATATGTAATGATAACTTCAAAGCAGATAAATGGAGGGGAAGAAAGAGAAGCGAACAATATTAACCTTGTAGATTGTTAAAGTCAAAATAGGTTCAACTATATCAGTGTGCTGTGTTTTACCTAGTTTTCCATTGGCGGATAATGTTAATATATGTTTGATGAAATGTGTATTTATGCATGAGTGTATGTATTCATATGTGCTTGTGTATGTACAGTGTGTGTACATATATGTCTGCACAGTGAATGTGCGTGTGGATGTATGTATGTGTATATATACTGTATTTGTATATGCTGTATTTTTATATGTATGTGGGAGCGTATGTACCTGTGTAAGTGCATACGTATGAATGAATGAATGTACATATGTATGTATTTATGTATGATTAATTGTGTCTATGTGCGTATGTATGTTTGTTTGTATGTACAATATATTTTTGTCTCCCACTATGAGCAGTAACACAAGTACGGCCCCAGCCACCCAAAGAGCCCAAACCAAAACAACAGGTGTGGTGCCCAGGGAACAAGGGACCACCGGATCCATGCAGTCAGGCCGGCCTGCAACAGGACCCCCAGAACCGGGCGCACCATGCCGCTCGGCAGCCCTCAGACAGACACGCCCAGCAGAGGACAAGGCACAGGAGAAGCAGGGGACAGCCAGCCCCCATTTCACAATCTACGATCCATAATATCATCAAAAGGTACAGAGAATCTGGAGAAATCACTGCACGTAAGCGACAAGGCCGTGACCTTCGATCCCTCAGGCGGTACTGCATCAAAAAGCGACATCAGTGTGTAAAGCATATCACCACATGGGCTCAGGAACACTTCAGAATACCACTGTCAGTAACTACAGTTCATCACTATATCTGTAAGTGCAAGTTAAAACTCTACTATGCAAAGTGAAAAGCCGTTTATCAACAACACCCAGAAATGCTACCGGCTTCGCTGCACCAAGATGGACCAAAGAGGAAAAGAACCATCCGGACTGTTATAGGGGCAAAGTTCAAAAGCCAGCATCTGTGTGATGGTATGGGGGTGTATTAGTGGCCAAGGCATGGGTAACTTACACATCTGTGAAGGTACCATTAATGCTGAAAGGTACATACAGGTTTTGGAGCAACATATGTTGCCATCCAAGCAACGTTACCATGGACGCCCCTGCTTATTTCAGCAAGACAATGCCAAGCCACGTGTTACATCAACGTGGCTTCATAGTAAAAGAGTGTGGGTACGAGACTGGCCTGTCTGTAGTCCAGACCTGTCTCCCATTGAAAATGTGTGGCGCAATATGAAGCCTAAAATACGACAACAGAGACCCCCGGACTGTTGAACAACGTAAGCTGTACATCAAGCAAGAATAGGAAAGAATTCCACCTGAAAAGCTTCAAAAATGTGTCTCCTCAGTTCCCAAACGTTTACTGATTGTTGTTAAAAGGAAAGGCCATGTAACACAGTGGTAAAAATGCCTCTGTGCCAACTTTTTTGCAATGTGTTGCTGCCATTAAATTGCAAGTTAATAATTATTTGCAGTTCGAACATTAAGTATCTTGTCTTTGCAGTCTAGTCAATTGAATATAGGTTGAATAGGATTTGCAAATCATTGTATTCTGTTTTTATTTACGAATTACAAAACGTGCCAACTTCACTGGTTTTGGGTTTTGTAAATGCCATGTATGTAGAAAACAAGTTTATATATTTATTTTTTTGATTTTATTTTGAAAAACTTTTTATTGTTATTATTTGCCATGAATACAGTTGTCTGTGGCTTTGTGTCAATATTTACCTGTAACCATTTGACTGATGTGTTTAATTTATGTATTGTACGTCTAATTAATTTTATTTGTATTTACTTAATTTATTTCTTTACTTACCAACAAAATGTAAAAAATTAAATAAGGAAGTCTTGTTTTTAGGGGGAAAAGGTAACATGTTATTTGTTTTTGTATTCCTGGAGTTTCTATTTGCCTCAAAGCTCAATAAACAAATATTTAAAAAAAAATGTTTAGGTTGATTGTAGTGATCAGTTGCATGCATATTAACTTGATCAGACACAGCAGGAATGTCCATGAAAACAGACAATCATAGTCAACCTTTTCCTGCGCCACTTCCGGTCGTAAAAGTTGCCGCAGAAGAAAACAGAATAACCAAATTTGGAGCTCGCCATTACATTGAAGATGGGTCAGGAATAGGTCTCCCAGCTTGACACCAGCCCAAAAGAGAGGCTTAAAAAAGCAAGTTAAGCTGCTGACTCCCTACAGTAAGTGGCCAAGCCAGTCTCTAGGCTTTTATCCCAAATAGAGAGAGCTAAAAACTTTGAGATGGAAAGAAACAGCCTCAAAACCTTTATGGCATGTATCTGTGAAGATAGGAGCTAAATTTCTCCTTTAACATACTACCATTTATGCTGGACTAAAACAATTTATCCAATAAGGAATAAGTCATGTTTGGCTTGGGGATGAAATACTGTAAGTATTAACATTTTAATTTACTATTTTTGTGTGTTTATTTTAATAGTCTGTCTCAAAAAAATTGGAAAGGGAAAGATACATGTACAAAATCAGCAGGGTACATAGATGGATAGATTGAACAGACAGAAAATTAATCGTCAAAAAGATTCAAGGTTTGTTATCATACATTTGTGACATACAGTGAACAAAATTAAGTTGCTTATGCATGTAGTGCAACGACATCCCACAGGTGAACAGACTAATTGGGAACAGGTGGGTGCCATGATTGGGTATAAAAGCAGCTTCCATGAAATGCTCAGTCATTCACAAACAAGGATGGGGCGAGGGTCACCACTTTGTGAACAAATGCGTGAGCAAATTGTTGAACAGTTTAAGAAGAACATTTCTCAACCAGCAATTGCAAGGAATTTATGGATTTCACCATATACGGTCCGTAATATCATCAAAAGGTTCAGAGAATCTGTAGAAATCACTGCACGTAAGTGGAAAGAAAGGGACCTTCGTTCCTTCAGGCGGTACTGCATCAAAAAGCGACATCAGTGTGTAAAGGATATCACCCCATGGGCTCAGGAACACTTCAAAAAACCACTGTCAATAACTACAGTTAGTCGCTACATCTGTAAGTGCAAGTTAAAACTATACTATGCAAAGCCAAAGCCATTCATCAACAACACCCAGAAACGCCGCCGGCTTCGCTGGGCCCGAGCTCATCGAAGATGGACTGATGCAAAGTGGAAAAGTGTTCTGTGGTCTGAAAAGTCCACATTTCAAATTGTTTTTGGAAACTATGGACATTGTGTTCTCCGGACCAAAGAGGAAAAAAAACTATCCGGACTGTTCCTTGCGCAAAGTTCAAAAGCCAGCATCTGTGATGGTATGGGGGTGTATTAATACCCAAGACATGGGTAACTTACACATCTGTGAAGGCACCATTAATGCTGAAAGGTACATACAGGTTTTGGAGCAACATATGTTGCAATCCAAGCAACGTCATCGTAGACGCCCCTGCTTATTTCAGCAAGACAATGCCAAGCCAGGCTGGCCTGTGGACGTTGTAGTCCAGACCGGGTACTAGACTGGCCTGTGGACGTTGTAGTCCAGACCTGTCTCCCATTGAAAAGGTGTGGCGCAATATGAAGCCTAAAATACCACAACGGAGACTCCGGACTGTTGAACAACTTAAAAGTTAAAGTTAAAGTACCCATGATTGTCACACACACACTAGGTGTGGTGGAACTTTAGCTGTACATCAAGCAAGAATGGGAAATAATTCCACCTGAAAAGCTTCAAAAATTGGTCTCCTCAGTTCCCAAACGTTTACTGAGTGTTGTTAAAAGGAAAGGCCATGTAACACAGTGGTAAAAATGCCCCTGTGCCAACTTTTTTGCAATTAAGTTTCTCAGTTTGAATATTAAATATCTTGCAGTCTATTAAATTGAATATAAGTTGAAAAGGATTTGCAAATCATTGTATTCTGTTTTTATTTACAAAACGTGCCAACTTCACTGTTTTGGGGTACACACTTTGTGTAAAGAGTTATCTTCCAAGTTGCAATAGTATGAAAAAAATTAATCTAAAAAGCTGCCAGAAAGAATTAACTGGTTCAATGAGTTTCCCAACGTCAAGAAGCACCGCCACAGCCAATGTGTACACAATCTGAGAGGGTGTTTGGATACAGTGGCAATATTGTCACTTTCCACACAGCATCCTGCAGATGACAGCTTGGTGTTCCTGGCTTAAATATTTGAGGGAACAAGGATGTTTTAAAAATGTTGAGCTAAAACACTATTGGTAAAGGTAAACATTTTTCAAGTTGCTGCTGATTTTTGAAATGTCCTCTTAAACCAGGGCAGTGGTTCTTAACCTGGGTTCGATGGAACCCTAAGGGTTTGGTGAGTCGGGCTCAGGGGTTCGGCGGAGATCAAGACACACCCGACTCATCGTGTAAATAAAATCTTCTCCCTATCGGCGTATTAAGGATACGGCAACAGCAGTAGTCAGACTAATTTGCAGGTGTGTAATTTGTTGTGAGTTTATGCACTGTGTTGGTTTTGTTCTTTGAACAAGGTGATGTTCATGCACGGTTCATTTTGTGCACCAGTATAAAAACATGGCAACACTTTAGTATGGGGAACATATTCACCATTAATTAGTTGCTTATTAACATGCAAATTAGTAACATATTGGCTCTTAACTAGTCATTATTAAGTACTTATTAATGCCTTATTCGGCGTGGCCTCATTATAACCCTAACTCTCTAACCCTGGCCCTAACCCTCTAACCCTAACCCTAACCCAGGGGTCGGCAACCCGCGGCTCTTTGATCACTCTGATGCGGCTCAGCAGCTTGCTGAACCCCCCAATTTTCCCGTGAGACTTCCGGATTTCAGTACCTCTCGGAGCAAACTCCCGGGATTAATATTCACCGATTTTCACCCTTACAGCTATAATAAGGGCGTGCCATGATGGTACAACATTTGGCGCCCTCTACAATCTGTATTAACAGCGTGCCAGCCCAACACAATGTACATTTTCTGCTTGCACACGTACGTGACAGCAAGGCATACTTGGTCAACAGCCACACAGGTTACACTGACGGTGACCATATAAAACAACTTTAACACTCTTACTAATAATGTGCCACACTTTGAACCAAAACCAAACACGAATGACAAACACATTTCGGGAGAACATCTGCACCTTAACACAACATAAACACAACAGAACAAACACCCAGAATCCCATGCAGCCCTGACTCTTCCGGGCTACATTATACACAGCCTGCTACCACCAAACCCCGCCCCCACCCCAAGCCTGCTCCCTCACACATCAACCCCCCTCTGTATGTCGGTTGAGGTGGGCGGGGTTTGGTAGCGGGGGTGTATAATGTAGCCTGGAAGAGTTAGGGCTGCATGGGATTCTGGGTATTTGTCCTGTTGTGTTTATGTTGTGTTACGGTGCAGATGTTCTCCCGAAATGTGTTTGTCATTCTTGTTTGGTGTGGGTTCACAGTGTGGCGCATTATTAGTAAGAGTGTTAAAGTTTTTTTTATACCGGCACCGTCAGTGTAACCTGTGTGGTTGTTGAGTAAGAATGCCTTGCTGTCACCTACGTGGGAAAGCGGAATCCCCATTCAACATGTGACTGATCAGGCACGCTGGTTGTAGTGGGCGCTATATGCTGTATCATCACGACACGCATGACGCTGACAACCGCTATTCATTTAAAACCCGCGTGCCGCACCAGCATAAAAATTCCATAAAAGGTGTGGGCAGCGTGTCTGAGACCCCTGGTTTATACATAGCACAAAGCAAAAAAAAAAACTTTGTATGCAGTGTTATTTCATTTAAAATTTCAAAAAATTTTGCGGCTCCCATTGTTTTCTATAATTTGTGAAACTGGTCAAAATGGCTCTTTGACTGGTAGAGGTTGCCGACCCCTGCCCTAACCAAATAACTCTAAATTAAGTCTTTGTTACTTAGAATATGTTCCCCATACTAAAGTGTTACCAAAAACATATAACTTTGTCTTGAATTTGAAAAAAAAACATTTCATTTTTCACTAAAGGGTTCGGTGAATGCGCATATGAAACTGGTGGGATTTGGTACCTCCAACAAGGTTAAGAACCACTGAACCAGGGACTTTATTTTACATTTTGTTGTTTTGCATTTTTCTTATCAGCTGAGGATTTGAACATAGCTAAAGGTTTGCTTTAAAGATTGAAGATTATACTTTATATTACTATCATTTGTTGGTTTGTTGAAATTGTTCATGCATTGAATAGCATACACAGTGATGCCTACAAGGCAGGGAGTAACTCAACCCTGCTGAATAGGTTCGACCTGATCAGTTTGTATGGTTTGTTGAGTTAGCACAGGATTAATATGAAGAAATGACGAATAAGGTATTTAATACCTACAATAGTTTTTTATTAATTATTTATTCTGTGTTTGTTCAATCCCAGATAGGCTCTGATTTACAGTTAAATGGATTTGTAGATTAACTGGGATTAAGTCTAAATTCATTGTGTTCTTGGTGTTTTTTCAACCGCACCAATGTTATCCTCAGAATGTTCAACTAACATGAAGTGTTTTGTCAAGAGGATTATTGGGGATGTGTACATTTCCATTTAAAGTAAAACAAAGAAAACTATCTGAAGTTGTCGTAGTTGTATTTTTAAGTTATTATTCCTTGATTTTACCGGTCAGGCCCATGTGGGAAGGGATGTTCCTCCATGCAGTCCCTGATCTAAAATGAGTTTGACACCCTTGAGTTATAGGGTGATGCACTGGACATGTACTGTATAAGTGCTCTTGTGTCCAGGGACATATATCCTTGGTTTAGAAACTATTAAAAAAGACAAGATTTTGTGATAGTATTACCTTCTAGACCTGAGACACAACGGCAGCCTAGTGATTCAATCACAAGGCACAGGGAAGGATTGAGTCCATAATCTTTGTATATTAAAAGTACAAACTCCGTTTCCATATGAGTTGGGAAATTGTGTTAGATGTAAATATAAATGGAATACAATGATTTGCAAATCATTTTCAACTAATATTCAATTGAATATGCTACAAAGACAACATTATTGATGTTCAAACTGATAAACATTTTTTTTTTTTTTGCAAATAAACATTAACTTTAGAATATGATGCCAGCAACACGTGACAAAGAAGTTGGGAAAGGTGGCAATAAATACTGATAAAGTTGAGGAATGCTCATCAAACACTTATTTGGAACATCCCACAGGTGAACAGGCAAATTGGGAACAGGTGGGTGACATGATTGGGTACAAAAGTAGATTCCATGAAATGCTCAGTCATTCACAAACAAGGATGGGGCGAGGGTCACCACATTGTCAACAAATGCATGAGCAAATTGTTGAACAGTTTAAGAAAAACCTTTCTCAACCAGCTATTGCAAGGAATTTTGGAATTTCACCATCTACGGTCCGTAATATCATCAAAGGGTTCAGAGAATCTGGAGAAATCACTGCACGTAAGCAGCTAAGCCCGTGACCTTCGATCCCTCAGGCTGTACTGCATCAACAAGCGACATCAGTGTGTAAAGGATATCAGCACATGGGCTCAGGAAGACTTCAGAAACCCACTGTCAGTAACTATAGTTGGTCGCTACATCTGTAAATGCAAGTTAAAACTCTCCTATGCAAGGCGAAAACTGTTTATCAACAACACCCAGAAACGCTGTCGGCTTCGCTGGGCCTGAGCTCATCTAAGATGGACTGATACAAAGTGGAAAAGTGTTCTGTGGTCTGACGAGTCCACATTTCAAGTTGTTTTTGGAAACTGTGGACGTCGTGTCCTCCGGACCAAAGAGGAAAAGAACCATCCGGATTGTTATAGGCGCAAAGTTGAAACGCCAGCATCTGTGATGGTATGGGGGTGTATTAGTGCCCAAGACATGGGTAACTTACACATCTGTGAAGCCGCCATTAATGCTGAAAGGTAAATACAGGTTTTGGAGCAACATATGTTGCCATCCAAGCAACGTTACCATGGACGCCCCTGCTTATTTCAGCAAGACAATGCCAAGCCACGTGTTACATCAACGTGGCTTCATAGTAAAAGAGTGCGGGTACTAGACCGGCCTGCCTGTAGTGCAGACCTGTCTCCCATTGAAAATGTGTGGCGCATTATGAAGCCTAAAATACCACAACGTTGACTCCCGGACTGTTGAACAACTTAAGCTGTACATCAAGCAAGAATGGGAAAGAATTCCACCTGAGAAGCTTAAAAAAATGTGTCTCCTCAGTTCCCAAACGTTTAATGAGTGTTGTTAAAAGGAAAGGCCATGTAACACAGTGGTGAACATGCCCTTTCCCAACTACTTTGGCACGTGTTGCAGCCATGAAATTCTAAGTTAATTATTATTTGCAAAAAAAAAATAAAGTTTATGAGTTTGAACATCAAACATGTTGTCTTTGTAGTGCATTCAATTGAATATGTGTTGAAAAGGATTTGCAAATCATTGTATGTATATATATGTATGTATATATATATATATATATATATATATATATATATATATATATATATATATATACGCAACACTTTTGTTTTTTTTCCCATTTTCCAAGACTAAAAACTCAAAGATCTAAAACTTTTACTATTTACACTAAAGACCTATTCCTGTCATATATTGTTCACAAATCTGTCTAAATCTTTGTGAGCATTTCTTCTTTGCCAGGATAATCCACTCCACCTCACAGGTGTGGCATATTTGTATTGCACTCCACATTGAAACCGCACCACACAATGTCAGAGTGATGGGTTGCATAAACTGTCAAAGTGCTGAAGTTGGGGAATTCGGTGCCTTACTCAGGCCCTTTTAATTAACACCCATAGGAAAAAAACACATTCACTCACATAATTTATCTCGTTGTATTTCAGCACTTACAGTATCTTCTTCATTATCGAGAAATGGTATTCACTCTACCTTGCTATTTTAACAAAGGAGATTATTAAGCTACCGCAGAGTTTGGCAATATGCATGCACTGAGTTAATATCCTAACCTTTTGTCAACACCATGAACATCTCATTAAGAAGAGCACATTAAGAAACTCACTTGCAGCTCTTTATGAGACAGTACTGATGGATGAGATCAGACTACTGATAGTAACAGCCTCAAAGTAAGAGGTGAAGAAATCCATTGGCAATAGAGAAGCTTGGTCATCAGATATACAGTGACAGTATTGTTCAGAAGAAGTGTCAACGTTTTATTTGACGTTGAAGTTATCTTTTGTTTAATACCTGTGCTGCCAAATAAAAATGATTTCAATAGTTTTGTGTAATTAGAGGGCATTGTTGAAGAATGGTGTTGCTGAGTCATGCAATCAGTTCAGGAAAGTGAGTACATTTGACTTTCAGTCAGATTTGTGCAATCTAGTCTTTGTTTCGGTCGACAGTTAGAAAATGTAATGATATGGTTGGCTGGATTGCTGTTTCTTCAGTAAATTATTGCATATTAAACCTTGAAAAGTGCAAGAAAGCATGAAACTACCGCTCCAATTAGGAAACACAGACTGGCTGTATAGAAGGATTGTGATGTTTGCAATGAATATGCTGTCAGTAATTCATGTGGCCCACAAGCCCATCGCTGCCTTACATATTCAATGTTTAAGGTAATGGTAGTTTCTTTCAATAGAAAGAATTAATCATAGAAAGGCAATTAGGTCAAAACAGCAACAGTACACTGTCAAAATGATTGAACGTTGTAATTTATTGTTGTTAAAAATATTTTTTACCATTTGTGATAAACCTTATCTGTAATAGAATAGTCTCAAGATGTCTGGGAACTTCAATCACCGCTCTCTTGTATTTGGTCAGGGTAAATACTACAAACCCCGTTTCCATATGAGTTGGGAAATTGTGTTACATGTAAGTATAAACGGAATACAATGATTTGCAAGTCCTTTTCAACCCATATTCAATTGAATGCACTACAAAGACAAGATATTTGATGTTCAAACTCATAAACTTTATTTATTTTTTTGCAAATAATAATTAACTTAGATTTTCATGGCTGCAACTCGTGCCAAAGTAGTTGGGAAAGGGCATGTTCACCACTGTGTTACATGGCCTTTCCTTTTAACAACACTCAGTAAACGTTTGGGAACTGAGGAGACACATTTTTTAAGCTTCTCAGGTGGAATTATTTCCCATTCTTGCTTGATGTACAGCTTAAGTTGTTCAACAGTCCGGGGGTCAACGTTGTGGTATTTTAGGCTTCAGAATGCGCCACACATTTTCAATGGGAGACAGGTCTGGACTACAGGCAGGCCGGTCTAGAACCCGCAGTCTTTTACTATGAAGCCACGTTGATGTAACACGTGGCTTGGCATTGTCTTGCTGAAATAAGCAGGGCCGTCCATGATAACGTTGCTTGGATGGCAACATATGTTGCTCCAAAACCTGTATGTACCTTTCAACATTAATGGTGCCTTCACAGATGTGTAAGTTACCCATGCCTTGGGCACTAATACACCCCCATACCATCACAGATGCTGGCTTTTCAATTTTGCGTCTATAATAATCCGGATGGTTCTTTTCCTCTTTGGTCCGGAGGACACGACGTCCACAGTTTCCAAAAACAATTTGAAATGTGGACTCGTCAGACCACAGAACACTTTTCCACTTTGTATCAGTCCATCTTAGATGAGCTCAGGCCCAACGAAGCCGACTGCGTTTCTGGGTGTTGTTGATAAACGGTTTTCGCCTTGCATAGGAGAGTTTTAACTTGCACTTACAGATGTAGCGACCAACTGTAGTTACACTGTAGTTACTGACAGTGGGTTTCTGAAGTGTTCCTGAGCCCATGTGGTGATATCCTTTACACACTGATGTCGCTTGTTGATGCAATACAGCCTGAGGGATCCAAGATCACGGGCTTAGCTGCTTACGTGCAATGATTTCTCCAGATTCTCTGAACCCTTTGATGATATTACGGACCGTAGATGGTGAAATCCCTAAATTCCTTGCAATAGCTGGTTGAGAAAGGTTTTTCTTAAACTGTTCAACAATTTGCTCACGCATTTGTTGACAAAGTGGTGACCCTCGCCCCATCCTTGTTTGTGAATGACTGAGAATTTCATGGAATCTACTTTTATACCCAATCTTGGCACCCACCTGTTCCCAATTTGCCTGTTCACCTGTGGGATGTTCCAAATAAGTGTTTGATGAGCATTCCTCAACTTTATCAGTATTTATTGCCACCTTTCCCAACTTCTTTGTCACGTGTTGCTGGCATCAAATTCTAAAGTTAATGATTATTTGCAAAAAAAAAAAAAGTTTATCAGTTTGAATATCAAATATGTTGTCTTTGTAGCATATTCAACTGAATATGGGTTGAAAATGATTTGCAAATCATTGTATTCCGTTTATATTTACATCTAACACAATTTCCCAACTCATATGGAAACGGGGTTTGTACAAGTTTATATAGTGTTCTGACATACAACACGGTTGCTGTTTACCACTGAGGAGCAAAATACTGTCGGCTCTTTCTCAGAAAGCTTTGTTTTTCAAGGGTTTGAACCAATAATAACATTGTATACATACATTTCTGAATGACATTCAGTTAATATTTACGCAGTTATCAGTATCTTTAAAAAAAAATCTTAAACATCTTGAATATTTTTTTCTCATTTCTGTGCTTAATTAACCTACACATTCCTTATGTTTACATCTTTGTAGACATTAGTATGGGAAACACTGAATATTATATTAGTTAAGATTAGGGATGTCCGATAATGGCTTTTTGCCGATATCTGATATTGCAATATTGACCAAACCCTTAATTACCGATACCGATATCAACCGATACCGATATCAACCGATATATAAAGTTGTGGAATTAACACATTATTATGCCTATTTTGGACAACCAGGTATGGTAAAGATAAGGTCCTTTTTAAAAAAATAAAATAAATAAAATAAGATGAATAAATAAAATAAAAAAATCTTGAATAAAAAGAAAGTTAAACAATATAAAAACAGTTACATAGAAACTAGTAATTAATGAAAATTAGTAAAATTAACTGTTAAAGGTTAGTACTATCAGTGGACCAGCAGCACGCACAATCATGTGTGCTTACGGACTGTATCCCTTGCAGACTGTATTGATATATATTGATATATAATGTAGGAACCAGAATATTAATAACAGAAAGAAACAACCCTTTTGTGTGAATGAGTGTGAATGAGGGGGAGGGAGGTTTTTTGGGTTGGTCCACTAATTGTAAGTGTATCTTGTGTTTTTTATGTTGACTTGATAAAAAAACAAAAACAAAAAAACACGATACCAATAATAAAAACCGATACCGATAATTTCCGATATTACATTTTAAAGCATTTATCGGCCGATATTATCAGACATCTCTAGTTTACATCTTTGTACACATTAGTAAGGGGAACACTGAATATTATATTAGTTAAGATTTATCAAACCAGTAGAACACTTTCCAAATTTAGAAGTGTATTTGAAATTCTCGTAGCCAAATTATTTCAAAATAACTAGCAAAAAAAATCTATATTAATTAGCTTGATCATTTACTGTATAACAAATAAGAAGCATATATTATATGTCACAATTCCCATGTGTCTGTACTGCTTTATATAAACGTATAATTATTTATCAAAACTGAGGACTTGGATTAATGGGGAGATTCATCTGATTTAAAAGAAAACCAATGGAGTAAATGCAAGTACAAGTAAGGCGTCAATTGGACCTTTTCCATGGCAAAACCTTTTACAGGAACTTTTCCCGTTTACCTGCCCTTCCACCAAAAACTACCTGGGTAGATTTAGTCCTTCAGGAACCTTTTTGAGTTCCTTCCAGCTAGGTGGGACTTTTGGAAGGTTCCTGGAACCTTATCGGATACGGGCTGTGCGGTCGAACGCTGATTTGTTGAACACAGTTTGGGGTGTTTCTTAAACTTATTTTTCGAACACAGAACCACCCTTTATTTCTTATTTCTTGTGCATTTCTATTACTACAAACTTGACAATGGAGAGAACGAAAACAAAAGGAACTTCTGACTAGCAGGAACTTTTGTGGGGCATCCTTGAAGAACGCTGATCAGTGGAACTATCTTGCAGTGTTTTTTACTCAGCCGTAGTCTTAAACTATATGCATTTTAATGTTGTTTATTATTTTTTACAAATTTAATTTTGGTATGCAAAGCTACAAGAAGTGGACAGACTCTTAAATGTATTTACGGAGGAGTATGAAGTATTCAGCCGGACTTGAAGCGTCAACCTCTGCTACTTACCACTCTTCATTGGATAAATGTGAAGTAAAGGAGGCCGTACAGAAGTGGAACAAAGGTAAATGACATCAAATTAGGGATGTCCCGATACGATATTTGGATCGGATCGGCTGCCGATATTTGCCAAAAATTGCGTATCGGCAAGGCATGGGAAAATGCCGATCCAGATCCAGTTTAAAAAAAAAACTCTGGTCCGTGTTTTCCAACGCACCTATTTAAATAATACATTCCACTTTTCTGCTGCTCCCTAATTTCCGTTCCGCATTTTCCAGCACACCTTCAACACATCCACAGGTCTGTGAATTCTCACGCAGTTGCTTTTAGCTGCTGGCATTACACGACAGGCTCTTCTCACTCTTTCCTGTGTCTCCCTCTCACAGACAGCAAGTGCACCTTCTTACACACGTCACATACTGTCACGTCATACGTCACACACTGTCACGTCATACGTCACATACGTATACGTCCTCCCCGAGCAGAGAGGTAGCAGCATGGCTAACGTTAGCTGTGATGCTAGCGCAGCCGTGCGAGCAACGCTCCCTCTAAGGTGCTCGTCTGTGCAATTGTGCACTGTTTAAGCGTCCTCTGCGCATAGCAAATCTATGCCACGCACAAAATCAAATAAAAAAATAAGCGCATAACAATTGTCGACACACGGACACGACAGAGAAAACAGTTTTCGTCATCATTGTTCAAATATTGTGACGTCTGTCGAGACGCTTATCTCCATTCGGTGCCACACGTCCACACCATCAAAATGCCGAGGCAAAAATTTCCACATCAACACCGTATGAAAAAATTAGTGATTTTTTTAGTTGTGATTTCCTTCTCTGCATGAAAGTTTAAAAGTACCATATATTAATGCAGTATGAAGAAGAATGTTTTAATGTAGACATGCAAGCCTTAAAGGAAAATGTTGAAAATCAAGACTACATTTCCTGCAAATGGGTGCATTTCTACCCTATATTTTAACTTTAGATTTATTCTCATATCAAACTCTTTTGGCTGTCTTTTTGACACTTACATCCGGCGCCCCCCTCCACACCCTGGATTATAAATAATGTAAATAATTCAATGTGATTATCTTGTGTGATGACTGTATTATGATGATAGTATATATCTGATAGTATATATCTGTATCATGAATCAATTTAAGTGGACCCCGACTTAAACAAGTTGAAAAACTTATTCGGGTGTTACCATTTAGTGGTCAATTGTACGGAATATGTACTTCACTGTGCAACCTACCAATAAAAGTCTCAATCAATCAATCAAAACACATAGAATCATCATACTGCTGTGATTATATGCATCAAGTGTTCATTCAAGGCTAAGGCAAAATATCGAGATATATATTGTGTATCGCAATATGGCCTTAAAATATCGCAATATTAAAAAAAGGCCATACCGCCCAGCCCTAGTTCAATGATGCCATTTCTGTTTGTCATGTATAGTTTTGTCTATTTTGTGTTTATCCTTGAATAAACAGGTCAGTTTCTTGTTACCAACCATTGTGTATTATTCAAACTCCCCTAATTCAGCTGGCTAGTTGTTATCAAGAGTACTAAAACCCTTTTCAACATGATTCTGACAACTAAGTAGGCTAAATAACTTTAGACTTTAATACATGCTCGGATAGGCCAGTATCGGTCAGTATCGGTATCGGTCAGTATCGGTATCGGTATCGGAAATGCAAAAACAATATCGGTATCGGATCGGAAGTACAAAAACCTGGATCGGGACATCAAATATTCACTATTTACATTTGTGTCTTATTAGCATCAACCCAAGTGAACCGAATGCTAACAAGCCAACGCAAAAAAATATGTGTTTGTGTTGTCGGCGTGATATAAACACTGACAATTATTCTTCATATATTGTTATTTACAGCTGGAATGGGACATAAATAATTCATCATTTACTGAAAGGACAACTTTCTGACTGCCGGACATTGAGGACAAAAGCCTGACTTTTTATGAACAATTCGGTACATTTAAGTTTTTTAAATCATATTGTTTTGTATATTACTGCTTTGCATTTCATTCTCTTACTTTTTAGTAGAGGAAATATAACCTAATATTGTCTTTATTTACATAGTATAAGTGTAAAAATATACTAAACCACTCCTCTGATTTGTGAAATTAACTGTGAAATGGGTGGAAACACAAACCACACACTTCCACAGGAACCTATAGTTTTAGGAACTAAAGGTTCCACGAACCTAAAATTCCTAAACTTTTGGTGGAAACGGGCCTATACTTTAAAGAGATTAACTCTGATAATTAACGAGGGACGACTGTATCTTGATGAGGGCAGATTGGGACTAATGTGCAAATATTCCCCACTGTCTTTTCACAATTTAAAATATGTTTGACAATTCTTAAACAGATTTTAGTAGTTTCCACAATCTCAGATGATTTATCATGCTTGATGCATGCCACAATAATCTGAACCTTCTGAGACAAATCAACATATTTTGCTCAGCCAAAGAATGTTTTTTGACAAATGGGAAACTTCTCGCCACATCAGTTACAGTTAAATTACTTCTTACCATTTGTAACCCATGCAGTAATTATCCAATGGGAGGCACTTATCTATTTTCTTAGTTAAAGGGGAACATTATCACAATTTCAGAAGGGTTAAAACCATTAAAAATCAGTTCCCAGTGGCTTATATTATTTTTCGAAGTTTTTTTCAAAATTTTACCCATCACGCAATATCCCTAAAAAAAGCTTCAAAGTGCCTGATTTTAACCATCGTTATATACACCCGTCCATTTTCCTGTGACGTCACACAGTGATGCCAATACAAACAAACATGGCGGATAGAACAGCAAAGGAAAGCGACATTAGCTCGGATTCAGACTCGGATTTCAGCGGCTTAAGCGATTCAACAGATTACGCATGTATTGAAACGGATGGTTGTAGTGTGGAAGCAGGTAGCGAAAACGAAATTGAAGAAGAAACTGAAGCTATTGAGCCATATCGGTTTGAACCGTATGCAAGCGAAACCGACGAAAACGACACGACAGCCAGCGACACGGGAGAAAGCGAGGACGAATTCGGCGATCGCCTTCTAACCAACGATTGGTATGTGTTTGTTTGGCATTAAAGGAAACTAACAACTATGAACTAGGTTTACAGCATATGAAATACATTTGGCAACAACATGCACTTTGAGAGTGCAGACAGCCCAGTTTTCATCAATTAATATATTCTGTAGACATACCCTCATCCGCTATCTTTTCCTGAAAGCTGATCTGTCCAGTCCAGTTGGAAATGCATCTGCTTTGAGTGTCGCAGGATATCCACACATTCTTGCCATCTCTGTCGTAGCATTGCTTTCGTCGGTAAAGTGTGCGGAACAAACGTCCAATTTCCTGCCACTTTCGCATCTTTGGGCCACTGGTGCAACTTGAATCCGTCCCTGTTCGTGTTGTTACACCCTCCGACAACACACCGATGAGGCATGATGTCTCCAAGGTACGGAAAACAGTCGAAAAAACGGAAAATAACAGAGCTGATTTGACTCGGTGTTGTAATGTGTTTGAGAAAATGGCGGATTGCTTCCCGATGTGATGTCACGTTGTGACGTCATCACTCCGAGAGCGAATAATAGAAAGCCGTTTAATTCGCCAAAATTCACCCATTTAGAGTTCGGAAATCGGTTAAAAAAATATATGGTCTTTTTTCTGCAACATCAAGGTATATATTGACGCTTACATAGGTCTGGTGATAATGTTCCCCTTTAAATGCAGGTGGTGAATTTTTAGGCCAGGCAGTGTATAACAAATGAGAAACAAATCTTACATGCTAATGCCAAAATGTGGATGAATATATGTCAAGAGCAAATTGGGCCCAGTGAGACCAAAACAACCTTCCTCTCTATAATACGTATTTTGTTTGCTAGATAAGATAGCCTTTTCTCCATTCCATCCTGAGATAATGCAACATTAGCATTAAGTTAACTAAACTACTTAGGCCCCTTCTAAGTGTTATCCAGAGTAAATTCCACCTAACTTTTTCCTTGTCCACACACACACAATGGTTGTTTAAGACCCCTTCCTCTCCCTCCATCCGCCGGTGCAACGCGACCTAGGACGCATGCGCACATCATAGTCACCTCCAGTGTTGCTTTGTGTGCAAGTTCTTAAATTTAACTTATCTGAACAATATCCAATGTTGTGGTATTTCATTTACCTGGAATCCAGTGTGCTGTGGGGTCCTATTGTAGTGAATCACACCTGAGCCATCATAAATTAATCAAATCTTTAATGGACACGTGAAAGTAAACAATGTGATAAAGAACATTTTACATCTATCAATCTAGGGATCTAGATATCTGATCAGGACACTCCTCACTCTTTTGCCTTCACCTTCATTGTCCATTCGTTATTAGTGACTTTATATACTCTGGACAATAACTGATACAGTCTGCTTTGCCAGTCCAAAAAGCATTCCCTGTTTTCCGTAGTCTTCCCTCGACGACCAGGTAATACAAAGCACGCGCTACCTTTTTTATCACATCCACGGGAGCCGGCATTCTCGTTGTCTCTCATTCGACAAATGGACGAAGTTTTTCGCTAAGTAGAATCACAGCTGACCAGGACATTCGAAAGTTCTCTTGCCGTCTGAGAAGTGTTGTATCCCAAATAGCTGCAATCGCTTTCTCTTAAGGCAGTGGTTCTTAACCTTATTGGAGGTACCGAACCCCAGCAGTTTCATATGCGCATTCACCGAACCCTTCTTTGGTGAAAAATAAAAGTTTTTTTTTTTCAAATTCAAGACAAAGTTATATGTTTTTTTTACTGGTGCACAAAATGAACCACAACAAATTACACACCTGCAAATCAGATGGAAAATTAGAGGGAACATTGTTTGAGGGTATCCATAATACGCCGATAGGGAGAAGTTTTTATTCACGCGATGAGTCGGGTGTGTCTTGACCTCCGCCGAACCCCTGAGGCCGACTCACCGAACCCCTAGGGTTCGATGGAACCCAGGTTAAGAACCACTGTGCTAGATAGGGAGACCCGAAAATAATACGTTACAGCAGGGATGCTCATTACGTCGATCGCGATCTACCGGTCGATCTCGGAGGGTGTGTCAGTCGATCACCAGCCAGGCATTAAAAAAATAGTCCTAAAAATGAGTGATCATAAATCTTCACTATGACGTCACTTTCGTCACTTGATTGACATTCACGGTACCCGAGGGTCTTCTGAGATGACGCTGGCTGCTGCCAGCTCATTAAAATTACCGACTGGAAGGCGAGAAACACTTTATTTCAACAGACTCTGGCGCCATACCTGTCGTCAAAACTCCAAAGACCGACTGCACAGTTGCGCTAACAAAATAAGAGTCTCAGAAAGCTGGCGTGCACAAGCTAGCAAGCTACGGAGTTTGCCGACAATGTATTTCTTGTAAAGTGTATACAAAGGAGTACGGAAGCTGGACAAATAAGATGCCAAAAACCAACCACTTTCATGTGGTATTGGACAGAAAGGAGGACTTTTTTTCTCCTCCATTCGAAAATGCGGAAGTTATCAGCACTGATTCCTATCAATGCAAGTCATCAGAATCAGGTAATACACCAACTTATATTCTTGTCTTCATGAAAGAAAGGAATCTATATGTGTTAAACATGCTTGTATTATCTGTAAACACCTTTAACTTGTTAACAATATTAACTATATGTGTTAAACATGCTTGTATTATCTTTAACCACCTTTAACTTGTTAACAATATTAAGTATATGTGTTAAACATGCTTGTTTTATCTTTAACCACCTTTAAGTTGTTAACAATATTAACCATTTGTGTTAAACAGGCTTATATTATTTTTAACCACCTTTAACTTGTTAACAATATTAACTATATGTGTTAAACATGCTTGCATTATCTTTAAACACCTTTAACTTGTTAACAATATTAACTATATGTATTAAACATACTTGTATTATCATTAAACACCTTTAATGTATTAACAATATTAACTATATGTGTTAAACATGCTTGCATTATCATTAAACACCTTTAACTTGTTAACAATATTAACTATATGTATTAAACATACTTGTATTACCATTAAACACCTTTAATGTATTAACAATATTAACTATATGTGTTAAACATGCTTGCATTATCATTAAACACCTTTAACTTGTTAACAAAAACATATATTTCATAAATAAGTACATATAAATTATATATATGAATGAGGTAGATCCCCACGACTTGATCAATTGAAAAGTAGCTCGCCTGCAGAATGATTCCCGGGCGCGGCCACCGCTGCTGCCCACTGCTCCCCTCACCTCCCAGGGGGTGATCAAGGGTGATGGGTCAAATGCAGAGAATAATCTCGCCACACCTAGTGTGTGTGTGACAATCATTGGTACTTTAACTTTAACTTTAACTTTAAAAAGTGTGAGCACCCCTGCGTTACAGTAATCGAGACGAGACGTAACGAACGCATGAATAATGATCTCAGCGTCGCTAGTGGACAAAATGGAACACATTTTAGCGATACTACGGAGATGAAAGAAGGCCGTTTTAGTAACACTCTTAATGTGTGATTCAAACGAGAGAGTTGGGTCGAAGATAATACCCAGATTCTTTACCGAGTCGCCTTGTGTAATTGTTTGGTTGTCAAATGTTAAGGTGGTATTATTAAATAGGTGTCAGTGTCTAGCAGGACCGATAATCAACATTTCCGTTTAGAAAATGGATGGATGGATGGATGATGCCTCTTTGTACATTGTTTTATTATCTTCTGGGAGAGGCCTGCGTCAGTTCCAATCAACAACAAAATACTTGCTAGTTAAATAAAAGTAACTTTATGTCAAAAGTAGCTAGGGATATGAACAATTTTGGGCTTGACTGTATGTATACACACCAATTCCAACCGTGTAAAAGGAAAGCAATTGTGTCAACTTCAACATTGATCAGAGCACTCACACTAGCTAAATGTGGCTGATTTTAAGTGGGCCTAGTTCTGGGGTGCCCAAACCTTTTGTCTCCAAAGGATAGCGTGAAAATGTGCTTATTTGCAGTTATTGTAAGTGAAACAAATACCCTGGATATAAACAATAAAGCTCCCTTAATTGGTTCAAATACCATTGATAGCTGGCATCTGGTTAGTCTTGTAGACAAGCCATCATTGTGTGAGCCTAAAATAAATCAGTATGAATATTTATTAAATTTGGGAAGCAACTCTTTGGTGGGACAAAGGAAACGACACGATGGGCCCTATTTGGGCATCCCTGGTTTAGTAAGTGGACAACTTTTGCTTCTACTCTAAAATAGTTTATGGATAGCCTTATATATACTTCTACAAACCCCGTTTCCATATGAGTTGGGAAATTGTGTTAGATGTAAATATAAACGGAATACAATGATTTGCAAATCATTTTCAACCCATATTCAATTGAATATGCTACAAAGACAACATATTTGATGTTCAAACTGATAAACATTTTTTTTTTGCAAATAATCATTAACTTTAGAATTTGATGCCAGCAACACGTGACAAAGAAGATGGGGAAGGTGGCAATAAATACTGATAAAGTTGAGGAATGCTCATCAAACACTTATTTGGAACATCCCACAGGTGAACAGGCAAATTGGGAACAGGTGGGTGCCATGATTGGGTATAAAAGTTGATTCCATGAAATGCTCAGTCATTCACAAACAAGGATGGGGCGAGGGTCACCACTTTGTCAACAAATGCGTGAGCAAATTGTTGAACAGTTCAAGAAAAAATTATCTCAACCAGCTATTGCAAGGAATTTAGGGATTTCACCATCTACGATCCGTAATATCATCAAAAGGTTCAGAGAATCTGGAGAAATATCTGCTCGTAAGCAGCTAAGCCCGTGACCTTGGATCCCTCAGGCTGTACTGCATCAACAAGCGACATCAGTGTGTAAAGGATATCACCACATGGGCTCAGGAACACTTCAGAAACCCTAATGTCAGTAACTACAGTTGGTCGCTACATCTGTAAGTGCAAGTTAAAACTCTCCTATGCAAGGCGAAAACCGTTTATCAACAACACCCAGAAACGCCGTCGGCTTCGCTGGGCCTGAGCTCATCGAAGATGGACTGATACAAAGTGGAAAAGTGTTCTGTGGTCTGACGAGTCCACATTGCAAATGGTTTTTGGAAACTGTGGACGTCGTGTCCTCCGGACCAAAGAGGAAAAGAACCATCCGGATTATTATAGGCGCAAAGTTGAAAAGCCAGCATCTGTGATGGTATGGTGGTGTATTAGTGCCCAAGACATGGGTAACTTACACATCGCACTGTATGGAATGGCCTCAATCTCGTTACCTTGCGTAATGACAATAAAGCTGATTCTGATTCTGATCTGTGAAGGCGCCATTAATGCTGAAAGGTACATACAGGTTTTGGAGCAACATATGTTGCCATCCAAGCAACGTTACCGTGGACGCCCCTGCTTATTTCAGCAAGACAATGCCAAGCCACGTGTTACATCAACGTGGCTTCATAGTAAAAGAGTGCGGGTACTAGACTGGCCTGCCTGTAGTCCAGACCTGTCTCCCGTTGAAAATGTGTGGCGCATTATGAAGCGTAAAATACGACAACGGAGACCCCGGACTGTTGAACAACTTAAGCTGTACATCAAGCAAGAATGGGAAAGAATTCCACCTGAGAAGCTTAAAAAATGTGTCTCCTCAGTTCCCAAACGTTTACTGAGTGTTGTTAAAAGGAAAGGCCATGTAACATAGTGGTGAACATGCCCTTTCCCAACTACTTTAGCACGTGTTGCAGCCATGAAATTCTAAGTTAATTATTATTTGCAAAAAAAAATAAAGTTTATGAGTTTGAACATCAAATATGTTGTCTTTGTAGTGCATTCAATTGAATATGGGTTGAAAATGATTTGCAAATCATTGTATTCCGTTTATATTTACATCTAACACAATTTCCCAACTCATATGGAAACGGGGTTTGTACTACAACTTTTTAGGCGTTTAGCCCTAAAAAATTCCCATAATTTGACATCGAAACAAAGAATGTAAATTGAAGTTCAGGGGTCGTATGGGCCAGCTATTCGGTTTGGTTGATTTGAAATGGGCAGTGGCAGGAAGCTAATCTCTCATTGGGACAAATTATCTTGAGTCCCTGGTGAGATGGTAGATTAGAGTAGCTCAAAGGAGCACAGCCGCCACCAACATACCAGATGTTCATTTATGTGTCTTGCCCCGGGTGACATTTACATGCATTCAAAAAGTACATTCATTTTGAAAAGCCATACCAAGAATTAGCTTAATGACAGATTGAAACCCATTATTTGCTGATTTCAAATTACTGATTTGCTAAGGTTGATACCAGTCATTTAACTATATATAATACTTAAATTTAAGCCTAAAGCCTATTTTACCCAAACCCAATAAAATAGATGCATCAGACTGTAACTTATTGGCCTACTAATACATTTAATAATCCCACCTATTGCCTCTATATAAAATATATATCTATATTAGCCGATATTATCGGCCAATAAATGCTTTAAAATATAATATCGGAAATTATCGGTATCAGTTTCAACCTCCCGATTTTGCCCCTCCCGAAAATCTCCCGGGGCAACCATTCTCCCAAATTTCTCCCGATTTCCACCCGGACAACAATTTTGGGGGCGTGCCTTAAAGGCACTGCCTTTGGCGTCCTCTACAACCTGTCATCACGTTCGCTTTTCCTCCATACAAACAGCATGCCGGCCCAGTCACATAATATATGCGGCTTTTACACACACATATGTGAATGCAAGGCATACTTGATCAACAGCCATACAGGTCACATTGAGGGTGGACGTATAAACAACTTTAGCACTGTTACAACTATGCGCCACACTGTGAACCCACACCAAACAAGAATGACAAACATATTTTGGGAGAACACCCGCACCGTAACACAACATAAACACAACAGAACAAATACCCAGAACCCCTTGCAGCACTAACTCTTCCGGGACGCTACAATATACACCCCCCCCCCCCCCCGCCCCCCCGCCCCCTGATTATCTCAGGGAGAGCATGTCCCAAATTCCAAGCTGCTGTTTTGAGGCATGTTAAAAAAAAAAAGCACTTTGTGACTTCAATAATAAATATGGCAGTGCCATGTTGGCATTTTTTGCCATAACTTGAGTTGAAGTTGTTCTCTTATTTTGGAAAACCTTGTTGTTGGTTGATTGATTGAAACTTGTATTAGTAGATTGCACAGTACAGTACATATTCCGTACAATTGACCACTAAATGGTAACACCCCAATAAGTTTTTCAACTTGTTTAAGTCGGGGTCCACGTTAATCAATTCATGGTAAAGTTACATTGTTTAATGCATCCAGCGGGGCATCACAACAAAATTAGGCATAATAATGTGTTACTTCCACGACTGTATATATCGGTATCGGTTGATATCGGAATCGGTAATTAAGAGTTGGACAATATCGGAATATTGGATATCGGCAAAAAAGCTATTATCGGACATCTCTAATCTACATATATACATTTGTTATCACAGTTATTGTGACCAAAATGATCACAGTCATCATTATTATCGCGGTATTTTTAAATGTGCTCCAAATTTTCAAAAAAATATTCATACTGAAATCTTTTATTTAAAAAACACACAACTAAAGCTGAAATGATCACTCGAGTAACTTGAGTAATTCGATTACAAAATATATTTGAGGAATTTTCGCTGCCTCGAGGTGTCATTAAGTTGTTTTTTTTACGGCATTTTGCCT
This sequence comes from Nerophis lumbriciformis, assembly GCF_033978685.3. NCBI lineage: Eukaryota > Metazoa > Chordata > Actinopteri > Syngnathiformes > Syngnathidae > Nerophis > Nerophis lumbriciformis. The sequence continues at coordinate 34,875,815 of NC_084561.2, forward strand.
CGTTAAGGCCATGTCCACACGAACACAGATACTTAATAAACGCATACTCATCTCTGCGTTTAGGCAAGGCAAGACAAGGCAAGGCAACTTTATTTGTATAGCACTTTACATCCACAAGGCAGACTCAAAGTGCTTCACAGACAACAAAGTGAAATGAAAGAAAATAAAAGCAAAATTAAAATGCAGACAATAAAAATAAAAACAGTGCGGACGTTAAAAGTTAAAAGATCAAAAGATTTAGCTGAAAGCTAAGGTGAACATAAAAGTTTTCAGTCTAGTTTTAAAAGTAGTCAGAGTTGGGGAAAGTCTGACATCTTCAGGAAGTTTATTCCAGCTATTTGTTGCATAGTGACTGAATGATGCTCTCCCTTGATTTGAGTTTACTCTGGGAACCGCTAACAGATTGGTCTCAGAAGATCTTAGTGATCGAGAGGGCTTATATAGTGGGAGCATATCGGTGATATACTTCGGCCCTAGACCATGTAGTGATTTATATGTGAGCAGGAGGATTTTGAAATCAATTCTCTGATGTACAGGGAGCCAATGTAAGGATTTAAGAATTGGTGTAATGTGCTCACATTTGTTGGTCTTTGTTAGAACTCTAGCAGCAGCGTTCTGAACAAGCTTTAGCTGCCTGACAGTTTTTTTGGGAAGACCTGCAAGGAGACCATTACAATAGTCTAGCCTGCTGGTAATAAAGGCATGTACCTGTTTTTCTAAGTCTTGAGCTGACATGAGCCCTCTAAGTCTTGTTTCATTTTTGAGGTGATAGTAGGCCGATTTTGTTACTGATTTGATGTAACTTTCGAAATGTAAATCAGAATCTAAAATAACCCCAAGATTTGTGGCTTTATTTGAGGTTTTCAGTGACAGTGATTGAAGGTGTTGGATGACTTTAAACCTTTCTTTTTAAGCACCAAAAACAATTATCTCAGTTTTATCTTCATTTAGTTGTAGGAAATTTTGGAACATCCAGTGTTTGACTTGCCCGAACCACTTCATCTGGCTCCTCTCGATGTGGAGGAGCAGCGGCTTTACTTTGAGCTCCCCCCGGATGGCAGAGCTTCTCACCCTATCTCTAAGGGAGAGCCCCGCCACACGGCGGAGGAAACTCATTTCGGCCGCTTGTACCCGTGATCTTGTCCTTTCGGTCATAACCCAAAGCTCATGACCATAGGTGAGGATGGGAACGTAGATCGACCAGTAAATTGAGAGCTTTGCCTTCCGGCTCAGCTCCTTCTTCACCACAACGGATCGATACAGCGTCCGCATTACTGAAGACGCCGCACCGATCCGCCTGTCGATCTCACGATCCACTCTTTCCTCACTCGTGAACAAGACTCCGAGGTACTTGAACTCCTCCACTTGGGGCAAGATCTCCTCCCCAACCCGGAGATGGCACTCCACCCTTTTCCGGGCGAGAACCATGGACTCGGACTTGGAGGTGCTGATTCTCATCCCAGTCGCTTCACACTCAGCTGCGAACCGATCCAGTGAGAGCTGAAGATTCTGGCCAGATAAAGCCATCAGGACCACATCATCTGCAAAAAGCAGAGACCTAATCCTGCAGCCACCAAACCAGATCCCCTCAACGCCTTGACTGTGCCTAGAAATTCTGTCCATAAAAGTTATGAACAGAATCGGTGACAAAGGGCAGCCTTGGCGGAGTCCAACCCTCACTGGAAACGTGTCCGACTTACTGCCGGCAATGCAGACCAGGCTCTGGCACTGATCATACAGGGAGCGGACTGCCACAATCAGACAGTCCGATACCCCATACTCTCTGAGCACTCCCCACAGGACTTCCCGAGGGACACGGTCGAATGCCTTCTCCAAGTCCACAAAACACATGTAGACTGGTTGGGCAAACTCCCATGCACCCTCAAGGACCCTGCCGAGAGTATAGAGCTGGTCCACAGTTCCACGACCAGGACGAAAACCACACTGTTCCTCCTGAATCCGAGGTTCGACTATCTGGCGTAGCCTCCTCTCCAGTACACCTGAATAGACCTTACCGGGAAGGCTGAGGAGTGTGATCCCACGATAGTTGGAACACACCCTCCGGTTCCCCTTCTTAAAGAGAGGAACCACCACCTCGGTCTACCAATCCAGAGGTCCCGCCCCCGATGTCCACGCGATGCTGCAGAATCTTGTCAACCAAGACAGCCCCACAGCATCCAGAGCCTTAAGGAACTCCGGGCGGATCTCATCTACCCCCGGGGCCTTGCCTCTGAGGAGCTTTTTAACTACCTCAGCAACCTCAGCCCCAGAAATAGGAGAGCCCACCACAGACTCCCCAGGCACTGCTTCCTCATAGGAAGACGTTTTGGTGGGATTGAGGAGGTCTTCGAAGTACTCCCTCCACCGATCCACAACGTCCGCAGTCGAGGTCAGCAGAACACCATCCGCACCATACACGGTGTTGATAGTGCACTGCTTCCCCTTCCTGAGGTGGCGGATGGTGGTCCAGAATTGCTTCGAAGCCGTCCGGAAGTCCTTTTCCATGGCTTCCCCGAACTCCTCCCATGTCCGAGTTGAGTTGAGTGGGAGCATATAGATGTTAAATAAAGTCGGCCCCAAGATTGAACCTTGGGGCCGACTGATACAAAGTCACCAATGGAAAAGGCCTTGAGTCTTTCAAAACGCAGACTTTTACAAACGCTGGCCAAAGTGTAGAGATCCAAAACTCTCCTCTCAGCGTATGCGTGCACACGGCACAAACAGAGACTTGTGATGACGTATCGGTTGTGCGCTGTCATTTCCAAGCTCAACAACACTGCCTTGCTGCCTTTAAACACACTATAAGAGGACTTAATGTATGTTTTCACTCAATATTGATAAAAAGACACATCAAAATGGGCTTTGCGACACTCCCGCCGGCGCTAATGATAGTCAAATGTTTTGGATACGATCGCTGTCGAACCTCCACCTGATGGGACAACTTTGACAAGCAAGACTTTATGCTCTGTCATAAGAAAGGTGCAACATTATTTTATGTTTTTAGTCCTTATTTAACGACAAATCATGAATTTAACTTACGTGTCTTGTGTCCATTTTTTGCGTCCATTTTGCGTAAAAAGCAACTAAAAAATAGTGTCCTCCTTGTAGTGTGTACTGATGTTAAAGGGGAACATTATCACCAGACCTATGTAAGCGTCAATATATACCTTGATGTTGCAGAAAAAAGACCATATATTTTTTTAACCGATTTCCGAACTCTAAATGGGTGAATTTTGGCGAATTAAACGCCTTTCTATTATTCAATCTCGGAGCGATGACATCGGGAAGCAATCCGCCATTTTCTCACTTTCGTCGGTGTGTTGTCGGAGGGTGTAACAATACGAACAGGGACGGATTCAAGTTGCACCAGTGGCCCAAAGATGCGAAAGTGGCAAGAAATTGGACGAAATTTGTTCAAAATACGAGGCTGTGGGGAAAGCCGACGAAATGGTCAGTCGTTTGTTCCGCACACTTTACCGACGAAAGCTATGCTACGACAGAGATGGCAAGAATGTGTGGATATCCTGCGACACTCAAAGCAGATGCTGACATCAACTCCAAAACTGGACATATCAGCTTTAAGGAAAAGAGAGCGGATGAGGGTATGTCTACAGAATATATTAATTAATGAAAATTGGGCTGTCTGCACTCTCAAAGTGCATGTTGTTGCCAAATGTATTTCATATGCTGTAAACCTAGTTCATAGTTGTTAGTTTCCTTTAATGCCAAACAAACACATACCAATCGTTGGTTAGAAGGTGATCGCCGAATTCGTCCTTGCTTTCTCCCGTGTCGCTGGCTGTCGTGTCGTTTTCGTCGGTTTCGCTTGCATACGGTTCAAACCGATATGGCTCAATAGCTTCAGTTTCTTCTTCAATTCCGTTTTCGCTACCTGCCTCCACACTACAACCATCCGTTTCAATACATGCGTAATCTGTTGAATCGCTTAAGACGCTGAAATCCGAGTCTGAATCCGAGCTAATGTCGCTATACCTTGCTGTTCTATCCGCCATGTTTGTTTGTATTGGCATCACTGTGTGACGTCACAGGAAAATGGACGGGTGTATATAACGATGGTTAAAATCAGGCACTTTGAAGCTTTTTTTAGGGATATTGCGTAATGGGTAAAATTTTGAAAAAAAACTTCGAAAAATAAAATAAGCCACTGGGAACTGATTTTTAATGGTTTTAACCCTTCTGAAATTGTGATAATGTTCCCCTTTAACGCGGGGAGACTGGTGCACAGACAGTCACCACACAATCCTTGACAGATCCGGGTCAGGGTCCAGTGGCATGGAGTCCAAGACAACTGGGGACCCTTTTCTGCTGCAGCCTTCATCCGCCATCCCAGCCGTTGTGACGCTCAATAGGTTTAGCAACCATCCTCTGCCTGTTCCACCTTGGGTTATTATTTTCCCATAACTGGGCTCACATGGATGTGGGGGTGCCTTCTTCCGCCATCGCAGCCGTTGTGGTGGTTCTTACATCTACCGTCTTCCGCCTGCTCCGCCGTTGAGGTCTTCACCGTATCCCTGGCTATGGGGCAGGCAGGTACTAGGCCTTTGCCACCATATCACTATATCCATGATTAAATGCTTTATAATTCCACAAGAGTTTTGCAGCGGTACACGCACGTCCGTGCACTTTATATAGGCACTTAAACATGCAAAAGGGTTTCGTTAGTGCGTGCTGATTTTAAGAAATAATTTAGACTTCTCTGCACATGTTGCTGAACTCGTTATAATTCTATGAGTGTTGGGTTTCAGCAGCACAGGCGTGAATTTGCTCATTAATAATGTTCCCAGGCCTCTGTGTACGTGCAGGCTGGTTTTAAAAATACTGTACATGTCACTGTACATCTAAAGTCGATCAAAATAAACATAATAGGAGGTGCAATGCCACCAAGTCAGATATTGCTGCTTTTTTCAAGCTTCTGAATGGACAAAATGTGCATGTAGCAGGTGTATGTGTTTGTGTGTAGATATAGACAGTTTTGAAACTACACTTGTGTGGATGGAGATTGTTTTAACCCCAAATGTTTTTGAAACTCTCTGTGTTTGTGTGGACATGGCCTAAAGCTCACGTATCGCACTGACTGTTTAGGTGTTGCACAGCGTGTTTACGTCACAGATCATATTCAAGATTCAAAATTCAAGATGACTTATTGTCAATTCTTGACATGCACAAGACACATAAGAATTGAAAAGTACATTTTCAGCACAGTCCCACTAAGAGCAGACATACGTTACAGGGAGACAAGACGAGACCGCCAACGGAGCAGCCATTTTTACGGTGCTCCTTAAAAAAGGTGGGAAAAGGTGATATTGGGAAAGGGGGGAAGAGTAAAAAAAATATTGGTCCAGACTGAGTCCAAGGGAAAAAAAACCCTGCACTGCACAACACCGCTCTTTTAAATACCCTTGAGTTTTGAAAGCTTTTTTGCTGACATAACTTGCAATGGCAGACGCCGCATAAACCACTGGACAAGAGCCATAGCAAAACGAGGGAATTAAGAAGCGACAGAAGTTGTCTCAGGTGTGGGAACACTTCACACTAAAATCGAAGGAAAACGCAGTAGTATGCAAACATTGAGTGATACCTCTCACATCGAATACACAATCTTCACAGCCTGCGTTCAGTTCGATGGGATAACAAAACATTAGAGCTAGTGTTGATGTTACTTTAACACTGATAAAGTTTGCAGTTAAATGAAAGACGAGTGATCATCCCAGTAAACAAACTAAAGACTTTATTAAAAAAATTGTGACAACGTTCCCGACACTCCTGACGATTGAGGGTACCCCCCTCATGAAACAGGCCTGTAGAGATGAAATAGTCTTGTGATTTTTTTCCCCCACACATACATATATATATATATATATATATATATATATATATATATATATATATATATATATATATATATTTATATATATATATATATATACACACACACACACACACACACACATACATACATATATGGTTACACAGAAAGAGAATGCAGATGAAAATCCAGCCGCAAGCAGGCACAAAAAGAAAACACATACAAGAAGTCAATCATCATCAGAATCAAATAGAGTAGGCTTCTTAAAATTACACAAGGTGACTGGGGAAAGAGACTAAGAAATTTATTAGGATCCCTTTCACAAGCTTACTACAAGCACTGGTTCTCCAATCCAAAAAAGAGCTGTAGTAGATACCTCTTTCATTTGACGTTTACACATAACCCCGAAGCAAAAATATTGTCGTAACTGAATACTTTTACACAAACATGGAATCCTTAAATCAGATTGAGATTGAAGCTTGACTTTGTCAGTGCCAGTGTCTCGTGTGACTTATAAAATACTGGTCAGACAGTGAAAAATTGCTTTCCAACTAACAAGGGAGACGAAGGGACTCTAATAAACTTCCTACCACAGCCCCAGCATTGCAGAGTTGTGGACTACCTTGTCTGTAAAATAGCTCCACTACTCCCTGCTGAAAATTGTGTCTGAAAAACGTAAAAAGGGCTTTGGTCAAAAATAATGTTGCCACATGAAGAGATTCTTTTTTTTTAAAATTAATTCAGGGTTTCCTCTACATGTAAACGATTGTGGCGTTACACCACGGCAAGATTAATGGCGCCACACGTTCAAAGTATACATGTTTTTTGTTTTTTTTACATTAAAACACTTTTTTTAATATTAAAACAAAATTAAGTGATATATTGTATGGATGAATATACCATATATAGTCCATTATTTACATACTTAAACAGCTCAAATATCATAAAAACCTTACTCATTTCTTTATTTTGAAACATTTTTATAAATTACGTGCATTTAAATTGTCTGTCAGAAGAGCATCAGCAGCTGGTCGTGCATCTAAACGAGTTGACACCGGCAAAAGTAAGGAAAGAAAGTTTAACAGAAAGGTATTTTATAATAATTAATGCAGTTCTTGTTCAAGCCAGTGTAAACTACCCTAAATCTTTTGATATTACCACCGACAATAACGTCTAACTTTACGCCGTGTGCGTCTTTGAACCTCCGTTTGGACATCGCCGTGTGGAATGCGCACTTGTGTGGGTTTTCTCCGGCCAGTCCAGTTTCTCCCACATTCCAAAAATATGTTTGTTAGGTTCATTGGATACTGCAAATTGTCCATAGAGCTGAATGTAGTGTGAATTATTGTCTATCTGTGCCCTGCGTTCGGCCATGCTAATTTGAGTTAGCTTGTCTATGAGCTAGTCCATTGTATGTTAGCATTAAGCTAATGACATTAGAGCTCAACCTTCAAATGTACATTACTGGAGGACTGGAGGACAGGAAATACAGTTGCTAACATGGAACAGGAAGATACAAGAAGCCATGCTAACCGCGAGAGCTCTTCATTGTGAACTGGGGTGGGCGGCATACTTGCCAACCCTCCCGATTTTCCCAGGAGACTCCCGAATTTCAGTACCCCTCCCGAAAATCTCTCGGGGCAACCATTCTCCTGAATTTCTCCCGATTTCCAACCGGACAACAATATTGGGGGCGTGCCTTAAAGGCACTGCTTTTAGCGTCCTCTCTCACCTGAAAAGGAGACTATTATATATGTCTCCGTTATCCACAGGTTTATCTATAACCCATAAAGTAGGCAGGCACGGAGCTATTTCTCAGCGTGTGTTTATTCCAGCCGGCAGGTTAATACACTGTAGAGATGCGCGGGTAGGCAATTATTTCATCCGCAACCGCATCACAAAAGTCGTCATCCATCCGCCATCGACCCAACCAACATTTTATCAAAACCACACCTGCCCGCCATCCGCCCATTGTTATATATCTAATATAGACGATGCAAGCATATTAGTGAGGTTAGAAAGCTTTTGCCTGTTAAAGAAAGGAGACTGATCCAATGAAGCAGAGACATTCAATGCGTGCCACGCATTAATATCTCTTGGCCACGCGTTAGTGGCTAAGAGATATTGCGTGATAATATTATTTATCATTATTATAGTATTATTGTCATTTCCATTAAGAAAGTGTTGACTATTGTTGCCAATAAATGATAAATGATAAATGGGTTGTACTTGTATAGCGCTTTTCTACCTTCAAGGTACTCAAAGCGCTTTGACACTACTTCCACATTTACCCATTCACACACACATTCACACACTGATGGAGGGAGCTGCCATGCAAGGTGCTAACCAGCACCCATCAGGAGCAAGGGTGAAGTGTCTTGCTCAGGACACAACGGACATGACGAGGTTGGTACTAGGTGGGGATTGAACCAGGGACCCTCGGGTCGCGCACGGCCATTCTCCCACTGCGCCACGCCGTCCCAATGCCCTCAGATCAGGAGTGCGTTCCTCACACTTTGTGTGCGCAGTTGCAGAAAGCAGAACGATGCTTTTAAGAAGTTGAAAAAATGTTTTAGAAAGACTAGGCCTATATTTTCGTTAAGTAAAACATTTTTTCTGAATTTATTTCAATGAATATTAACTTGTTAACGTTATAATGCTCAAATAGGGACAAGGGCGGGGTGCACAGTGAAGCAGTGAACAATTTCGCGACAAAGATGAACCTTTATTGATTGATCTGCAGCCATGACAAAATATCAGACAATCTCCATTGTCAACGACAGGCAGGAAAATAAAGATAAACACCTAGCCTATGTTCTAGGCATAGGCATAGGCTCATACGTTTTTAAGTTGAAATAAAAAAATAAATAAAAAATGTGCCTCATAAGCCTTAGGCTGTCAATCACGCGCACAAACTTAAATTATACAATAACATATGTATGTCATCCCTATTTAAACAAAAATAAATTAAATAAATAATAATAACAAATTACCTGCAACTTTTTGGCCAAGGCAAAAAGCTGAAGGGGGGAAATCAAACCCATCAGACTGCACTTTATCATCAAACTTGAATTATAATGAAAATAGACGGTCGCGACAAACAAAGCAGGCTAAATATCCTTACATTGTCGCCAATCGGAGATGCGCTTCACTTGAAAGCGAGGCCAAATAATTAACACACAGTAGTATATTTCGAATTGAAAAAAACCACAATAAACAACGCAATTGCCTTAATTCCTTTGCATTGTAGTGCGCCCAAACAACACGTAACCATCAAAATTATTCAGCTGACCGAACTCAATATAGGTTAGACATGGGCTTATTTGGTATAGCCTTGGTAACGTAGACTAATTCGTTTAACATATCCAACCGTATGTCTACTTACTTTTTTTTTTGTTAGCACTATGCAGGAATAAAATGGCATCTACAGTGCCAGGATTCAGGCGAGAGCGCCTGGCCTCTAAAATGCGCCCTGCTGCGCTGAAGGAGCGCTCACTTGCGCCATTTGTTGCTGGGACGCATAGGATTCTCTTGGCAAGGTGTTGTAGTCGTGGGAATGATTGTCCTTGTTTCCCCCAAAAGGAAAGTAGATTTTCCTCTGCTGATCCGTCGAGATGGAAGTTTGTAGAGGAATAATCCTCTACTTCATCAACAAGCACAGGTGTATCCTCCTCCCGTTCTGTGAAGTCAATCATTTTCTTTTTCGGTGATGCACCATCAGCTCCACCTAAAGGACCGATAAAATCTATACGTTTTTCGTATGTGGGTAACAACATTTAACTATGTATATATATTTCCGAATTGGTTCAACCGCCCGAATCTATTTATAATCTATTTTTTTCGTCATGTGACCCGCCCGACCCGCGGATTATCCGCGGTTGTGTCCGCAAACCGCGCATCTCTAATACACTGACACACAACATCCGGATTCCCATCATGCATTGCTTCAAAACCACGGCAAGTAGTAATGTCCAAAAACATAACAGAGACGAAGACTGTAAAGTATTATTTTCGGGTCTCCCTATGTCTAGCATTAAAAGAATACAGTTGGTACAAAATGCGGCTGCTAGACTTTTGACAAGAACAAGAAAGTTTGATCATATTACGCCTATACTGGCTCACCTGCACTGGCTTCCTGTGCACTTAAGATGCGACTTTAAGGTTTTACTACTTACGTATAAAATACTACACGGTCTAGCTCCGTCCTATCTTGCCGATTGTATTGTACCGTATGTCCCGGCAAGAAATCTGCGTTCAAAGAACTCCGGCTTATTAGTGATTCCCAGAGCCCAAAAAAAGTCTGCGGGCTTTAGAGCGTTTTCTATTCGGGCTTCAGTACTATGGAATGCCCTCCCGGTAACAGTTAGAGATGCTACCTCAGTAGAAGCATTTAAGTCCCATCTTAAAACTCATTTGTATACTCTTTAAATAGACCCCCCTTTTTTGACCAGTTGATCTGCCGTTTCTTTTCCTTTCTCCTCTGCTCCCCCTAACCCTTGTGGAGGGGGAGACACACAGGTCCGGTGGCCATGGATGAAGTGCTGGCTGTCCAGAGTCGGGACCCGGGGTGGACCGCTCGCCTGTGTATCGGTTGGGAACATCTCTGCGCTGCTGACCCGTCTCCACTCGGGATGGTTTCCTGCTGACCCCACTATGGACTGGACTCTTACTATTATGTTGGATCCACTATGGACTGTACTCTCACAATATTATGTCAGACCCACTCGACATCCATTGCATTCGGTCTCCCCTAGAGGAGGGGGGGGGTTACCCACATATCTCTCCAAGGTTTCTCATAGTCATTCACATCGACGTCCCACTGGGGTGAGTTTTTCCTTGCCCTTATGTGGGCTCTGTACCGAGGATGTCGTTGTGGCTTGTGCAGCCCTTTGAGACACTTGTGATTTAGGGCTATACAAATAAACATTGATTGATTGATTGACGAAGCAGAAGAACAAAGAAGAGACATGGCGACGACGAGTAAAAAGAAGAAGTACTCTTGCAAGTTCCAAAATGATTGGAAAAAATTATTTCAGTTCATCCAGGACAGCTCGAAGGGGAAGGGGTATGTATATATATATATATATATATATATATATATATATATATATATATATATATATATATATATATATATATATATATATATATTGTAGCTGAGATAGGCTCCAGCACCCCCCGCGACCCCAAAGGGAATAAGCGGTAGAAAATGGATGGATGGATATATATATATATAATAAATACTTGAAAATATATACACCCCCCGCTGACCCAAGTATAGTGTCAGTATTTGCGCAACACTACAGTAAACAAAATGTGTTTTATTGTCAATCACAAAATTGTTTGGCCGTTTTTTTGTTTTCTAACTCAGAAACTCTGCGGACACAGAATGACTTTAAGGGCTAAAACCCAAAAATCTGAGTCAAAAGTAATGTTTGCTTATGTTTAGGGATTTTGCACTACTGACTACTGCAGTACTGTATTTTGCAGAGAGCACACCGGAATATAAACTGCACCTACAACATTTTAGAAGAAAGAAAATATTTTTACATAGTTTAGCCGCACTGGACTATAATTCGCAGATATATACGTTGTGAAATTAGTATTTACGCAGAAAGATTTTGTAAATGTACCTTAACTATTTTCAAACGCTGTATTTAACACGGCAGTAAAACGGCTGACAAACAAAACAGATGTCATCGTCATGGACCCACAAGCTGTGGAAGGTAGCTCGCAAATCAGCTAAACAGACTCAATAAATCCACAGTGACGTTTTGGTGAATTTACATAACTGAAACAATACAAAAAGAATGCTATTGTAAGTTAATATTACTAACACAAACACTTGTAAATGTGTTAGCATATCAGCGAATGCTAACGACACTAGCTTCACAAATATGCATGAAAACACTTCTACAGCTATTACACATAGGACGATTTAGTAAGTAACAATTAGAGATGTCCGATAATTGCTTTTTTACCGATATCCAATATTCCGATATTGTCCAACTCTTAATTACCGATTCCGATATCAACCCATACCGATATATACAGTCGTGGAATTAACACACTATTATGCCTAATTTTGTTGTGAAGTCCCGCTGGATGCATTAAACAATGTAACAAGGTTATCCAAAATAAATCAACTCAAGTTATGGAAAAAAATGCCAACATGGCACTGCCATATTTACTATTGAAGTCACAAAGTGCATTATTTTTTTTTAACATGACTCAAAACAGCAGCTTGGAGGTTGAGGAGGGCGGGGTTGGGGGGTGGGTGGTCTGGAGGGGGGGGGGGGGGGGGGGGTTAGCGGGGGTGTATATTGTAGCGTCCCGGAAGAGTTAGTGCTGCAAGAGGTTATGGGTATTTGTTCTGTTGTGTTTATGTTGTGTTACGGTGTAGATGTTCTCCCAAAATGTGTTTGTCATTCTTGTTTGGTGTGGGTTCACAGTGTGGCACATATTTGTAACAGTGTTAAAGTGGTTTATACGGCCACCCTCAGTGTGACCTGTATGGCTGTTGACCAAGTATGCCTTGCATTCACTAGTGTGTGTGAAAAGCCGTAGATATTATGTGATTGGGCCGGCACGCTCCCAATATTGTTGTCTGGGTGGAAATCGGGAGAAATTGGGGATAATGGTTGCCCCGGGAGATTTTCGGGAGGGGCACTGAAATTCGGGAGTCTCCCGGGAAAATCGGGAGGGTTGGCAAGTATGACTGGGAGACGCAACTGCTCTGTATTTCACCCTATGTCCGTGTACCACTTCGTACAGCGGTGTTTTAAAAAGTCATAAATTTTACTTTTTGAAACCGATATCGATCATTTCCAATATTACAATTTAAACCATTTATCGGCCGATAATATCGGCAGTCCGATACTATCGGACATCTCTAGTAACAATTATTTTAATTATATTGTAGAACTTACAAACATTGCTTGGAGTGATGAATGAAGAATCCATACAAGTAGAAACACAACTAGAAGACGAAAAGGGACTTGTACTTCTGGTTTAAAGGTCAGTCTAAACAGAAGAGCACTGCAGCACCTGCGTTGAGCGAACTCGTCCAAAAGATGGTGCCATGACACAAACAATAACACACCTTTTCAATGTCTTTGCTTGTTTGTTTTTTTACTATTTGCATTATTGCCGTTAACGTAGAAAAATCCTTAAATTAGCTGCACCGTTTTATAAGCCATAGGGTTCAAAGTGTAGAAAAAAAGAAGTGGCTTATAGTCAGGAATTTACTGTATTTTGAATGAAATATTGTATGTACTGGAGTGGAATATGGAAATAATTTAGACTTAGAGACTTAAACTTCCTTTTTATTGTCATTAAAATTTGAACTTTACAGTACAGATAAGAACAACATTTCGTTGCATTAGCTCATGGTAGTGCAGGATAAAAAAATCAATAAGGTGCAGATATAAATAAATAAATAGATTACTGTACAGATAAATATATTGCACTTTTGCATATGCATCCACGTTTATGGATGTATGTTATATTGTCTTTATATTCCAGCGAGTTAATACATTTTGGGGGGGAATTGAGGGGATTATTATGATGCGTTCAAGACTCTTACGGCCTGAGGGAAGAAGCTGTTACAGAACCTGGAGGTTCAGCTACGGAGGCTGTGGAACCTCTTTCTAGAGTCCAGCAATTTAAAGATTTTATTGAAATTGTTACACCACCATAATAAGTTTTTGTCTGTATCAGTGTCAGTATCAACATTAGTGCGGCTAATATTGTCCTTGCAACTACTTGATATTGGATCGATACCCAATTTTGTAGTTTCGCCCAAAATCAATATTAAAACAACCAAAGAAGTTTAGATGGAACTGTTTTACAGCAGAGCCTAACCAACCATGAATAGGAAATTAAGAAGTAGATTACTAATAGTTTTGAGTAGACCTGCTCAATAAATGATTTTATTCAATAAATGTGAGTTTTTTTGCGGTAAACAAATAAAAAATGTTTTAAAAGTCTATATATTTTTTCCCACTTGTTCTGGCATACTTCCATAGCTGCCCCCTCATTTCCTTGGTGTAGATTCACACCTAGTATAATATGGCTAATGCTAACACAAACAAAAGAAACCAGAACACAGTGAAATGTCATTAAAAAAAAAACACAACAAAATCCCATTGACATGTGAACCCTCAAAAACGCTTGAACTTTTAAAGCACTGTCTAAAGATATTTTAAAAGGTCACTTCCAAGCAAGAGACAGAAAAAAACACATTTGACATGCCTGACAACCAAATGAATTAAAAGAATGTATGGAAAATAAGGCTTTTTGATGCCTTTCTTTTGTAAAAAAATTAAAATAAAAAGGGTGCAGGTTTATATGTGAAAATAAACAGGTCCACTTGGCCTACAGCCCAAATGCACAGGCTATACTACAATCAGACCAGATGTATTGTTCTCCAAATCCCCCCATGAACTCCCCTTCCTGATATAACCACACATTTCCAGTACACACCCAGACACACACACATCATCATTCAGCTTAACAAAGAAGGAATGGTAAAATGTAATGTTGACAACATACACATCCTGCATAAAACACAAACATTACCTATGCTGCTGAACCCACAACAAACACTTCAAATCTGTATGCTCTATATATACACATATACTGTACATGCACACATATCAAGATCCTCCATGACAAAGTTAGTAATATCTTGAAAAAAATATGACCAGAATGCCATACAGAAACAGAACAATGTTTTTATTGTCTGCTAGAACCTGCATGGTGCATGACACATTTTGATTTAAAAAATAATTAATTTGGAATCACAAGAATCCTATTTTCCAAGTATTCGAACTGGAAAACATTGTTATTTTTTGCAATAATTAGCTCATTTGGAATTTGATGCCTGCCACGTGTTTCAAAAAAGCTGGCACGGTGGCAAAAAAGACTGAGAAAGTTGAGGAATGCTCATCAAACACTTATTTGGAACATCTCACAGGTGAACAGGCCAATTGGGAACATATGGATGCCATGATTGGGTATAAAAGCAGCTTTCATGAAATGCTCAGTCATTCACAAACAAGGATGAGGCAAGGGTCACCACTTTGTGAACAAATGCGTGATCAAATTGTCCAACAGTTTAAGAACAACATTTCTCAACGAGCTACTGCAAGGAATTCAGGGATTTCACCATCTAAGGTCTGTAATATTATCAAAAGATTCAGAGAATCTAGAGAAATCACTGCACGTAACATTGAATGCCCGTGACCTTGGATCCCTCAGGCGGTACTGCATCAAAAAGCGACATCGGTGTGTAAAGGATATCACCACATGGGCTCAGGAACACTTCAGAAAACCACTGTCAGTAACTACAGTTTGTCGCTACATTTTTAAGTGCAAGCTAAAACTCTACTTTGCAAAGCGAAGGCCATGTATCAACAACACCCAGAAATGGTGCCGGCTTTGCTAGGCCCGAGCTCATCTAAGATGGACTGTTGCAAAGTGGAAAAGTGTTCTGCGGTTTGACGAGTTCACATTTCAAATTGTTTTTGGAAACTGTGGACGTTGTGTCCTCCGGACCAAAGAGGAAAAGAACCATCCGGATTGGTTCCGCACAGTTCAAAAGCCAGCATCTGTGATGGTATGGCGGTGTATTAGTGCCCAAGGCATGGGTAACTTACACATCTGTGAAGGCACCATTAATGCTGAAAGGTACATACAGGTTTTGGAGCAACATATGTTGCCATCTAAGCAACCATCATGGACGCCCCTGCTTATTTCAGCAAGACAATGTCAAGCCACGTGTTACATCAACGTAGCTTCATAGTAAAAGAGTGCGGGTATTAGACTGGCCTGCCTGTAGTCCAGACATGTCTCTCATTGAAAATGTGTGGCGCATTATGAAGCGTAAAGTACGACAACGGAGACCCCGAACTGTTGAACAACTTAAGCTGTACATCAAGCAAGAATGAAAAATAATTCCACCTGAAAAGCTTCAAAATTGGTCTCCTCAGTTCCCAAACGTTTACTGAGTGTTGTTAAAAGGAAAGGCTATGTAACACAGTGGTAGAACTTTTTTGCAATGTGTTGCTGCCATTAAATTCTAAGTTAATGATTATTTGCAAAAAAAATTACGTTTCTCAGTTCGAACATTAAATATCTTGTCTTTGCAGTCTATTCAATTGATAAGTTGAAAAGGATTTGCAAATCATTGTATTCTGTTTTTATTTACGAATTACACAACGTGCCAAATTGTATTTAAAGTAACAATGAGCTTGTAAAACAAGGCCTGGGCACCTAACGCATCTCGGACACATAAGACATGAAGGCTGTAGATTATTATGCACAATTTGCCTAAACAGGCTTTGAATTCTGAAATTCTTCACCAGTATAAAAACGATTACGTTGACGAAATATAGGCCTCGATCACACTGCAGGTCAATTCCGATTTTTTGGCCCATATGCGACCTGTATCGGATTTTTTCATGTCAGTGTAAACACTGCAATTCCAAATATTTCATATCCGAATCAGACCCCTTTCGTATGTGAAAATATATCGGATATGTATGCAATGTGTCTTCAATGTGAACGCTCCTGCACTCAGGTCGCATTCATTCGGCCAGAACGTCGTTAAAAATCAATCAGTGTCCCAATTGTTTGCAAAAATAGACGGTTACAAAATAAATAGTTGACAACGGAGCAGAAAACAGGTGAAAATAATATGTTTTAGGAACTCACGTAAAAGGTACACCACTATTGTCTCTGACTGCTCGCACACAGACACGATATTAAAGCAGACATCGAAGCAAAATATCCTGTTAAACCGCCAGAGCCAAAATACTAATCTTCTTCCTTCTTAATCTTCTACGTTCAGAAAATGTTGACTTTGATTTAGGTCTGGGCGATATGGCCTTTTATTAATATCGCGATATTTTTAGGCCATGTTGCAATACACGATATATATCTCGATATTTTGCCTTAGCCTTGAATGAACAATTGATGCATATAATCACACCAGTATAATGATTCTATGTGTCTACATTAAAACATTCTTGTTCATACTGCATTAATATATGCTCATTTTAAACTTTCATGCAGAGAGGGAAATCACAATTAAGTCAATTTACCAAAACTGTATTTATGAAACAGTTATTAAGCAGTGGCACAAACATTCATGTCATTTACAAAACAGAAAGTGCAAGATTGTCAGAGACATTTTTAAACAAGCTATGAGTGCACTTTTGTGCATGATGTCACTAAGATGACATATCAAAACAACACTAAATTAAAGTGCACTTTTTGTACAGAACGCCACTACAATAGTTTAAAACAAATAAAGTGCACTTTTGTGCATGATGTCACACAAGATATTTCAATAACTGTTAAATAAAAATGAGCTGCATAATAGGAAATCAAATAGTGTATGTCCTCTGCTATGTGCTAGGCTCCTACGGACGTTATCTCCTTATGTTGTTGACTATTTTTTCATACGGTGTTGATGTGGAAATGGTTGCCTCGGCATTTTGTTGGTGCATTTTGCACTCTTCATTCTCTAGCAGGTGACTTTTTAAATGATGCTACATATTAGCAGTAATGCTACTTTTTGTAGCAACACTTTTGCTCTACACTTGACAAATTACGGTTGTCTGTTTGACATATTCCCACTTGAAGCCAAACCACCGCCAGACGATGGACCCCCTGCTGTTTTTCTTGCCACTCGCACCACAGCTAACGTTACCCATGCCGCTACCTCTCTGCTCCGCGAGGGCGTATACGTATGTGCGCTTGTTTTACGTCTCTGTGAGAAGGAGAGACAACAAAGAGTGAGAAGAACCTGCAGTGTAATTTCTTGCAGCTAAAAGCAACTGCGTGAGAACGTATACTGGAATAACACGATATACTAATTTTCTATATCGCGAGACAAACCCGCCCAAATATCGCCCAGCCCTACTTCCGTAAATACTGGAGTGCGTGTGACGTCATATTTGCATACAGGTCAGGTTGCATTCACATTAGAAATTGCATTTTTTTGTAATGTGAATGGCCACATACAAAGATCGCATTTGACAAAAGATAATCCGAATCGGATATCCGACCCTGCAGTGTGAACGTAGCCATAGACAAGTTTGGCTTTGGCAATGGCAACACTTTTACTTGATTCAAATCTCTTGTCCATCGGATGTGCTCGTAGCCAGTGTTGGGTTAGTTACTGAAAACCAGTAACTAGTTACAGTTACTAGTTACTTTATTTCAAAAGTAACTCAGTTACTAACTCAGTTACTTACACCAAAAAGTAATGCATTACTGTGAAAAGTAACTATTTAGTTACTTACATTTTTAGTTTTAGTTTTTAGTTTTTTTAAGGCCCCCTTTAATGCCTTTTTAGCCTTAATTTCAGTACTGTTATTGCACTGGAGAATAATACAATCTGTTGATCAACTTGACATGCATTTGCATCACTGAACTCTGCTAAGCAATGTGGTCTACATACAACACACAAAGACAAAGATATGTTTCAAAGGGCCAATTTTTTTCAGGCCAGAACAAATTGACAAAACTATTTCAAATAGCTACAACATAACATACATAAGTAACAAACAGCATAATAACAACAAAGCTGTAAACCAAGGAAGGCACGCACTACATACACAAAGCCTAACCAGGCCTTTTTCTCTCTCAAGGAATTCTGAAATAAAATCATGTCTGAAGCCCAGAACACTACACATTTCCCCAGTTTTAGTTTAGAGATAAGGAAAGATTGACCTGGCCCACTAGCATCCCTCTTTATGTTTGTGAACGTTATAGTCTATACATTTAGAGTGATGTGATAATCAAACACTCTAGATGTCTAGAATGAAAGAGTATATAAGAGAATTGACAGAGTGTGTGTACCTTCAGTGCTGAATGATGAGCAGAAGCAAAGTTTGGAGTGTTTTCTTTAACTCGCTTTCCATTTTTATGAACTCAGTGTCCAGGTGCCATTTGACATCCGGTATCATGCTAATTAGCTGCCTGTAAGCGGGTGACTCCACTGTAGAAATAGCCCGCATGTCTTCTAGCACACACGCTGCAATGGCTCTATCAATGTTGTCCTGGCTAGCAGTGCCTTGTTAAAATCCAGCCGCTGTTGCTTAGGAGGTGAAGTGTGTCTCTCTTTACTAGCTTCGTCAAAGCATGTTGCTTTTGTAGCTGTTTCAGCAGATTTCAATTGCTAGGATAGGATCTTTGATCCAAGACACAACTTACATTTAACTAAAATGTTCTTTTCTCTGTGGTCGACAAAAGAAAAGTAGTGAGAATATCTCCATGTTAAGAAACTCGGCTTCGGCTTCGCCATGTCTTGTTAGTAAACACAGACACGCCCCCTCCCACCTACACACATACACACACTTAGAGCGCGCCTCTTCTCCGTCGCCTCTTCTGCAGCGCTCCAATAAAACGCACTCAGATCTTCTCAGTTTGTAGCCGATACTACATAAAAAAAATAACGTAAAATAACGTAAAATAACGTAAAATAACGTAAAATAACGTAAAATAACGCAGTAACGCATCAGGTAGTAACGGTAACTGAGTTACTGAATACAAAAAATAACGCCTTAGATTACTATTTACCGCCGAAAGTAATGGCGTTACAATAACGCGTTTTTTTGTAACGCGTTAGTCCCAACACTGCTCATAGCTCATATGTCTTGTCTTATTTTATTTTGTACAGTCCATTTTATTCCAGTTTGTTGCTCACTTTCACATTGTAACCAAAGCCTTTATCCAACAACTTTGTCTACCCAGCCCCCACAATGTATTGTAAAAACACATGGCCGTTTTAAGCCCTATTGAAACAGTCCACACCTTCTCCAAAAGTATCCACATTTATCATTTGAAAATGTACAGACGAACATCACCGCTATTTTTTCCAGACATGGTAAAAAAAAAACACATTCATAAACATTAACCGGTCACAACCTAAGGTATATCTGCTCACTCTCAGATCGATACAGAGCCATTAACTGCATGCATTAACTGAATGTCACACATTAGTGTTATTATGTGCGTGCCAAGATTGGATAACATTTTATCCTACCTTCCCTTGTTTCCTCAAACTAAGTCGTAATGTTACCGTCTTTTTCTGTCTAATCCAATTTTGTGCTGGTCCATGTAGATAGGTTGTGCAATGTGTCAGTGAAATTGTCCAAAATGTTAGTTGCTTTTCCACAACAGGAAAAGGAGGATGGAGCTGCTGCTTTCATTGTTGGGTCAATCCCGGCCAACTATTGACCCACCATTACTTTAATACCTCGTCACAGAGCACTGCCAAGCGCCTCTGCCCAGTTAATCAGATGTCTTTAAGTACATGGATTATTAGCCGTTTTGGTACTGCCATTTGCTGGTTCATTTATTTTTTGCTGCTCCTGTTTCTATTTAATCTGTGCCTATTTATCCCATTCCGCTGCAAGTCTGATCCACTCACCCTTTTCTCCCCACAGATATACAAACCCCGTTTCCATTAGAGTTGGGAAATTGTGTTAGATGTAAATATAAACGGAATACAATGATTTGCAAATCATTTTCAACCCATATTCAGTTGAATATGCTACAAAGACATCATATTTGATGTTCAAACTGATAAACATTTTTTTTTTTTGCAAATAATCATTAACTTTAGAATTTGATGCCAGCAACAACGTGACAAAGAAGTTGGGAAAGGTGGCAATAAATACTGATAAAGTTGAGGAATGCTCATCAAACACTTATTTGGAACATCCCACAAGTGAACAGGCAAATTGGGAACAGGTGGGTGCCATGATTGGGTATAAAAGTAGATTCCATTAAATGCTCAGTCATTCACTAACAAGGATGGGGCGAGGGTCACCACTTTGTCAACAAATGTGTGAGCAAATTGTTGAACAGTTTAAGAAAAACCTTTCTCAACCAACTATTGCAAGGAATTTAGGGATTTCACCATCTACAGTCCGTAATATCATCAAAGGGTTCAGAGAATCTGGAGAAATCACTGCACGTAAGCAGCTAAGCCCGTGACCTTCGATCCCTCAGGCTGTACTGCATCAACAAGCGACATCAGTGTGTAAAGGATATCACCACATGGGCTCAGGAACACTTCAGAAACCCACTGTCAGTAACTACAGTTGGTCGCTACATCTGTAAGTGCAAGTTAAAACTCTCCTATGCAAGGTGAAAACCGTTTATCAACAACACCCAGAAACGCTGTCGGCTTCGCTGGGCCTGAGCTCATCTAAGATGGACTGATACAAAGTGGAAACGTGTTCTGTGGTCTGACGAGTCCACATTTCAAATTGTTTTTGGAAACTGTGGACCAAAGAGGAAAAGAACCATCCGGATTGTTATAGGCGCAAAGTTGAAAAGCCAGCATCTGTGATGGTATGGGGGTGTATTAGTGCCCAAGACATGGGTAACTTACACATCTGTGAAGGCGCCATTAATGCTGAAAGGTACATACAGGTTTTGGAGCAACATATGTTGCCATCCAAGTAGCATTACCATGGACGTCCCTGCTTATTTCAGCAAGACAATGCCAAGCCACGTGTTACATCAACGTGGCTTCATAGTAAAAGAGTGCGGGAACTAGACTGGCCTGCCTGTAGTCCAGACCTGTCTCCCATTGAAAATTGAAAATGTGTGGCGCATTATGAAGCCTAAAATACCACAACAGAGACCCCCGGACTGTTGAACAAATTAAGCTGTACATCAAGCAAGAATGGGAAAGAATTCCACCTGAGAAGCTTAAAAAATGTGTCTCCTCAGTTCCCAAACGTTTACTGAGTATTGTTAAAAGGAAAGGCCATGTAACACAGTGATGAACATGCCCTTTCCCAACTACTTTGGCACGTGTCGCAGCCGTGAAATTCTAAGTTAATTATTATTTGCAAAAAAAAAAATCAAATATCTTGTCTTTGTAGTGCATTCAATTGAATATAGGTTGAAAAGGATTTACAAATTTACATTGTATTCCGTTTATATTTACATCTAACACAATTTCCCAACTCATATGGAAACGGGGTTTGTACCTTTCATCTTTGACAGACATGAAAATAAGTCGTTTGTGTGCCTGTCAATTTGCAATTGCATCTTCTACAGTAAAAGACAAACAAAAAAATGAATCATTAAATAAATGGAGAAAGCAATTGATAGTTGTTATATATGAAAAAATATTCAAGCAGAATGTTTTCCAAGTGTTGACATTAACAAAGATGCCATATCAGTTGGGTCCAAATCAAGAGCATACCATGGTCCATTCACACAGTTCAGGGTAACAGGAGCAGTTGGAGCCTGACACTATCCATGGGGTGCTTCTAATCTATGAGCAAATGCAGAGAAAGGGAGAACTCCTGATGGAATTCCACATTGCTGGACTGTAAGGGTAGTTTCTATGACAAGCCTTGCTTGGTTGGTTGGACAAGTCAAGAGTACCCAGAATATTTCCACTTTGTTGCAGGAATGTTTTTGATGTCTCTTTCAATATTGATCAGATTTATGGGAAAAACACGTCCAATTAAGTGGGATTATTTAAGACTTTCATGCTAGCCCGCTTTGCTTGTGCACATTTGTGTGTAAATTACTGTAATAAGTGTAAAAGAAAGTGCATCTCTATCCGCACTATAAGAACACCTCCAGGCAACTTCAACCCTAGACTAACACCCTCCCCCCACCACATCCCACCTCCCCGGATTGTAAATAATCAAATGTAAATAATCAAATGTATATACTTGTACTTATGCTTTCTGAACTCACTATGTTCACTGCTCGCTGTACATATCCTACCAAGTCAGACCTACACTGTTTCAATGTCCATTTCTCAGATGATATAATTGTTGATGACTGAATGCTGATATCAACCAAACCTAAGCCCCACTCCACATCCCACCCCCCGGATTGTAAATAATGTAAATAATTCAATGTATATACTCTGATGATTAACTTGTGTGATGACTGTATTATGCTGATAGTATATATTTGTACCATGAATTGATTAACGTGGACCCCGACTTAAACAAGTTAAAAAGTTATTCGGGTGTTACCATTTAGTGGTCAATTGTACGGAATGTGTACTGTACTGTTCAATCTACTAATGTGAGTATATGGCTGCACAATCATGTTTGGGGCCTTCCCAACTCACTGAAAACTGAAAAGAAAACCTAGATTATGTATAAAGTGCTCTGCCTCCCCTGAAGTTTTCTGGCTACTTCTGGTACTAATATGGCAGTCACTTTATAGCAGAACATTATGTTAGGTTAGCAATAGTTACTTATTTCTGGTGCCCAGTATACTAAAGTCTAGAATATACTCTCGCGCCGAGCAGCTTGCGACACCCCAGAATGCGTTTTGTTTAATTTATAGTTGTTCCGTGGGGGGGTGGCGCCAAACTTGTAATTCTCTTCCAAAACATTAAGGCGCAGTGTCTCCAGAAGGAGCAACTGCAGACTAGATACTGTGTATATCTTTCCTGTAAAGATCGACAACTAACCATATTTTTCGGACGTTAAAGCGCACTTAAAAGCCTTTAATTTTCTCAAAACTCGACAGTGCGCCTTATAACCCGGTGCGCCTAATATACAGAATAATTCTGGTTGTGGATACAGGACCTCAAAGCTATTTTATTTGGTACATGGTGTAATGATAAGTGTGACCAGTAGATGGCAGTCACACATTAGAGATATGTGTGGACTGCAAGATGACGCCAATAAACAACACCACAAGTTGAAATGTTCCATTGAGAATAAAGAACATTACCAAAAAAAATCGGTCAAAATGATTTAGTACGACTTTGCCATGAACCCGCACCGCATGAAGGATTGTCAACATACGAGTATTATTATGGTGTGTGTGTATAAGGACCGCAAAATGGCACCCATTAGCAGAAATATTATCTGCCGTTTTGTGTATTTGGGATCTGCATAAGTCCTGAAAGTTTGCGCGAGTCCGCCATTGTAGTGTGTGTCGACAACAAGCGTCTTTTTTTCTCTAACTTGTTGCTATGGGGTATTCATCCTCCACTGTTGCCATTTCTAATATGAAGTAGCGTAAAGTTCTAACTTGTATTTCCGCTATGGAAGCGCTAAAACATACCGGTGTAGTGGGTTTACATTATTCACCCACGGAACTTTAGTTATTAGAGTGTTCAGGTCGGACTTTTTTACTAGTGAGCCACGGATGAATAGATGCTGCTCCGTTATTGATTGAAGTAAAGTCTGAATGTCATTAAAACAGTTAGCTCCATCTTTTGACACTTCTTCCACTCCCGTCCTTGCACGCTACACCGCTACAACAAAGATGACGGGGAGAAGACGCTGCTGAAGGTGAGCCACGTAAATAAGACCGCCCAAAAAACGGCGCATCCTGAAGCGACTGTCAGAAAGCGACTTCTAAATGATGTGTAAAACATACTCATGCAACATTTTGACCAAAGAACCACCATTACATGTTATGTAGACCACAAGGAAGTGTTTAAATTTAGAAAAAAAAAATATGACTCCTTTAATGCACCTTATAATCTGGTGCGCCTTTTGTATGAAAATAGACCTGAATAGACCCGCTCATCACCAGTGCGTCTTATAATCTGGTGCGCCCTATGGTCCAGTAAATACGATAGTCTACATCGGAACTATTTATTCACAATAATCAGGTTACTTTTAATGGACGTTTGACTTATAAACCTTTGTCAAAATGGACTGTGCAACTTCTGAACGAGTCGCCGCAGAGGATGTTATTATTTCCAACAATATTCGGCCGTTTGCAACATGGGACAAGAAAGATCTAACATGTAATTTTTAATAACCTTAAATATAGAGAAAAGTCGCTCTAGACAGAAAATATTAGGACAGAAAATACTCTGAAGAAGGTGAAGATACCGATTTCTACAAAACCCAAAAACAGCGAAGTTGGCACGTTGTGTAATTCGTAAATAGAAACAGAATACAATGATTTGCAAATTCTTTTGAACTAATATTCAATTGAATAGACTGCAAAGACAAGATACTTAATGTTCGAACTAAGAAATGTGTTTGTTTTTTGCAAATAATCATTAACTTAGAATTTAATGGCAGCAACACATTACAAAAAAGTTGGCACAGGGGCATTTTGGCCTTTCCTTTTAACAACACTCAGTAAACGTTTGGGAACTGAGGAAACACATTTGTGAAGCTTCTCAGGTGGAATTCTTTCCCATTCTTGCTTGATGTACAGCTTAAGTTGTTCAACAGTCCTGGGGATATCAGTTGTGGTATTTTAGGCTTCATAATGCGCCACACATTTTCAATGGGAGACAGGTCTGGACTACAGGCAGGCCAGTCTACTACTCGCACTCTTTTGCTATGAAGCCACGTTGATGTAACACGTGGCTTGGCATTGTCTTGCTGAACTAAGCAGGGGCGTCCATGATAACGTTGCTTGGATGGCAACATATGTTGCTCCAAAACCTGTATGTACCTTTCAGCATTAATGGTGCCTTCACAGATGTGTAAGTTACTCATGCCTTGGGCAGTAATACACCCCCATACCATCACAGATGCTGGCTTTTCAACTTTGCGCCTATAACGATCCGGATGGTTCTTTTCCGGAGGACACGACGTCCACAGTTTCCAAAAACAATTTAAAATGTGGACTCGTCAGACCACAGAACACTTTCCCACTTTGCATCAGTACATCTTAGATGAGCGAAGCCGGCTGCGTTTCTGGGTGCTGTTGATAAATGGCTTTCGCTTTGCATAGTAGACTTTTAACTTGCACTTACAGATGTAGCGGCAAACTGTAGTTACTGACAGTGGTTTTCTGAAGTGTTCCTGAGCCCATGTGGTGATATCCTTTACACACTGATGTCGCTTTTTGATGCGGTACCACCTGAGGGATCGAAGGTCCGTAATCTCATCGCTTATGTGCAGTGATTTCTCCAGATTCTCTGAACCTTTTGATGATATTATGGACTGTAGATGGTGAAATCCCTAAATTCCTTGCAATAGCTCATTGAAAAATGTTGTTCTTAAACCGTTGGACAATTTGCTCACGCATTTGTTCACAAAGTGGTGACCCTCGCCCCATACTTGTTTGTGAATGACTGAGCATTTCATGGAAGCTGCTTTTATACCCAATCATGGCACCCACCTGTTCCCAATTAGCCTGTACACCTGTGGGATGTTCCTAATAAGTGTTTGATGAGCATTCCTCAACTTTCTCAGTCTTTTTTGGCACTTGTGCCAGCTTTTTTGAAACATGTTGCAGGTATCAAATTCCAAATGAGCTAATATTTGCAAAACATAACAACGTTTTCCAGTTCGTACAGTAAGTATCTTGTCTTTGCAGTCTATTCAATTGAATATAAGTTGAAAAGGATTTGCAAATCATTATCTGTCTTTATGTACGATTTACACAACGTGCCAAATTCACTGGTTTTGGGTTTTGTAATACAATTTATGGTAAAGCAAATTGCTTTTTTAACAGTTTAGTGGAATAAAAATGTTTATATACGTTGTGCAGTACATCAACAGAGTGTGTCAGGAGTACCCTACGGCTTTAATGAAAGTGTCAGTGAAGAAGAAAAGTTTCATTAAAACCACATAAGAGGGCAACATAATCGCATCCCACTAACTGCCTTCTACTACCCCAACAAACACACACGTACAGAAATACAGTACGCACGGGAGCAGTGACTAATACCCTGTTGAGCAATTGTTTTATTATTCATTCATTCTCCCTGAGCTACAGTAAAACCCAGAGGAAATACTCGGAACACTACAGGATTAGTCCTGCTGTGATAGTTCTAGATAGTGCAAAAGTTATGTGCATACAATATTATCAAAGCGAGTTTGATCAAGGTTACAGCTGCGGGTAACAGGGTTGAAAAGGCAAAAAATCAATAACAATGACGTGGAAACTGACACATTTTAATATATCACATGATTGTTAATGACTAATGTATGTATGATAGACCTTTTACCTTTTCAAATGACCTTTGTAAATTGCGATACATTTTGCATCTCAAGGATTCTAATTAAAAGTAATATAGTTTAACTATGCTTTTTGCGATTTATTTTTACTTATACTGAACTAGGGCTTTAACTTTTGTCTAGCTAAGCAAATATTTGAAAGTATTCTGCACTACTGGCCAAAATGGTTGTCAAACAATGTAGTGGTGAATGATATGGCGTACTATTAAAACTGAATATCATATATATAATTAGAGATGTATGATAATGGCCTTTTTGCCGATATCCGATATTCCGATATTGTCCAACTCTTAATTACTGATTCCGATATCAACCGATACCGATATATACAGTCGTGGAATTAACACATTATTATGCCTAATTTTGTTGTGATGCCCCGCTGGATGCATTAAACAATGTAACTTTACCATGAGTTGATTAACGTGGAAAAAACGTATTCGGGTGTTACCATTTAGTGGTCAATTGTACGGAATATGTACTGTACTGTGGAATCTACTAATACACGTTTCAGTTAATCAATCAAAAACAAGGTTTTCCAAAAAAAGAGAACAACTTCAACTCAAGTTATGGAACAAATGGTGGTAGCGGGGGGGGGGGGGGGGGGGGGGGGGGGTCTATATATTGTAGCATCCCGGAAGAGTTAGTGCTGCAAGGGGTTCTGGGTATTTGTTCTGTTGTGTTTATGTTGTGTTACGGTGCGGATGTTCTCCTGAAATGTGTTTGTCATTCTTGTTTGTTGTGGGTTCACAGTGTGGCGCATATTTGTAACAGTGTTAAAGTTGTTTATACGGCCACCCTCAGTGTGACCTGTATGGCTGTTGACCAAGTATGCCTTGCATTCACTTGTGTGTGTGAAAAGCCGTAGATATTATGTGATTGTGCCGGCACACAAAGGCAGTGCCTTTAAGGCACGCCCCCAATATTGTTGTCTGGGTGGAAGTCGGGAGAATGGTTGCCCCGGGAGATTTTCAGGAGGGGCACTGAAATTCGGGAGTCTCCCGGGAAAATCGGGAGGGTTGGCAAGTATGACTGGGAGACGCAACTGCTCTGTACCACTCCGTGCAGCGGCGTTTTAGAAAGTCATAAACTTTACTTTTTGAAACCGATACCGATAATTTCCGATATTACATTTTAAAGCATTTATCGGTCGATGATATCGGCAGTCCGATATTATCGGACATCTCTAATTAAAACTGAATATCATATATATAATATTTAATATTCAATAGTTATCATGTCTCACAAAAGTGTGTGTGCACGCTGGGAGCACAGTACTGCGGTGCGATTAGTCACATGTCCGCACAGCCTGCTTAAAGGTGCAACATTGTGCAATCCTAGAGACCATCCGTCTTGAGCGGAGCTGAGGGTGCATCAGCACAAGCATTGTGTGAAGTAAAATTAAAAAAACACACAATCCAATAATGCTGTGCGAACACTCAAAATGTGTGTAATTTCATTTTTTTTTTAAACACCAGGACAGAACATTAAAAAGACTCTTGTGTGCATAAGTTTTTAATTTGTGAACTAACTTGTAACTAACTTTTTTTTTTAATTAAAAATGACATAAAAATGCTTTCCTGGCGGAAGAAACATTATTCTTCTGCCTTCTTAAGAGCCGTATTATTTTAATATGTTTATCTTCTTTCATCTTAATTTGTAAAAGTTTTTGAGTGCTTACCGTAATTTTTGGACTATAAGTCGCAGTTTTTTTCATAGTTTGGCCGGGGGTGCGACCAATGTTCCCTCTAATTTTTCATGTGTGTGAGCAAACCCACAAACTCCCTGAGCATTCGGTGGAGCACATGTGAGCAACATCAGACGTGCACACTGTGGCCACACCAGCGTCACACCTGTCCCAAACCTGACATCATAACAATTTAAATGTTTTATTAAAATAATTTTCTGATATAAGTGATTTTGCCCTTTTACAATGACAATAATAAAAAAAACATGTTCTTCATGAACTATGTGCTAGTATTGTATGTCCGGCTGCGGGTCCTGCCTTTAAAGGGGAACATTATCACCAGACCTATGTAAGCGTCAATATATACCTTGATGTTGCAGAAAAAAGACCTTTTTTTTTTTAACCAATTTCCGAACTCTAAATGGGTGAATTTTGGCGAATTAAACGCCTTTCTAATATTCGCTCTCGGAGCGATGACGTCACAATGTGACGTCGCATCAGGAAGCAATCCGCCATTTTCTCAAACACCGAGTCAAATCAGCTCTGTTATTTTCCGTTTTTTCGACTGTTTTCCGTACCTTGGAGACATCATGCCTCGTCGGTGTGTTGTCGGAGGGTGTAACAACACGAACAGGGACGGATTCAAGTTGCACCAGTGGCCCAAAGATGCGAAAGTGGCAAGAAATTGGACGTTTGTTCCGCACACTTTACCGACGAAAGCTATGCTACGACAGAGATGGCAAGAATGTGTGGATATCCTGCGACACTCAAAGCAGATAAACGATAAAGTCAAAGAAATCTGCCGCCAGACCCCCATTGAACCTGCCGGAGTGTGTGAGCAATTCAGGGACAAAGGTCCTCGGTATGACGGCAAGCAATGGCGGCAGTTTGTTCCCGCAGACGAGCGAGCTAAACCCCCTGGATGTCTTGGCTCACACCGTCCCGAAGATGATCAAGAGAAGAATATCGACCCTAGCTTCCCTGGCCTGCTGACATGAGGGTATGTCTACAGAATATATTAATTGATGAAAATTGGGCTGTCTGCACTCTCAAAGTGCATGTTGTTGCCAAATGTATTTCATATGCTGTAAACCTAGTTCATAGTTGTTAGTTTCCTTTAATGCCAAACAAACACATACCAATCGTTGGTTAGAAGGCGATCGCCGAATTCGTCTTCGCTTTCTCCCGTGTCGCTGGCTGTCGTGTCGTTTTCGTCGGTTTCGCTTGCATACGGTTCAAACCGATATGGCTCAATAGCTTCAGTTTCTTCTTCAATTTCGTTTTCGCTACCTGCCTCCACACTACAACCATCCGTTTCAATACATGCGT
Organism: Nerophis lumbriciformis; assembly: GCF_033978685.3. Classification (NCBI taxonomy): domain Eukaryota; kingdom Metazoa; phylum Chordata; class Actinopteri; order Syngnathiformes; family Syngnathidae; genus Nerophis; species Nerophis lumbriciformis. Next base: position 34,905,606 of record NC_084561.2, read on the forward strand.
AATCTGTTGAATCGCTTAAGCCGCTGAAATCCGAGTCTGAATCCGAGCTAATGTCGTTATAGCTTGCTGTTCTTTCCGCCATGTTTGTTTGTGTTGGCTTCACTATGTGACGTCACAGGAAAATGGGCGGGTGGTTAAAATCAGGCACTTTGAAGCTTTTTTTAGGGATATTGCGTGATGGGTAACATTTTGAAAAAAACTTCGAAAAATATAATAAGCCACTGGGAACTGATTTTTAATGGTTTTAACAATTCTGAAATTGTGATAATGTTCCCCTTTAAAATAAATGTTACCCCTTTCAGAGATTACATTTAGTTCCTGTAACTTTCTGTCTGTAAAATACATCTTTTAAATAGCATTTATGAAATCTAGTGACAATATTTCATGAATAATATCCTTAGATTAACATTCTTAGTAAATGGCAGTTAAATAAGCACACATCTGATTGAGGAGTCAGAGTGTTACAACTTGGCATTTACACATTGTGTGGCGTTGGCGTTGTCCGACTTTTTTTGTGGCCATAAACGCAGCACTGGCTAAGTGCCATGAGTGCGTGTGTTGGTGCAGGTGAGACAGAGCGAGCGGCTTCTGTTGATACGACGGATGATAACGTTGGTTTAAGCCTGGTTTGTATGGCAGAAAATTACCAGTTTTTATAGATAAAAGTTTTTTTTACTCATGTTTTTGGTGTGGTTACAAACAGTTTTGCTCAATAAAGTGATTGATGGAATTCCTGTCCGTAAAGTGTCTCGACAGACAATAATTGAACTGTGTTGACAAAGATTGTTTTATTCATTGGCGCCACTCTTGTTGTCACCTGTCACTCACAGAGTTGCATTGCAAAATCATACAGAATAAATTGTAATGTGTTTATTTTGTTTAAAGTTCAGATGGGATTTTTGATTTCCTGCGCGTGAGCAGTGCGCAATTGCGCACCTTAGAGGGAACGTTGGGTGCGACTTATACTCAGGAGCGACTTATGTGTGAAATTATTAACACATTACCGTAAAATATCAAATAATATTATTTAGCTCATTCACGTAAGAGACTAGACGTATAAGATTTCATGGGATTTAGCGATTAGGAGTGACAGATTGTCTGGTAAACGCATAGCATGTTCTATATGTTATAGTTATTTGAATGACTTACCATAATATGTTACGTTAACATACCAGGCACGTTCTCAGTTGGTTATATATGTGTCATATAACGTACACTTGTTCACTATTCTTTATTTATTTTAAATTGCCTTTCAAATGTCTATTCTTGGTGTTGGGTTTTATCAAATACATTTCCCCAAAAAATGCGACTTATACTCCAGTGCGACTTATATATGTTTTTTTTTCCTTCTTTATTATGCATTTTCGGCTGGTGCGACTTATACTCCGAAAAATACGGTAATCTAATACAGTCCATCACATATATTTGACTAACGCTAAACTTTCCAAAATGTATGCCAATACTGCATACACATGTAATCGATGTCAATCGACTCCTTGCAAACATGACACACATGTTCTGGTCCTGTCCCTGTCTGAAAGCCGACTGGATTAATATCTTTAAACATCTTGCAGATGCACTACATTTTATATTGACGCCTTGTGCAGAATTGGCTATTTTTGGAATCCCACCAAACTATCAAAAAATTAAGCAGACTTTTAGGGATAGTATCGCCTTTGCATCATTAATAGCTCGTTGAAGGATTTTATTGGAGTGGAAATCACAGTTTGCCGCCAAGGCCTCCCTACGGCTTAAGGACTTCATTATTTTTCTTAGCTTTAGAGAAAATTAAATATAATCTGAGGGGTACACTAAAACAATTTGACTTGACCTGGGGCTGCATAATTAGTTACATAACTAAGTTAAAGACACTATAGGAAAAATGTGACACTCACTGTTGACAATGAACCTTTCCACTTACCTCAACTCTTTTTGTTGTTGTTGTTTTTATTCAGTGACACTTCTCTGTTTGTTTGTGATTTTTATCTTTATTTTATTTTTTCCTTTTAGTCAGTTTGTGTGATTCTCTATCTGCTTGTGGTGAAGAGGAAGGCAATGCATTGCTACCCACTGTGACTGAAATGTAGGACAGTAGGGAAGGGAGGGGGTGTTATTATTTTGCTTTTATTATTTTTTGTAATTTTTTTATTTTCAAAATTTTGTGGGGGTGGGGGGGAAACAAAAAAAAGTGTCTGTTTTCTTAGTTCCTGCATTATGATGTGGACTCGTCAGACCACAAAACACTTTTCCACTTTGCATCAGTCCATCTTAGATGAGCTCGGGCCCAGCGAAGCCGGTGGCGTTTCTGGGTGTTGTTGATAAATGGTTTTCGCTTTGACGAAAGCCACGCTGTTGTAACACGTGCTGAATGTGGCTTGGCATTGTCTTGCTGAAATAAGCAGGGGCGTCCATGAAAAAGACGGCGCTTAGATGGCAGCATATGTTGTTCCAAAACCTCTATGTACCTTTCAGCATTAATGGTGCCTTTACAGATGTATAAGTTACCCATGCCTTGGGCACTAATGCACCCCCATACCATCACAGATGCTGGCTTTTGAACTTTGCGTCGATGACAGTCTGGATGGTTCGCTTCCCCTTTGGTCCGGATGACACGATGTCGAATATTTCCAAAAACAATTTGAAATGTGGACTCGTCAGACCACAGAACACTTTTCCACTTTGCATGAGTCCGTCTTAGATGATCTTGGGCCCAGAGAAGCCGGCGGCGTTTCTGGATGTTGTTGATAAATGGCTTTCGCTTTGCATAGTAGAGCTTTAATTTGCACTTACAGATGTAGCGACGAACTGTAGTTACTGACAGTGGTTTTCTGAAGTGTTCCTGAGCCCATATGGTGATATCCTTTACACACTGATGTCGGTTTTTGATGCAGTACCACCTGAGGGATCCAAGGTCATGGGCTTCGCCGCTTACGTGCAGTGATTTCTCCAGATTCTCGGACCCTTTTGATGATATTACAGACCTTAGATGGTGAAATCCCTAAATTCCTTGCAGTAGCTCGTTGAGAAATGTTCTTAAACTGTTTGACAATTTGCTCAGGCATTTGTTGACAAAGTGGTGACCCTCGCCCCATCCTTGTTTGTGAATGACTGAGCATTTCATGGAAGCTGCTTTTATACCCAATAATAGCACCCACCTGTTCCCAATTAGCCTGTTCACCTGTGGGATGTTCCAAATAAGTGTTTGATGAGCATTCCTCAACTTTCTCAGTCTTTTTTGGCACTTGTGCCAGCTTTTTTGAAACATGTTGCAGGCATCAAATTCCAAATGAGCTAATATTTGCAAAAAATAACAACGTTTTCCAGTTTGAACGTTAAGTATATTGTCTTTGCTGTCTATTCAACTGAATATAGGTTGAAAAGGATTAGCAAATCATTGTATTCTGTTTTTATTTACGATTTACATTTTTGGGGGTTTTGTATATTAGTCTTTTTAAGCATACGGCGGCGTATTAATTTCATAGACGCATCACGTTTGCTTTTTCCTTTAACAACAACAACACTACTAATCATGGCAGACTTCACGAGAGTAATCGAGGACTACTTTAGGACAAAAGATGATCCATAACCTTATATTTTTGAGCCTGAATATAAGCAGGATGATCTACAACAGGGGTGCTCATTAAATCGATCGCGAGCTACCGGTCGATCTCGGAGGGTGTGTCAGTCGAACACCAGTCAGGCATTAAAAAAATAGTCCTAAAAATGAGCGATCATAAATCTTCACTATGACGTCACTTTCGTCACTTGATTGACATTCACGGCACCCGAGGGTCTTCTGAGATGACGCTGGCTGCTGCCAGCTCATTAAAATTACCGACTGGAAGGCGAGAAACACTTTAGTTCAACAGACTCTGGCGCCGTACCTGTCGTCAAAACTCCAAAGACAGTTGCACAGTTGCGCTACCAAAATAAGAGTCTCAGAAAGCTGGCGTGCACAAGCTAGCAAGCCACGGAGTTTGCCGACAATGTATTTCTTGTAAAGTGTATACAAAGGAGTACGGAAGCTGGACAAATAAGATGCCAAAAACCAACCACTTTCATGTGTTATTGGACAGAAGGAGGACTTTTTTTCTCCTCCATTCGAAAATGCGGACCTTATCAGCACCACTGCATAATCAATGCAAGTCATCAGAATCAGGTAATACACCAACTTATATTCTTGTGTTCATGAAAGAAAGGAATCTATATGTGTTAAACATGCTTGTATTATCTTTAAACACCTTTAACTTATTAACAATATTAACTATATGTGTTAAACATGCTTGTATTATCTTTAAACACCTTTAAGTTGTTAACAATATTAACTATATGTATTAAACATTCTTGTATTATCATTAAACACCTTTAATTTTTTAACAATATTAACTATGTGTTAAACATGCTTGTATTATCATTAAACACCTTTAACTTGTTAACAATATTAACTATATGTATTAAACATGCTTGTATTATCATTAAACACCTTTAACTTGTTAACAATATTAACTATATGTATTAAACATGCTTGTATTATCATTAAACACCTTTAATTTTTTAACAATATTAACTATATGTGCTAAACATGCTTGCATTATCTTTAAACACCTTTTACTTGTTAACAATATTAACTATATGTATTAAACATACTTGTATTATCATTAAACACCTTTAATTTTTTAACAATATTAACTATATGTGTTAAACATGCTTGCATTATCATTAAACACCTTTAACTTGTTAACAAAAACATATATTTCATAAATAAGTAAATGTAAATTACATATATGAATGAGGTAGATCCCCACGACTTGATCAATTGAAAAGTAGCTCGCCTGCAGAAAAAGTGTGAGCACCCCTGATCTACAAGTTTAAGAAACTGTGTGCTAAAAACATTAAGCTTCAGTGAAACACTAAGCATCATGCAGCAGTATGGCAAACTGCTAAACAAGGAACACAAAATACAAACATAATCAAAACAATAACTTTACTGTGAAGTATTAATTATAATAAAGCCAGAGCTAAAAAAAATAAAAAAAAATAAAATAAAATAAAAAGTGGCTGAAAACAAGCGTTTTTCGTGTATTTTTCACTATCTCATGGTCTAAATTGGATGTCAAAGTTTACCAACTTCTGAGTTCATGGTCTCATCCATCTACTATCTAGGAGAGAGGCATGATTTATAATCTAGAATTAACTTTCACCAGCTCAGATCAGACGATACCGCAGCGGTTCTCCGGCTCAGCGTGTTTACACTGTAGCTGCGTAAACTAGATAGCCAATGGGAGTGAAAGTGAAAGTGAAAGTGAAAGTGCTGAAACTCCCAAGAACCTTTCAATTCAAAAAATTCAAATGGAGTGTTTCAAAGTTGTGATGTCGTGATTCATCTGTCACCATCATTTTCTCTACAAAAATATGATAAAATCTAGTTAATTCATTTAGGGGAGTTGGCCTAATTATCCCTTCTTAGTATGCTCCTGACACTATAATATACTATGTTCATTACATCGTTGCACTGCATCACTAAAAGTACTTTGTCTGCGTGAGCAATTATAATAACAATATTGATAATACTTGGTTAATATTAAGGTCACAAGATGTAAATGTATTGTTGGCGGTTTTTGGATGTTTCTTTCACAATACTCTCATTAGCTGCATTGTTAGCCACCTCATACTTGCCGTACATTCCAAATTAGAATGCATTTAAAAAAGCAAAACATATGTTCTCGTCTTACATAAGGATTGTGAATGATAGGCAAAATTACCAAAAAAAAGTGCAATTCTGCTTTAAAGCCTCTTGTATTTAAGTTAGCATTTAATTTTTGCGATCCACACTTTATCAAAGTGTGATTATCAATCACAGTTTTTCGATCATTTTATTTTAAAACTGCAATACTAACCATCGGGAGTTTTACCGCGTTATTGTTACATCCCTAATTCTAACCTACACATGCATGTAAATACAGTCAAGGTTAATGTAGATGTTTAGATAGGTTATTGGAACCACTAAGCATTAGCCAGCACAAGGAAACCGATAGGACAAAAAAGATAACTGCGGGATTGAGATGTCGCCACAAAGAGGAGAGAGGAGGTGAAATAGTTGCAGTGATAAGATAAAGCATGAGGCCAGACATGCAAGATCAGGACAGGGGAACAACAAACTGCAGAACATTGTTTATCTTGACAGCAATTTTTAAGACTATAAAAATGGGACCCATTACCTCCCTGCTTGACACTCAGCATCAAGGGTTGGAATTGGGGGTTAAATCACCAAAATGATTCCCGGGCGCAGCCACCGCTGCTGCTCACTGCTCCCCTCACCTCCCAGGGGGTGATCAAGGGTGATGGGTCAAATGTAGAGGTTAATTTCACCACATCTAGTGTGTGTGGGACAATCACTGGTACTTTAATATGATGCAAGCTATTTCTTGGCTAATAGTTATGCAAGCAAAAATTCAGTTTACGATTCGATTCAAATCATAATTTGAGGTTGCGCATAGGATCTCGGGACAATGTTAGTTTATTTAGAACGATACTATACAAAACGATTCAGTGAGTTGCAATCGATTCAGTAACTTTTTAGCAACAAAAAAAAAAATCAACCAATATAAATACTAGAGATAACCGATAATATCGGACTGCCGATATTATCGGCCGATAAATGCTTTAAAATGTAATATCGGAAATTATAGGTATCGGTTTCAAAAAGTAAAATGTATGACTTTTTAAAACGCTGCTGTGTACACGGACGTAGGGAGAAGTACAGAGCGCCAATAAACCTTAAAGGCACTGCCTTTGCGTGCCGGCCCAATCACATAACATCTACGGATTTTCACACACACAAGTGAATGCAAGCCATACCTGGTCAACAGCCATACAGGTCACACTGACGGCGGTCGTATATACAACTTCAAAACTGTTACAAATATGCGCCACACTGTGAACCCACACCAAACAAGAATGACAAACACATTTCGGGAGAACATCCGCACCGTAACACAACATAAACACAACAGAACAAATACCCAGAACCCCTTGCAACACTAACTCTTCCGGGGCGCTACAATATACACCCCCCGCTACCCCCTACCCACCCACCACCACAGGTCCGCCACAACAAATACAAATGCCACAAAACAAAAACATAAAGCCAAAACACAACTACAAGAAAACAACGGAAATGACAGCAGACAAGATGGGCCGGCACGCCCCCAATATTGTTGTCTGGTTACATTATATGAATGGATTTATAAAGCCTATTATTTACATACTATTGACTAGTAATTAGTGTTGTCCTAATATGTACCAATATTTTGGGACCTGTAGCGGTACCAAAATTATTTAGATTGTTTCAATACTTTTTTAAATAAAGGGGACCACAAACAATTTAATTATTGGCATTATTTTTAAAAAAAATCTTAGGGTACATTAAACATATGTTTCTTATTGCAATTTTGTCCTTAAAAAATGTAAACATACAAGACAATTTGTCTTTTCATAGTAAGTAAACAAACAAAGGCTCCCAATTTAGTCTGCTGACATATGCAGTAACATATTGTGTCATTTTCCAATCTATTAGTTTGTCAAAATTATTAAGGACAAGTGGTAGAAAATGAATTTATGAATCTACTTGTTCATTTACTGTTAATATCTGCTTACTTTCTCTTTTAACATGTTCTATCTACACTTCTGTTAAAATGTAATAATCACTTATTCTTCTGTTTGGATACTTTAGTAGTTTTGGATGATACCACAAATGTAGGTATCGATACAATACCAAATAGTTACAGAATCATACATTGGTCATATTCAAAGTCCTCATGTGTCCAGGGACATATTTTCTGAGTTAATAAACCATCCATCCATCCATCTTCTTCCGCTTATCCGAGGTCGGGTCGCAGGGGCAGCAGCCTAAGCAGGGAAGCCCAGACTTCCCTCTCCCCAGCCACTTCGTCCAGCTCTTCCTGTGGGACCCAGAGGCGCTACCAGGCCAGCCGGGAGACATAGTCTTCCCAACGTGTCCTGGGTCTTCCCCGCGGCCTCCTACCGGTCGGACGTGCCCTAAACACCTCCCTAGGGAGGCGTTCGGGTGGCATCCTGACCAGATGCCCGAACCACCTCATCTGGCTCCTCTCGATGTGGAGGAACAGCGGCTTTACTTTGAGCTCCACCCGGATGGCAGAGCTTCTCACCCTATTTCTAAGGGAGAGCCCTGCCACCCGGCGGAGGAAACTCATTTCGGCCGCTTGTACCCGTGATCTTGTCCTTTCGGTCATAACCCAAAGGTCATGACCATAGGTGAGGATGGGAACGTAGATCGACCGGTAAATTGAGAGCTTTGCCTTCCGGCTCAGCTCCTTCTTCACCACAACGGATCGATACAGCGTCCGCATTGCTGAAGACGCTGCACCGATCCGCCTGTCGATCTCACGATCCACTCTTCCCTCACTCGTGAGTTAATAAACATAAAAAATATTTAAAAAAACGAAAGATATTGACGTAATCATAGTAGTATCGACTAGATACGCTCCTGTACTTGGTATCATTACAGTGGATGTCAGGTGTAGATCCACCAATGGGGTTTGTTTACATTGTGACGCTGGTGAGCTACGGTGTGTAGTGAAGCATGTTTAGCTATTCCTTGTCCTGCAGGGATGATACTTGTAAGACTTTTAAAGTCATTTTGATAGTCGGCTAATATAGACACTTATGTCATGTGTACAATACAAAATATACCCAAACCAAAAACCCTGGATTAACTGTGATGTTCGGTCCAAGCTACTTGCCCGCTCCACTGCATTTGTCTCATTGTCTGAGGACTATAAGAAGGCCAGATATGACCTGCGTAAATCCATCAGCAAGGCCAAGGGACAATACAGACAAAAGCTGGAAGGATTCTACTCCACCACAGATTCCCGACGCATGTGGCAAGGCCTGCAACACATCACAGACGACAAGCAGGGGAGCAGGGGGGTCACAAACAGCCAACGCTTACTGCCAGATGAGCTGAATGAGTTCTACGCCCGCTTCGAGGTCCTCAACACCAACCAACAGAGAGAGGTTCTGACCACGGAGCGCACGCAGGACCCACCACTCACTGTGACAACAGCAGAGGTACGTGCAGTTCTGAGGAGAACAAACCCACGGAAGGCAGCCGGCCCAAACAACATCCCTGGCCAGGCCCTCAGGATGTGTTCATCAGAGCTGGCTAACGTACTTGCTGACATATACAACTTGTCACTAGCACAAGCTGTTGTGCCCACCTGCTTCAAGACCACAACCATCGTGCCCCTGCCAAAAAAAAAACACTGTGACCTGTCTGAATGACTATCGCCCTGTTGCACTCACCCCAATAGTGATGAAGTGCTTTGAGAAGATAGTCATGTCACACATCAAGAAAACCATCCCAGACACACTGGACCCTCTACAGTTTGCCTACCGGCAGAACCGGTCCACTGAGGATGCAGACAACACCGTCATCCACACCACCCTCACCCACTTAGAGGGCAAGGACACCTATGCCAGGCTATTATTCATCGACTACAGCTCTGCTTTCAACACGGTCATCCCACAAAAACTCACTGCGAAACTCCCCACTGTTGGTCTGACACCAGCTCTCTGTGACTGGGTCCTGAACCTTCTCACAAACCGGCCCCAGTCAGTCAGAATCGGCAACCAGACATCAGGCACAAAGGTTCTAAGCATGGGGACCCCCCAAGGCTGCGTGCTGAGCCCCCTATTGTACACCCTCTTCACACACGACTGTGTGGCCTCCCAGAACAACACCAGTATCATCAAGTTTGCAAATGATACTACGGTCGTCGGACTGATCACCGGGGGAGCTGAGGCAGCGTACAGAAGGGAGGTAGCGGAACTGGTGGCCTGGTGTCAGGATAATAATCTCTCCTTGAACACAGACAAGACCAAGGAGATGATTATTGACCCACGGAGAAGGAGTGCACAGTACACACCTCTGTACATAGGGGGAACAAAGGTGGACAGGGTGAAAACCTTTAAATTCCTCGAGACCCACGTCAGCCAAGACCTCACCTGGGATCACAACACCCAACAAACAATAAAGAAAGCCCAGCAGCGACTGTACTTCCTAAGAAGACTGAGAAAATTTGGCTTGCCACCCAAAATTCTCAGCAACGTCTATAGAAGTACGGTTGAGAGTGTTCTTACCAGCTCAATCACGGTCTGGTATGGAAACTGCAAAGCTAAGGACAGGAAGGCACTCCAGCGAGTGATTAAAACTGCTCAGTACATATCAGGAGCAGCCTTCCCCTCACTACAGGACATGTACTCTACCAGGGCCACCAGGAGAGCATACAACATCATAAAGGACAGTACACACCCCCAGCACAGTCTCTTCAGCCTCCTACCATCAGGCAGACGATACAGGAGCCTGAAATCCAGGACTACAAGACTGACAAACAGTTTCTACCCACAGGCCATCAGGCTTGTGTATGCTAACTTGTGAATGCTAGCCCCCCCCTGTTTTACTTTTATCTTATTGAACAAAAGACAGCTACCATGACCACCCCCAAACTGTGAACCATCACTGTAGACACTTTTCACCTTGATCACTACAGACACTTTAACTGCTGCTGTGACCCAAGGTCACCTCCATCTTTATACTGTTGACTGTCAATCAGAATGTGCAATAATGTTATGTTACTTACTGTACCTTGTATATACATTTTTATTTTTATTTTTTATTTTTAGCTAAGTACCGTGTGACTTGTTGAAGGGTGGACTAGCAAAGTAAGATTTTCATTGTCTGTTTAACTGTGCATATGACAATAAACAATCTTGAATCTTGAATGTGTTGACTTCATTATAAGACTTATATACGACTCTTCATTCTTTGCGGCTCCAGACGGATTCGTTTCTTGTATTTTTGGTCCGATATGGCTCTTTCAACGTTTTGGTTTTCCGATCCCTGACCTAGAAGACCTATTGGGGACAATTCTGATTGCTATAAGACTGTAAGGGAAGCTTAGCTTCTCCTAAAAATACAAAAAGTGGTCAAATATTTATACTGAACAAAAAAAGAAATGCAACACTTTGTTTTTTGCTCCCATTTTTCATGAGTTGAACTCAAATATCTAAAACTTTTACTATATACACAAAACATCTATTCCTCTCAAATATTGTTCACAAATCTGTCTAAATCTGTGTTAGTGAGCAATTCTTGTTTGCCGAGATAATCCATCCCACTTTACAGGTGTGGCTTATCAAGATGCTGATTAAACAGCATGATTGTTGCACAGGTGTGCCTTAGGCTGCCCACGATAAAAGGCCACTCTGAATAACCAGTTTTATCAAACAACACAATGCCACAGATGTCGCAAGTTTTGAGAAAGCGTGCGGTTGGCATGCTGACTGCAGGAATGTCCACCAGAGCTGTTGTCAGTGAATTTAATGTTAATTTCTCAACCATGAGCTGTCTCCAAAGGCGTTTCAGAGAATTTGTCAGTACATCCAACCGGCCTCTCAACCGCAGACCACGTATAACCACACCAGCCCACACACATCCAGCAAGTGCATCTCCATGATCGTCTGAGGCCAGCCACCCGGACAGCTGCTGCAACAATTGGTTTGAGGTGGGCGCGGGTAGGGGGTAGCGGGAGGGTGTATATTGTAGCGTCTCGGAAGAGTTAGTGCTGCAAGGTGTTCTGGGTATTTGTTCTGTTGTGTTTATGTTGTGTTACGGTGCGGATGTTCTCCCGAAATGTGTTTGTCATTCTTTTGTCAGCCTTTAAGGCACACCCCTATTATTGTTGTCTGGGTGGAAATCGGGAGAAATTCAGAAGAATGGTTTCCCCGGGAGATTTTCGGGAGGGGCACTGAAATTCGGGAGTCTCCCTGGAAAATCGGGAGGGTTGGCAAGTGTGACTGGGAGACGCAACTGCTCTGTACTTCTCCCTACGTCCGTGTACCACTCCGTACAGCGGCGTTTTAAAAAGTCAGAAATTTTACTTTTTGAAACCGATACCGATAACTTCCGATGTTACATTTTAAAGCACTTAACGGCCGATAATATCGGCAGTCCGATGTTATCGGACATCTCTACAGATAAGTACTGTTTTAGACAGTAATACATCAACTACTGATGCTACAGTTCTGTTTTACACCCTTTTTTTTAACCAAAACACTTGACCTTAATTAGGAGCATTTCAGACTGAGATGTGTGTGCACTAAACCAGAGAGCTGAAGAAAAACAGAACACAACATGCAAAAGCTATCTAAAATTGCGCATGGGGGGGGGGGGGGGTTGTGCATTATGGTGAGGAAGAGGAGAAGGTTTGAGATATGAATGAGATGGAAGATTTAGTGGTTAGAGGAACAAGGACCAATCCTAGATGAAAAGGAGGGGGAGGAGTAGGTAGGGGGAAGGGAGACAGTAGGTGAAGAAGAGCGGGACAAAGACGGATTAGAATGACAGAAGATTGAAGTAAAGGGAGTGGAAGAGGAGAAGGCAAATTAAAAGATGAGAATGAGGCAGAGAGGTGAAGGAAGAGGAAATCTAAAAAGGATAAGGAAAGAAAAATGCAATGAGAAAAACAAATGAAAATGGAAATCTTTGCCAGTCTCATAACATTTGTATTTTTTGTATTATTAGTTCTAGGTGGTGTCTAGAAACGTATTTCAATATATAAGATATGTCTTAAAATATTTAGTGGATGTAATATGCAGAATAAATTTGTCATGATCCGCGGTCCGGATCATGTTTTTGTTATGTTCTGTTAGTTTTGGACTCCCTTCGTTCCTATTTTGTGCACTCCTGGGTTTATTTTGGTCACCATTGGGATTAATTGGGTTCACCTGCCTCTGGTTAGTGGTCCCACGCTCAGCTGCTGTCAACCACTAATCAGAGAGCTATTTATTCACCTTGCTCGCCACGCTCAGTCGGGCGTCATTCTGTCACGACGGGGTTTTCGCAGCTTACTGCGGGGTTCGTTCTCCCGAAATGCAGACGGACCACTCCGGACAAGGCGTGCAGGTAGGAACATGGTTTAATTCTCAAAAAAAAATCAAAGGAGTACAAAAAACGGAAAACAAGCCGAAGGCACTACGTGCTGATCGCAATAGCGCTAACACTTAGCATGGACTTGAGACAAGTAATACTCACGAAGACAAGGCTACTAAGCATTGGCTAGGAAACAAGCAAAACTTTCGTAGACAGGTTGCATGAAGCAAACAATGACGCCAGACTGAGCGTGGCAAGCAAGGTGAATAAATAGCTCTCTGATTAGTGGTTGACAGCAGCGGAGCGTGGGACCACTAACCAGAGGCAGGTGAACCCAATTAATCCCCATGGTGACTAAAATAAACCCAGGATTGCACAAAACAGGAACTAAGTGAGTCCAAAACTAACAGAACATAACAAAAACATGATCCGGACCACGGATCATGACAAAATTGGCCTGTGTGCCTGTGGCCGTGTGCAGAGATTATGGGCAACTAAACAAGAGACGCCATCTTTGCTACCAATGATGTGTGCAGCTGTGCCCGTAACATGCAATTGAAATCGTTCTGACGTTAGTTTTCCTGACGAAACTAACCAAAATAATACATCTAAATTTGGGTTGTACGGTATACCGGTATTAGTATAGTACCGCGATACTAATGAATCATATTCGGTTTTATACCAACCTCTAAAAAGTACCGGTCCACCAACACCCCTGCACAATCACAGCGTACTTACAAGCAGACACAGTGTGTAGACAGAAAAGGGAGAACGGACGAATTTTGGCTTAAAAATTAACAATAAAGGTGAAGCTATAACACTGAAACGCCCTCAGGAAGTGGTGCTTTAAGACATGGCTAGGTAGCTAGCGGCTAAAGTCCATCCGCAGTCTGCAGTGTTGTAGCTACTTCTAAATCACTAATCCTCGCCTCCATGGCAACAAATAAAGTACGTTTCTTACAAGTACCATCCCTGCAGGACGAGGAATAGCTAAACATGCTTCACTACACACCGTAGCTCACCGGCGTCACCGCTAATGACGCCGTTCCTGAATGTAAACAAATGCCATGGCTGGATCTACACCTAACATTACATTGATATTTTTTAGCATCACAAAATCTCATTTGAAAGCATTTATCGGCCGATAATATCGGCAGTCCGATATTATCGGACATCTCTAATTATTACTGTTATTTTTAACTAACACATTTGTTAGTTAAACAGTTAGAGTCCCGTCTCCGCTCGGGATGGTGTCCTGCTGGCCCCACTATGGACTGGACTCTTACTATTATGTTGGATCCACTATGGACTGAACTTTCACAATATTATGTCAGACCTACTCGACATCCATTGCATCCGGTCTCCCCTAGAGGGGGGGGTTACCCACATATGCGGTCCTCTCCAAGGTTTCTCATAGTCATTCACATCGACGTCCCACTGGGGTGAGTTTTTCCTTGCCCTTATGTGGGCTTTGTACCGAGGATGTCGTTGTGGCTTGTGCAGCCCTTTGAGACACTTGTGATTTAGGGCTATATAAATAAACATTGATTGATTGATTGATTGATTGTTGTATTGTGATTTATTTTATTTTATACGGCCCGGCATTTTGGTTCCAACCTGTCGTTTCCGTGTTACCGAATAGGGAACGGACCGGGGTGGAGATAGAGAAAGAAAGGAAAGAGAGCACGAGACGCGTGGAGTGTTGCTGTGCTGTGTGTGTGAAATAAAGTGGAGTCAAGCGTGTGTTGCCGTTGTGGTACTACTAGCAAGGAAGACAACAAAACTATCATCTTAACAACTCAACTGTAAACCGTCTTTAACCGCCAAAAATAATTGGGTTACACAAGTGACCATTTTATTTCTCATTACTGGAGAATTGTTTACCATTGTACTGTAATTGGAAGGTAAATAACTTTCAGTTATCCTAAATCAGGGGTCGGCAACCTTTACCAGTCAAAGAGCCATTTTGACCAGTTTCACAAATTATAGAAAACAATGGGAGCCGCAAAAACTTTTTAAATTTTAAATGAAATAACACTGCATACAAAGTTTTTTTTTTGCTTTGTGCTATGTATAAATCAGGGGTCTCAGACACGCTGCCCACACCTTTATATGGAATTTTTAAGCTTGTGCGGCACGCGAGTTTTATATGAATAGTGCTTGTCAGCGTCATGCGTGCCGTGATGGTACAGCATATAGCGCCCACTACAACCAGCGTGCCTGATCAGCCACATGTTGTATGGGGCTTCCGCTTGCTCACGTCGGTGACAGCAAGGCATACTTACTCAACAACCACACAGGTTACACTGACGGTGGCGGTATAAAAAAAACGTTAACACTCTTACTAATAATGCGCCACACTGTGAACCCACACCAAACAAGAATGACAAACACATTTCGGGAGAACATCTGCACCGTAACACAACATAAACACAACAGGACAAATACCCAGAATCCCATGCAGCCCTAACTCTTCCGGCATACATTATACACCCCCGCTACCAAACCCCGCCCACCTCAACCGTCGCACAGAGAGCGAGGGGGGGGGGGGGGGGGGGGGGGGGGGGTCCCGAGAGTTTTCTGCGAGAGGCACTGAAATCCGGAAGTCTCACGGGAAAATTGGGGGGTTCAGCAAGTAAGCTGCTGAGCCGCATCAGAGTGATCAAAGAGCCGCATGCGGCTCCGGAGCCGCGGGTTGTCGACCCCTGTCCTAAATAAACAAACAAAAAAATATAATAGACTCTCATTTCTGTTAGCAAAAAATGTACTTAACCCCTGTGTAATGTTCATATTGTTGTTACTCAGCCAGCGTTTGTGGGTCTGACGGACCCGTTGCATTTTGTGGATTTAATGCCTCACTATCAAACACTTTTATGTCAAAATACTAAACAGATGTTTACCTTATCCCAATAAACATCTGTGCAGTAAACAGATGTTTGGGGGCGGCGTGGCGAAGTTGGTAGAGTGGCCGTGCCAGCAATCGGAGGGTTGCTGGTTACTGGGGTTCAATCCCCACCTTCTACCATCCTAGTCACGTCCGTTGTGTCCTTGGGCAAAACACTTCACCCCTTGCTCCTGATGGCTGCTGGTTAGCGCCTTGCATGGCAGCTCCCACCATCAGTGTGTGAATGTGTGTGTGAATGGGTGAATGTGGAAATACTGTCAAAGCGCTTTGAGTACCTTGAAGGTAGAAAGGCGCGATACAAGTATAACCCATTTATCATTATTTATTTATTTACCTTATCCCAATAAACATCTGTGCAGTATTTTAACATAAAAGTGTTTGATTGTGAGGCATTAAAAACCACAAAATGCAACGGGTCCATCAGACCCACAAACGCTGGCTGAGTAACAACAATATGAACGTTGCACGGAAAATTTCTCTGCCAGTTTCTGCATCCCACAGGGATTCTTCTTTTGTGTTTCTGCACCTGCGGTTCCCACACAAGGTTGCAACATTGTTTGTCAAACTGTCTGCTCTTATTTTCTCGCACATTTGACCCTCTGATGTTCTGCGTACCTACACTCTGTCCTCCTCCTGTCTAGGCCTGCTGTGTGTGTGTGTGTGTGTGTGTGTGTGTGTGTGTGTGTGTGTGTGTGTGTGTGTGTGTGTGTGTGTGTGTGTGTGTGGTACTCAGAACATCAATTTCCACACTTCTATTAGCCCCGGGTCCAGTGGACCCGGACATCTTATATGTAATAGAAATGTGTAGGGCGGGTGTATGGTGTGTGGTCATTAAATATGTATTTTGATATATGTTCTTCACAGAAAATGAGCCAAAGTCAGTGAGTCTCAGTTTGAAAAATTAATTAATTGTATCATTTTTCTTTTAATAAAAAATGAAAACGGGTCCCACAGACCCAAACACCACACATTGAAAAGTGCATTTTTTCCCAGTTGGAAAAATTAAGTCTGCCTTTTTTTTGTTGCCATCACGTTTTGAAGCTGAAATATTTCCACGACAGGACATCTGGCTTTGTAAAGAACTTCTCACGAGTGAGTTGCAAGGCTCTCTGCCTGTCGTGCTTCTTTGTGTGTGTAAGCCAGCGGTCTTGCTCTCCCCCCACCAAGACAAAGAATGTGAATGACTAAGAAGAGGGCTCACTCTGGTTAGTTAATTTTACTGTTAAATAAACATGCTCAGGTGCTGAGAGCGATGCACATAGTTAGACCTCTTTCTCTTTCTCCCTGTTCCACTAAGAAACAAACAGACACATAGCAGTTTATCACCTCCAAAGCATTCACACATATTAAAGTAAAGTTAAAGTACCAATGATTGTCACATACACACTAGATGTGGTAAAATGTGTCCTCTGCATTTGACGCATCCCCTTGCTCACCCCCCGGGAGGTGAGGGGAGCAGTGAGCAGCAGCGGTGGCCGCGCCCCGCAATCATTTTAGGTGATTTAACCCCCAATTCCAAACATTGATGCTGAGTGCCAAGCAGGGAGGTAATGAGTCCCATTTTTATAGTCTTTGGTATGGTTTTCTACACCAAAATTCATCTATTTATTAAACTAATTCCTCTTCTCCATATTTTGGCACGCTCTACCTTCCACATTTTTCATCCGATTCAAACTGTTCCAACTTCAAACTGTTCAGCCTATTCGGGAATCGCGGGCTTTCCCTTAACAAATTCCAAATATTCCCAGGTTTCAGGGACGTTTTTCTAATTTAAAATGAATTGGCCATTTTTCTAACTTTCACCATTTCCACATTTTCAAGTGAAGTGAAGTGTGAAGTGAATTATATTTATATAGCGCTTTTCTCTAGTGACTCAAAGCGCTTTTACATAGTGAAACCCAATATCTAAGTTACATTTAAACCAGTGTTGGTGGCACTGGGAGCAGGTGGGTAAAGTGTCTTGCCCAAGGACACAATGGCAGGGACTTGGATGGCGGAAGTAGGGATCGAACCTGCAACCCTCAAGTTGCTGGCCCGGCTACTCTACCAACCGAGCTATACCGCCCAACCTATTCATGCCATTCCATCTTTAACACATTCCATCAACCTGGAAATGTAAACTACCCTTTTTCCAAGTTTAAAATAATTCCAGGATTTTTCAGAATTCCTGGTTTTCCAAAGCCCTATTTCCACCCTTTTTTCTGGTGACTACTCCTTCCACATTTTTCAACGCATTTCAACCGTTCCACCGTCAAAACATTCCTCTTAATTAGGACAAAAAAAGGAAGTTGTTTTTTGAACTGGAAAAATCCCCGGTTTTCCCGAAATTCCAGGAATTCCGTAATACCATTTCTCAATTCAACATTTCTCGACCGATTTGAAAAATTCAACTCATTCGGACCATTCAAGTTGTTTACCATTTTCAAAAAAAATCCCGCTTTACCCGAAATTCCCAATTTTTGGGGAAATTCCCATTGATATCAATGGGACATTCTTCAAAGTTCCACAATTCCCACATTTTTCATCTGATTCAAGCCATTCCAACTTCAAAATATTCAGCCTGTTCAGGACTTGAGTGCTCTACTTCAACAAGTAGTCATTTTGAAGTTCAACTTCAGCATTGGAGTATTCACACGCAATTCCTTGAGGAATTGCTTCATCTAGTTTTCATTTATTGTTCAACTGATTGACTTATCGGCCCAGACCTAGTCAGCATTGAAACTTTTTACAAGGAGCAGGTGGTGTTTGTTGTTAGTGTACTGGCTGCCTCCACTCCAGCGCACACAAACTTGCTGTTTCCATTAACACTCTTGTCGTTGTAGCTTGTGCAGCCTTTTGAGACACTCGTGATTTAGGGCTATATAAGTAAACTGTTGTGTTTTTATTTCCCTGCCTTCTCTTGTGTTGTGATGTGTTTCCGCAGCTCATTAGTCTCCAGCGAGGGGCGGACACTAAGGCACACCTGCAACCTATTTCCACCGAGGACTATTTAAGCTCACCTCCCACAGCTGGCTCTTGTCGGTTAATTTATCCTGCACCTTCCACGTGCACGTGCCTGCTTCGCCTTGTCAGTCCTGGTATGTTGTTTTTCCTTAGTCCTGTAATTCCTAACGTTGTTGTGTTTGTTTCCTAGCCTCCTTGAGGCAACAAGGACTTTACCCTGGGTTTCAGTGTGCACTGGCTTCTCCCCCTGCCGACCACTGAGGAACCTGTTTCATTTAAGTATTCATGGTGTGCACTTCTGCCCCATCGCTTTTTGTTACACTTTTTGGACTCATTAAATGTATTCCCTTTTTGTTATTCAAACTTGCCTCTCGTCTCTGCATCCCGGGGTCACCCCCTTGACCAGTTCCTAACATATTAACCGACCACATCATGGACCTCGCAGAGATCGACCCGGTCAGAAGATCTCTTGACCAACAGGCCAAGAGACTAGGCCAACGGGAAGAACAGTTTGGCGTGCTTGGGGCCTGCGTCAACGCCATGGCGGAACGCCAGAACGCTCGCCTTAATATCTTGGAGACAAAGCTGGGAAGTGTACTCACCACGCTGCAGGCGATGTCTCCCCCCACGGCCGACCCAGCAGTACCGCTGAGCCATCCTCGACCCGCAGATATTCCGTTGCCTGACGACACCTCTCCTACTACGTGTCCACCACTCTTCAAGCCCGAGCGATTCTCCGGCGAGTCAGGTGACGTGCGGTCCTTCCTTACCCAGTGTGAAAATTTTTTTAAACTATTGCCCACTTCTTTTTACACTGAAAAGGCTCGTGTGGCTTTCGTTATGTCCCATATGAGTGGCCGGGCTTCCGCCTGGGCCACCGCGGAATGGACACGTCAATCTCCCGTATGTGCCTCGTATACCGCTTTTGCCAAGGCCATGGAGAACATTTTCCAGCGCGAAAGACCAGGACGTGAAGCAGCGCGGGCATTACTTCGTCTACAGCAAGGACAGCGGAGCGTCACGGACTTCGCCATCGAATTCCGAAGGCTAAGTTACATAAACCAAGAGTAGTCAGATCCCTCGACGGGGGCCACCTGGCGAGTGTTATCCATCATACCCTTCCGTTATCTCTCCAATTATCTGGTAACCATTTTGAATCAATAATTTTTCTGGTAATTCCCTCTCATTCTGCTCCGGTTGTGCTTGGGCTTACCTGTTTATCTAAACACAATCCCCATATTGACTGGGCTAAAGCTACAATAATTAACTGGGGTATTTTTTGTCATTCTCATTGTCTGCGGTCCGCATGCCCTCGCACAGGGTCATCGCGTGTCGTCACCGAGGAGGTCATTGATTTGTCGGTGGTGCCCACTGCTTATCACGACCTTAAAGACGTTTTTAGCAAAGATCGAGCCTTGTCGTTACCTCCACACCGTCCCTACGATTGCGGTATTGATCTCCTCCCTAGTGCTACACTCCCTTCTTCGCGTCTATACAACATTTCCCGACACGAAAGACAGTCACTAGAGGACTATATCACCACTTCACTTGCATCTGGTCTTATCCGTCCATCCAACTCTCCACTAGCCGCCGGGTTCTTTTTTGTGGAAAAGAAGGATAAGACACTTCGCCCCTGCATCGATTACCGTGCCCTCAATAATATTACTGTTAAGAATAAATATCCGTTACCACTTCTAGACTCTACTTTCAACCCACTACACAATGCTAGACATTTGACGAAATTGGACCTCCGCAATGCTTACCACTTAGTCAGAATTAAGCAAGGAGATGAATGGAAAACTGCCTTCAACACACCACTTGGACATTTTGAATACCTTGTCATGCCTTTCGGCCTCACCAATGCTCCTGCCTTCTTTCAGGGCCTCATAAATGATGTCCTGCGTGACATGCTCGACCGTTTCGTGGTAGTTTATTTAGACGATATCCTCGTTTTCTCGCCTACCCCTGAACTACACATCCAGCATGTTCGCTTAGTACTCCAACGCCTTCTCAAAAATCGTCTGTACGTCAAGGCTGAGAAGTGCGTTTTTCATACTGAGTCTGTTCCGTTTTTGGGTTTTATTGTTGAGAGGGGTCAACTCCGGGCAGATCTGGCGAAGATCCAGGCAGTGGTTGATTGGCCCACACCCACTTCTAGAAAGCACCTTCAAAGGTTTCTAGGTTTCGCTAATTTTTATCGTCGTTTTATCCGTAATTTTAGTCGAGTAGCGATACCATTAACGAAACTAACTTCCATTAAGCTTCCGTTTTTGTGGACCTCAGAGACTCAGTCTGCTTTTGAGAAACTTAAGTCTTTGTTCACCTCTGCACCTGTTCTGATCCATCCTAACATATCCTCTCAATTTTTTGTCGAGGTTGACGCATCTGACTCCGGCGTGGGGGCTGTTCTCTCCCAGCGCTCCACCTCCGAACAGAGGCTGCACCCCTGTGCCTTCTTCTCACGCCGCCTGACTCCTGCAGAACGAAATTATGATATTGGCAATAGAGAGCTACTCGCCGTAGTGTTGGCACTACAAGAATGGAGGCACTGGCTGGAGGGCTCGGAGACCCCGTTTGTGGTGTTCACAGACCACAAAAATCTATCCTATATCCGTACTGCTCAACGGCTCAATCCTAGACAAGCAAGGTGGGCGTTGTTTCTAGCCAGATTTAATTTTACCATGACCTTCCGCCCCGGTTCACAGAATGGCAAACCAGACGCCCTGTCGAGGATGTACTCCTGCCCCGAGGAAGAGGTCAAGACTGAGACGATCATCCCCCCATAACGTGTACTGGGAGCGTTGCAGTGGGACATTGAAGGCCGCGTCAAGGAGGGACTCAAAGACGTTCCTTTTCCTAAGAACTGCCCTCAGGGGCGTTTGTTTGTGATTCCAGAGCTCCGTCCTGAAGTACTGAACTGGGCCCACAGCTCCAAGGTCGCCTGCCACCCGGGCATAACCCGTACGTTTTTCCTCCTATCCCAGCGCTTCTGGTGGCCAACTTCCAGGGCTAACACAAACGACTTCGTATCGGCCTGTGCCACTTGTGCCCGTAATAAGGCTTCACACCGGGCACCAGCTGGTCTTCTGCGCCCGCTTCCCATTCCCTCCCGCCCGTGGTCCCATGTGGCATTGGACTTCGTCACAGGACTTCTACCATCCAAGGGCAACACGGTGATATTGACCTTGGTGGACCGTTTTTCCAAGATGGCCCATTTCGTCGTTCTTGCCAAGTTGCCCTCTGCACTTGAGACTGCAGAACTGCTCGTACGCCATGTTTTCCGGCTACATGGTATCCCGGTGGATGTGGTTTCGGATAGAGGTCCACAATTCTCGTCTGCTGTTTGGAAGGCGTTCTGCAAAGCATTAGGAGCATCACCCAGCCTTCCTTCAGGATACCACCCACAGACTAACGGTCAGACTGAGCGCACTAATCAAGACCTGGAGGCCGCCATCCGCTGCGTCTGCCACCAGCAGCCGGCATCCTGGGCGTTCAGTCTACCGTGGATAGAGTACGCTCATAATACGCTCATCAGCTCTGCTACAGGCATGTCACCTTTTCACTCTGCCTATGGGTACCAACCTCCCGCTTTTCCTTCTCTGGAATCAGAGGTAGCTGTCCCATCGGTGGCGGCCCACCTGCACATCAAGCCTGGCGCAACACCCGCTCTGCACTGCTACGCACATCAGAGCGCAACCAGCGCATCGCTAACCGCCACCGCAGCACAGCACCAGACTACAGGCCCGGTCAGAAGGTGTGGTTGTCGTCTCGGGATCTTCCTCTCCAAGTGGACTCAAGGAAACTCCAGCCTAGATTTATTGGTCCTTATTCCATTGAGCGTATCATCAATCCCTCTGCCGTTCAATTACGCCTTCCCGACTCCCTAAGGATACATCCCTCATTCCACGTCTCTCTAATCAAGCCCGTTTCCACCAGTCCCCTGAGTCCTCCAGAGGTGCCTCCTCCACCTCCCAGGCTTATTGATGGCCATCCGGCGTTCTCTGTCAAGGCCATTCTCGATGTGAGGAGAAGGGGCAGGGGTTTCCAGTATCTGGTGGACTGGGAGGGCTACGGCCCCGAGGACCGATCCTGGGTCTCGCGTTCCCTTATCTTAGACCCTACACTTTTAAATACATTTTATGATCGTTTTCCAGAGAAGCCAGGTAAGCCGCCAGGTGGCGTCCATTAAGGGGGGGGGGGGGGGCACACCTGCAACCTATTTCCACCGAGGACTATTTAAGCTCACCTCCCATAGCTGGCTCTTGTCGGTTAATTTATCCTGCACCTTCCACGTGCACGTGCCTGCTTCGCCTCGTCAGTCCTGGTATGTTGTTTTTCCTTAGTCCTGTAATTCCTAACGTTGTTGTGTTTGTTTCCTAGCCTCCTTGAGGCAACAAGGACTTTACCCTGTGTTTCAGTGTGCCCTGGCTTCTCCCCCTGCCGACCACTGAGGAACCTGTTTCATTTAAGTATTCATGGTGTGCACTTCTGCCCCATCGCTTTTTGTTACACTTTTTGGACTCATTAAATGTATTCCCTTTTTGTTATTCAAACTTGCCTCTCGTCTCTGCATGCCGGGGTCACCCCCTTGACCAGTTCCTAACATAAACATTGATTGATTGATTGATTGATTGATTGATTAGCAAGGAGGCAAAAGACACGAGACTCAACAATCTGATTGGCAAACATGTCTGTCACTCAAATGCTGGTGACGGCGGAAAAATAACTCAGTCTCTTGCGGTTATTTATATCCCACTAATTATAACCTTGATGTTGATTCAAAGTGGATTAATCGTTCAGCCCTAATCTGAGCCACAAGTGTGCTTGCATTGCAGCTGCGTTAAGGCTGCAGAATCAATACTGTATGGTTCCACTCTAGCCAATATGTCAACTTCCACCAGCTCCGCTGCATTGCATGTCCACGCCCTCCCACCTCTGATGCTCATGGAGAGCCCAAAAGCAAATATGCAAGGCTTATTTTTTACCAGGATGGTACAGCAATTGTGCACGGATGGAGTAAAGCTGGACAAAAAGTACAACACGTACACAAAATAAATGTGATTGATTTTCAGATTGAAATGCTCTGTTTTACTTACTGAACTACACGATTAATCAACATCCAATCAACGGTTTTAATTACTGTAATAACCGATTTGAAGGATAGATGTGTCCACCTGTAAGAATTGTAAAGCCTTGCATCCTTGGCCTGTTGGCCAATTAAAAGTTTGTGTGTGCTGCAGACGGTGCGGTCAGTCCATTAATAACAAACACCACAGTACACTATCAGTAAAAAATGTTATTGAGGACTGCGTAAAAGGGCTGAAGGAACGTCTCCGGTCACAACAGTACGAGGGCTATCAACTTAGTTTAAAAAGGGTGGACGACAAAGAGGCTACAATAGGCGGCCAAGGACTGCGGAGGTAAAACATCCAATACAGCAGCATAGCCTCAGGTCACTGTATAGTTTTTCATTTTTATTTCTTCGGTTCATCTAAAATGAGCTTTGAGTCTCCACAAGGCAGATTTTAGGTAGTCCAGAAGAATGGGGCTGTCCACATAAACCCAAATATGTTTAATGTAGATTAAAGATGTCCGATAATGGCTTTTTTGGGGGGGACGGGGGGAGGTGTATATTGTAGCGTCCCGGAAGAGTTAGTGCTGCAAGGGATTCTGGGTATTTGTTCTGTTGTGTTTATGTTGTGTTACGGTGCGGAAGTTCTCCCGAAATGTGTTTGTCATTCTTGTTTGGTGTGGGTTCACAGTGTGGCGCATATTTGTAACAGTGTTAAAGTTGTTTATACGGCCACCCTCAGTGTGACCTGTATGTCCGTTGATCGAGTATGCCTTGCATTCACTTATGTGAGTGTAAAAGCCGCATATATTATGTGACTGGGCACATAATATTCCTCCATACACGCTGTTTGTATGGAGGAAAAGCGGACGTGGCGACAGGTTGTAGAGGACGCTAAAGGCAGTCCCTTTAAGGCACGCCCCCAATAATGTTGTCCGAGTGGAAATCGGGAGAAATTCTGGAAATTGGGAGAAATTCGGGAGAATTGTCGCCCCGGGAGATTTTCGGGAGGGACACTGAACTTCGGCAGTCTCCCGGGAAAATCGGGAGGTAGAAACCGATACCGATAATTTCCGATATTACATTTTAAAGCATTTATCGGCCGATATTATTGGACATCTCTAATGTAGATTATTATTCTAATTTGTGAAGAATTGAGACCATCTAAAAGTAACAATACTTATTCACCATGTTTGCAGTTTTATGCTTTTAAGGTCATAAACTCTAAAAATTGCAGATTGAATAGAAAATAAATGCCATTGTCCCGCGGGAATGTGCGCTATTTCACCGTGAGGACTTGGCAGTGATGCCACTCCTGCTGTCTGACGGAGCTGCTCTGCATGCAGCTGGTGAGTGTTGAGGGAGGAGCATGGAGCCACAACGCAAATGCACTCAGTGGAATTAAGACGTAAAACTCAATCAATCAACATCATGCATCATTGCAGCATTTTTTTTTACATTAGTGGCCGTTATACGGAGTACCGTATTATTCGGGCAATTAGGCGCACTTAAAATCCTTTCATTTTCTCAACATTCGACAGTGCGCCTTATAACCCGGTGCGCCTAATGTATGGAATAATTTTGGTTGTGCTTACCGACCTCGAAGCTACTTTATTTGGTACATGGTGAAATGATGAGTGTGACCGGTAGATGCCAGTCACACATAAGAGATACGTGTGGACTACAATATGATGGCAGTCACATAGGGATGTCCGTAAATGGCTTTTTGCCGATATCCGATATGCCGATATTGTCCAACTCTTTAATTACCGATACCGATATCAACCGATACTAATATCAACCGATATATACAGTCGTGGAATTAACACATTATTATGCCTAATTTGGACAACCAGGTATGGTGAAGATAAGGTACTTTTAAAAAAATAAAATAAAATAAAATAAGATAAATAAATTAAAAACATTTTATTGAATAAAAAATAAAGTAAAACGATATAAAAACAGTTACATAGAAACTAGTAATTAATGAAAATTAGTGGACCAGCAGCACGCACAATCATGTGTGCTTACGGACTGTATCCCTTGCAGACTGTATTGATATATATTGATATATAATGTAGGAACCAGAATATTAATAACAGAAAGAAACAACCCTTTTGTGTGAATGAGTGTGAATGGGGGAGGGAGGTTTTTTGGGTTGGTGCACTAATTATAAGTGTATCTTGTGTTTTTTATGTTGATCTAATTAAAAAAACAAAACAAAAAACAAAAAAACGGTACAGATAATAAAGAAAACTATACCGATAATTTACGATATTACATTTTAACGCATTTATCGGCCAATATTATCGGACATCTTTACAGTCACACATAAGAGATGGGTGTAGACTAGAGATGTCCGATAATGGCTTTTTTGCCGATATCCGATATTCCGATATTGTCCAACTCTTAATTACCGATTCCGATATCAACCGATACCGATATATACAGTCGTGGAATTAACACATTATTATGCCTAATTTTGTTGCGATGCCCCGCTGGATGCATTAAACAATGTAACAAGGTTTTCAACTCCAGTTATGGAAAAAAATGCCAACATGGCACTGCCATATTTATTATTGAAGTCACAAAGTGCTTTTTTTTTTTTTTTAAATGCCTCAAAACAGCAGCTTGGAATTTGGGACATGCTCTCCCTGAGAGAGCATGAGGAGGTTGAGTTGGGCGGGGTTGGGCGGGCTTGGATTTTAGGGGTAGCAGGAGGTGTATATTGTAGCGTCCCGGAAGAGTTAGTGCTGCAAGGGGTTCTGGATATTTGTTCTGTTGTGTTTATGTTGTGTTACGGTGCGGATGTTCTCCCGAAATGTGTTTGTCATTCTTGTTTGGTGTGGGTTCACAGTGTGGCGCATATTTTTAACGGTGTTAAAGTTGTTTATACGGCCACCCTCAGTGTGACCTGTATGGCTGTTGACCAAGTATGCTTTGCATTCACTTGTGTGTGAAAAGCCGTAGATATTATGTGACTAGGCCGGCACGCAAAAGGCAGTGCCTTTAAGGTTTATTAGCGCTATGTACTGCTACCTACATCCGTGTACACAGCGGCGTTTTAAAAAGTAAAAAATTTTACTTTTTGAAACCGATACCGGTAATTTTGAAACCGATACCGATAATTTCCGATATTACATTTTAAAGCAGTTATCGGCCGATAATATCGGACATCTCTAGTGTAGACTGCAATATGACTTAAGTAAACAACACCAAAATGTCATACGTTCCATTGAAAGTATAGAACACTACACACAAATGTTTTAGTACGACATTGGTAAGCTATGAAGCCGCACCGCTTGATGGATTGTACTATGCTTACATACGAGTATTATTATGGTATATGTACAAGGTAAGACATATTATCTGGCGTTTTGTTTCGCAATATTATGCAAAAGCAACTTTTCTTACCTTCTGGTACCTGCTGATCTGTATTTGGGACCTGCTTTAGTCCTGAAAATTTGCGCGCGTCCGCCTTTGTAGTCCGTGACGACCCCGTAGTCGATAAGCTTCTTCTTTTTCTCTATCTTCTTGTTATGGGACATTCATCCTCTGCTGTTGCCATTTCTAATATAAAGTAGTTCTTACTTATATCTATCAGTAAACTCACCATGAAAGCGCTAAAACATACCGGTGTAGTGAGTTTACATTATTCACCCAAGGAACTTTAGTTATTAGAAAGTTCCGCTCAGATGGTTTTTCACGGGACACATTTCCAGCATTGATGTTGCACTATTGAGCCACGGATGAGGAGATGCTGCTCCGTTATTGATTGAAGTTAAGTCTGAATGTCATTAAAACAGTTAGCTCCATCTTTTGACACTTCTTCCACTCCCGTCCTTGCACGCTACACCGCTACAACAAAGAAGATGGAGAAAAGACTCTGCCGAAGGTGAGCCATAAATATGACCGCCCACAAAACTTAATCTCTCGCCGTTTAGATGCGAAAAATGTGTGTTTAGTTTCACGATGCCGTCACATGCGATGTTCAGCGTTGCTTGTGCTCTTCTTAATTTCTTTCGCCTGTCTTTATTAAGAAATGGTAAATGGGTTATACTTGTATAGCGCTTTTCTACCTTCAAGGTACTCAAAGCGCTTCGACACTATTTCCACATTCACCCATTCACACACACATTCACACACTGATGGTGGGAACTGCAATGCAAGGCGCTAACCACGACCCATCAGGAGCAAGGGTGAAGTGTCTTGCTCAAGGACACAACGGACATGACTTGGTTGGTAAAAGCTGGGGATTAAACCAGGAACTCTGAGGTTGCTGACAAGGCCACTCTCACAACAGCACCACGCTGTCCCCAAAAGACCAATTAGAAGACAACGTTCTGGTCAAATAAGCTGGCGCATCAGCTTGCGGTATATAAAGTGTGTTTCTTTGTGCATTTCAATCTATCAATCAATCAATGAAAGTTTATCTATATAGCCCTTAAAGGCCTACTGAAACCCACTCCTACCGACCACGCAGTCTGATAGTTTATATATCAATGATGAAATCTTAACATTGCAACACATGCCAATACGGCCGGGTTAGCTTACTAAAGTGCAATTTTAAATTTCGCGCAAAATATCCTGCTGAAAATGTCTCGGTATGATGACGTCAGCGCGTGACGTCACGGATTATGGAGAACATTTTGGGACAGCATGGTGGCCAGCTATTAAGTCGTCTGTTTTCATCGCAAAACTCCACAGTATTCTGGACATCTGTGTTGGTGAATTTTTGCAATTTGTTCAATGAACAATGGAGACAGCAAAGAAGAAAGCTGTAGGTGGGAAGCGGTATATTGCGGCCGACTTCAGCAACACAAACACAGCCGGTGTTTCATTGTTTACATTCCCGGAAGATGACAGTCAAGCTTTACCATTGGCCTCTGAAGAACTGGGACAACAGAAACTCTTACCAGGAGGACTTTGAGTTGGATGCGCAGACGCGGTACCGTGAGTACGCATACAGCTGCGGCTTCCAAACATTTGATCGCTTGCCCGTACGTGCGTGCCGCTATGTGCATGTCACGTATGTAACTTTGGGGACTTTGGGGAAATATATGTGCTGTAGGAACTTTGGGGAGGTGAACGGTACTTTGGGCTGTGGGATTGAGTGTGTTGTGCAGGTGTTTGAGTTGTATTGGCGGGTTATATGGACGGGAGGGGGGAGGTGTTTGTTATGCGGGATTAATTTGTGGCATATTAAATATAAGCCTGGTTGTGTTGTGGCTAATAGAGTACATATATGTCTTGTGTTTATGTACTGTTTTAGTCATTCCCAGCTGAATATCAGGTCCCACCCGCCTCTCACAGCATCTTCCCTTTCTGAATCGCTCCCACTGCCCTCTAGTCCTTCACTCTCACTTTCCTCATCCACAAATCTTTCATCCTCGCTCAAATTAATGGGGAAATCGTCGCTTTCTCGGTCCGTATCGCTCTCGCTGCTGGTGGCCATGATTGTAAACAATGTGCAGATGTGAGGAGCTCCACAACCTGTGACATCACGCTACTCGTCTGCTACTTCCGGTACAAGCAAGGCTATTTTATCAGCGACCAAAAGTTGCAAACTTTATCGTCGATGTTCACTACTAAATCCTTTCAGCAAAAATATGGCAATATCGCGAAATGATCAAGTATGACACATAGAATGGACCTGCTATCCCCGTTTAAATAAGAAAATCGCATTTCAGTAGGCCTTTAATCACAAGTGTCTCAAAGGGCTGCACAAGCCACAACGACACATCATCTGTGTTTGAAGCCAATATTTACATGCAGTAGCAAAGGTTTGAAGTCTGACTAAATGAAAAAATCAATAATTACGCTTATTACTTACATCTGTACGCTTGTCTGGATTTCTGGTCTGCCATCTTTCTCCTCGAAATCGATAGTGCAGGGAGGTCGGCGAGCTCACTTTGAGTGAGGTACTTCACCCAACCCCCTACCTGACGGATAATTCGAACGTCTCTTTATTGACGTGAACGCGCAAAACCAAAGAGAAGGGCAAAAACAAGGGAGGAGGAAGGGTAATCAAATTGAGCCTTAAGTCTAGGTTTATAACACTAATTTTCTCTGTGGGGAGAAATTTTGTGGCCGCTATAGGCGAGTGGCACAGAACCCAATGAAGCTGCTTACCATCAGAGAAAAGATGCATCGACTCATTGCTTTGCTAGAGAAAGGTGGTTTAGCTACGAGCTACCATCTAATAGCAGCCATTACAAGGTCAATTAATCTTTGTTCACAGTATACATTATATTAAAAGGACTGTGCAGAAAACTATGCATAACTTTGTTCCTCACTCAAAAAAATGCCAATAGTGAGTGACAACACCACCGTGACCCACGCCCACACGGTCTCATCATTATGCAGTTTCATTTACTCAATCATCTTTCGGGAGTACTCATATAAAATGTTATGTTACAATTACATGTGAGGTAGAACTTGTTTAAAAGCCTAGCAATTGTTTCTGAGTTTGTTAATACCAGCGAGTGAAGGGTTTTAGGGCTGCAAAAACTAATTGATTAAATCGATTAAAATCGATTATGAAAATAGTTGGCGATTAATTTAGTCATCGATTTGTTGGATCTATGCTATGCGCATGCGCAGAGGATTTTATTTTTATTTTTTTATAAACCATTATTTATAAAGTGCAACATGTACAAACAGCTGAGAAACAATAATCAAAATAAGTATGCTGTTTGTTTTCAATAAAATACTGGAAAGGATAGAAATGTAGTTTGTCTCTTTTATCTGATTATTAATCGATTAATCAAAGTAAAAATCAACAGATTAATCGATTATCAAATTAATCGTTAGTTGCAGCCCTAAAGGGTTTATTAATGACCTAAACTCGATATTATATTCATATAAGTCATAAAATAAATTAATAGTGTCCCTACTTCTCGGAAATTCACATATTACAGGGGTGGAGGGGACGGGGAGGCCTGGAACGTTACAGGGGAACACTGCATGTGTGGTTTAAAAGAAATTAAAATACAAAACCCAAAACCAGTGAAGTTGAGACGTTGTGTAAATCGGAAATAAAAACAAAATACAATGATTTGCAAATCCTTTTCAACCTATACTCAATTGAATAGACTGCAAAGACAACATATTTAACGTTCGAACTGGAAAACTTTGTTAATTTTTGCAAGTAATAGCTCATTTGGAAATTGATGCCTGCAACATGTTTCAAAAAAGCTGGCACAAGTGGCAAAAAAGACTGAGCAAGTTGAGGAATGCTCATCAAACACTTATTTGGAACGTCCCACAGGTGAACAGTCTAATTGGGAACAGGTGGGTGCCGTGATTGGGTGTAAAAGCAGCTTCCATGAAATGCTCAGTCATTCACAAACAAGTATAGGGCGAGGGTTGTAAACAAATGCGTGATCTAATTGCCAAACAGTTTAAGAACAACATTTCTCAGCGAGCTATTGCAAGGAATTTAGGGATTTCACCATCTACGGTCTGTAATATCATCAAAAGGTTCAGAGAATCTGGAGAAATCACTGCATGTAAGTGGCCGTGACCTTCGATCCCTCAGGCGGTACTGCATCAAATAGCGACATCACTGTGTAAATGATATCACCACATGGGCTCAGGAACACTTCAGAAAGCCACTGTCAGTAACTACAGTTGGTCGCTCCATCTGTAAGCGCAAGTTAAAACTCTACTATGCAAAGCCAAAACCATTTATCAACAACACCCAGAAACGCCGCCGGTTTCTCTGGGCCCGAATTTATCTAAGATGGACTGATGCAAAGTTGAAAAGTGTTCTGTGGTCTGACGAGTCCACATTTCATATTATTTTTGGAAACTGTGGACGTCGTGTCCTCCGGACCAAAGACAAAAAGAACCATCCGGATTGTTATAGGCACAAAGTTCAAAAGCCGGCATCTGTGACGGTATGGGGGTGTATTAGTGCCCAAAGCATGGGTAACTTACACATCTGTGAAGGCACCATTAATGCTGAAAGGTACATACAGGTTTTGGAGCAACATACACTATATTGCCAAAACTATTTGGCCACCTGCCTTGACTCAAATATGAACTTGAAGTGCCATCCCATTCCTAACCCATAGGGTTCAATATGATGTCGGTCCACCTTTTGCAGCTATTGCAGCTTCAACTCTTCTGGGAAGGCTGTCCACAAGGTTGCGGAATGTGTTTATAGGAATTTTTGACCAATCTTCCAAAAGCTCAGTGGTGAGGTCACAGATGTTGATCGAGAAGGCCTGGTTCTCAGTCTCTGTTCTAATTAATCCCAAAGGTGTTCTATCGGGTTCAGGTCAGAACTCTGTTCATCCACACCAGGCTTTGTCATCTATGTCTTTATGGACCTTGCTTTGTGCACTGATGCACAGTCACTGAGCTCCTGAGAGCGGCCCATTCTTTCACAATGTTTGTAGAAACAGTCTCCATGCCTAAGTGCTTGATTTTATACACCTGTGGCCGGTCCAAGTGATTAGGACACCTGATTCTGATCATTTGGATGGATGGCCGAATACTTTTGGCAATATAGTGTATGTTGCCATCCAAGCAATGTCTTTTTCATGGACGCCCCTGCTTATTTCAGCAAGACAATGCCAAGCCACATTCTGCACGTGTTACAACAGCGTGGCTTCGTAGTAAAAGAGTGTGGGTACTAGACTGGCCTGCCTGTAGTCCAGACCTGTCTCCCATTGAAAATGTGTGGTGCATTATGAAGCCTAAAATACCACAACAGAGACCCCCGGACTGTTGAACAACTTAAGCTGTACATCAAGCAAGAATGGGAAAGAAATCCACCTGAAAAGCTTCAAAAATGTGTCTCCTCAGTTCCCAAACGTTTACTGAGTGTTGTTAAAAGTAAAGGCCATGTAACACAGTGGTAAAAATGCCCCTGTGCCAACTTTTTTGCAATGTGTTGCTGCCATTAAATTTTAAGTTGTTAATGTGTTTCTCAGTTCTAACATTAAATATCCTGTCTTTGCAGTCTATTCAATTGAATATAAGTTGAAAAGGATTTGCAAATCATTGTATTCTGTTTCTATATACGATTTAAACAACGTGCCAACTTCACTGGTTTTGGGTTTTGTAGATGGTTTTAAAATAGAATACAATACAGCATTTTGTCAGTGTAAAAACAAAGTGAAGAAGCAAGTTGTTAAATGACTTTTTGGAGGGCTTGAGAAAAAGAAGTGGAAGAGACGGAGAGCGCTCAAGAGAAGCACAGCCAGGAGGGCAGTTAATCATGGCGGCAGGCACTTTGCCGTTGCCAGCTTGGATGTTGAGGACTGTGATATGTGTGGTCTTGTCAAATTGAAAGAAGTCTTTAGAATTGTTATGTATTACAATGTTGTCACATACAGTGGTACCTCAACTTACAAGTAGCCAAAATTATGTATATTTTAATATACGAGCTGTCTCTCTGGTTTTTGTTATGCTTTCAGTTGTGAGCATAACTTGAGTTGCAAGCCTCCCTTCCACCGATTGAAATAGTATTTATCTACAGCCAAAAGACTGAGATTGGGACAATCCTGCTCTCCAACCACCAGAACTCAGAAAGTTCAGAGAAACAAACCATTAAAACATCAGTCAGCCCGACCACAGCACTGACAGTTTGCATCACACAAGCTGCAGCAAGCCTCTGCAACATGCAGCTCTAAGCGTCCAAACAGCAAACATGTATTCATGAAAATATGGAGAAGCTGCCGATACTGTATGTGACGTGTTTCAGTTTGTTCTGTCTAGTCCTGACTCAATAAACTGGACAATTGAATATTACCTATGTTACACAGACACACATATCTAGAGATGTCTGATAATATCGGACTGCCGATATTATCGATATTATTAAAATGTAATATCGGAAATTATCGGTATCGGTTTCAAATTTATCGGTATTGGTTTCAAAAAGTAAAATCCATGACTTTTTAACACGCCGCTGTGTACACGGATGTAGGGAGAAGTACAGAGCGCCAATAAACCTTAAAGGCACTTCCTTTGCGTGCCGGCCCAATCACATAATATCTGCGGCTTTTCACACACACAAGTGAATGCAATCATACTTGGTCAACAGCCATACAGGTCACACTGAGGGTGGCCGTATAAACAACTTTAACACTGTTACAAATATGCGCCACACTGTGAACCCACACCAAACAAGAATGACAAACACATTTCGGGAGAACATCCGCACCGTAACACAACATAAACACAACAGAACAAATACCCAGAACCCGTTGCAGCACTAACTCTTTCGGGACGCTACAATATACACGCCTCTTTACCCCCTAGCCCCCCCCCCCCCCCCCCCCCCACCTCCTCAACCTTCTCATGCTCTCTCAGGGAGAGCATGTCCCAAATTCCAAGCTGCTGTTTTGAGGCATGTTAAAAAAAATAATGCACTTTGTGACTTCAATAATAAATATGGCAGTGCCATGTTGGCATTTTTTTCCATAACTTGAGTTGATTTATTTTGGAAAACCTTGTAACATTGTTTAATGCATCCAGTGGGCATCACAACAAAGTTAGGCATAATAATGTGTTAATTCCACGACTGTATATATATCGGTATCGGTTGATATCGGTAATTAAGAGTTGGACAATATCGGAATATCGGATATCGGCAAAAAAGCCATTATCGGACATCTCTATACATATCGCTTGCTGTCAACTCACAACACAACATTCACACACAACTCACAACATTTGCGTGCAACACAAACAATCATTTCCAAGTTTCTATTGTTACACGACGGAGAAGCAGCCCAAAAAAGACACCACAGAAGTCGACACCTCAAAGTAAATGCTGTACATTACTAATACACGATTTCATAAAACTACTGAAGTACTTTTTAGTAAATTCTATTTTATTGTTTTGCAAACAATATTCCTTATTTTAAGCTTCTTTTTTCTTTTCAAAATGTTAAAAATGCATGTTAAAATTGTGGTGTGTTGGGGTTTCCAAGCAAATTGATTTCAATTAATTAAAATGGGCAACGTTTGAGATACGAGTGTTTTGTTTACGAACTTGGTGACAGAACCAACTAAGCTCATACATTGAAATACCTCTTCATTAGGGATGTATATCTTTGATTAAATTACGACAACTTTGATGTGACTACAATTCTTGGGGTGATGATTCGATTCAGAATCAATTCTCGATTCAAACCAATTCTCTCTTCACAACCAATATTCTTTTAGTAATTAAGAGTATATTAATTAAGTATGAATGGATATAGTGTATTATTTTAACTCGGGGGGCCAAATTTGATTTGTTTGATATTTTTGTTTCATCTGACCACAGAACTTTCCTCCAGGTCTTATCTTTGTCCATGTGATGTCAGATGAAACGAAATTTGAGCTGTTTGGCCACAATACCCAGCAATATGTTTGGAGGAGAAAAGGTGAGGCCTTTAATCTCAGGAACACCATTCCTACCGTCAAGCATGGTGGTGGTAGTATTATGCTCTGGGCCTGTTTTGCTGCCAATGGAACTGGTGCTTTACAGAGAGTAAATGGGACAATGAAAAAGGAGGATTACCTCCAAATTCTTCAGAACAACCTAAAATCATCAGCCCGGAGGTTGGGTCTTGGGCACAGTTGGGTGTTCCAACAGGACAATGATCCCAAACACACGTCAAAAGTGGTAAAGGAATGGCTAAATCAGGCAAAAATTAAGGTTTTAGAATGGCCTTCCCAAAGTCCTGACTTAAACGTGTGGACAATGCTGAAGAAACAAGTCCATGTCAGAAAACCAACAAATTTAGCTGAACTGCACCAATTTTGTCAAGAGGAGAGGTCAAAAATTAAACCAGAAGCTTGTGGATGGCTACCAAAAGCGCCTTATTGCAGTGAAACTTGCCAAGGGACATGTAACCAAATATTAACATTGCTGTATGTATACTTTTGACCCAGCAGATTTGGTCACATTTTCAGTAGACCCATAATAAATTCATAAAAGAACCAAACTTCATGAATGTTTTTTGTGACCAACAAGTATGTGCTCCAATCACTCTATCACAAAAAAATAAGAGTTGTAGAAATTATTGGAAACTCAAGACAGCCATGACATTATGTTCTTTACAAGTGTATGTAAACTTTGGACCACACACACACATATATATATATATATATATATATATATATATATATATATATATATATATATATATATATATATATATATATATATATATATATATATATATATATATATATATATATATATATAGGCAGCACGGTGGGAGAGGGGTTAGTGCATCTGCCTCACAATACGAAGGTCCCGAGTAGTCTTGGGTTCAATCCCGGGCTCGGGATCTTTCTGTGTGGAGTTTGCATGTTCTCCCCGTGACTGCGTGGGTTCCCTCCGGGTACTCCGGCTTCCTCCCACCTCCAAAGACATGCACCTGGGGATAGGTTGACTGGCAACACTAAATTGGCCCTAGTGTGTGAATGTGAGTGTGAATGGTGTCTGTCTATCTGTGTTGGCCCTGCGATGAGGTAACGACTTGTGCAGGGTGTACCCCGCCTTCCGCCCGATTGTAGCTGGGATAGGCTCCAGCGCCCCCCGCGACCCCAAAGGGAATAAGCGGTAGGAAATGGATGGATGGATGGATATATATATATATATTTATCCATCCATCCATTTCTACCGCTTAATCCCTTCGGGGTCGCGGGGGGCGCTGGAGCCTATCCCAGCTACAATCGGGCGGAAGGCGGGGTACACCCTGCACAAGTCGTTACCTCATCGCAGGGCCAACACAGATAGACAGACACCATTCACACTCACATTCACACACTAGGGCCAATTTAGTGTTGCCAGTCAACCTATCCCCAGGTGCATGTCTTTGGAGGTGGGAGGAAGCCGGAGTATATACAGTATATATATATATATATATATATATATATATATATAAATATATATATATATAGAGTTATATACAGCTATGAAAATCTGCTGTACAGTATGTGTTCTTGGGTCCTATTTTGGGGAACACAAATACAAAAACTGACAATAATGTCTGATTGAATGCTAAAAAACGTTATGACAGACAGAATTTTAATTTTTTTTACTGAATGAGACACCCAGAATGTATATGAAAATAAAGAATGTGGGATTTACAATATTATCTATGAACGATAAAACACTGAATATTGACAACATATGAACGTCACACCCCCTCTCAATCGACATATTTTACAATCAAGCGAATTGCAAAAAAAAAAAATGCAACAAACACAGTGAAATATGAACGCGAAGGGTAAAAAATAAACCCACCTACAATCTGATGTATCTGATACATGACTAAGCTTTAGAACCTCATTGTAAAAATCTCCTTCCGCGTCTGTCCCTGACACCCACATTTCATGCTGGCCGCTATGGAAATACTCTGTGGAAACGCACCCCACCCACACTACTTGGTGCCTTGTCTGAGCTGCTGTGACTTAGATTACCATAGTAACTAGTATATAATGCAAAAGCGCAGATTCCAACCATTGATTTACGGTAATTTGAAAACATCACTACACATCATAATGGCAGCTACAGTTTCCATCTTAAAAAACTAAAAAAAGTTATTTGGGAATGTCCGGCGGGCCAGATTGAAAAGCTTAACGGGCCTTAATTTGCCCAGGTCTGGTATATACCGTATTTTTCGGAGTATAAGTCGCTCCGGAGTATAAGTCGCTCCGGCCGAAAATGCATAACAAAGAAGGAAAAAAACATATATAAGTCGCACTGGAGTATAAATCGCATTCTTTGGGGAAATGTATTTGATAAAACCCAACACCAAGAATAGACATTTGAAAGGCAATTTAAAATAAATAAAGAATAGTGAACAACAGGCTGAATAAGTGTACGTTATATGAGGCATAAATAACCAACTGAGAACATGCCTGGTATGTTAACGTAACATATTATGGTAAGAGTCATTCAAATAACTAGAACATATAGAACCTGCTATACGTTTACCAAACAATCTGTCACTCCTAATCGCTAAATCCCATGAAATCTTAAACGTCTAGTCTCTTACGTGAATGAGATAAATAATATTATTTGATATTTAACGGTAATGTGTTAATAATTTCACACATAAGTCGCTCCTGAGTATAAGTCGCACCTTATAGTCCGAAAAATACGGTAGTCTATTATTTACACACTATTGGCCATTATAAGTTTAAAAATAATCTCAAATATAAAAATGTTCTATGTGCTTATTTTGAGAAAAAAAAAAGAATCTAAATCGCCTGTCAGGAGCGCTACAGCTGGTCGTTCACCTGAATGGAGTTGACACTCGGAGTAAGGAGAAAGGATTGAAGACAAAGATATTCCAGGGTTAATTAATGCATTTCTTGTTCAAGCCTGTGAAAACTACCCAAATCTTTTGACATTACTACCGACAATAACGTCTAACTTTACGCCATGTCGGTCTTCGAACCTCAGTTTGCATACCTTTGTGTGGAGTGTGCATATTTTCCTGTGCGTGTGGGGTTTTCTCCGGCTACTACGGCTTCCTCCCACATTAAAAAAAAATATACTGGAGACTGTAAATTGTCTATAAGTATGAATGTGAGTGTGAATAAATATGAGATTTTCCATGATAAAAGTGGGTTAGCTTGTCAATAAACTGGTGCATTGTACGTTAGCATTAAGCTAACGTCATTAGAGCCAACGCTTATTCTGTATAACAGGGCTCAAATTTAACCAGGGCAACCGCAGCAAGTGCCGCGACCGCCTTTGCGACTTGCCGTAGTGCCCTAAAAAATTGACATGCCAACTTGCCTTGGTGCCCTAAAATATGAGCCTTCCTTTAAGGCAACAGTTGCTTTGACCTTAAAAAGTTAAAATTCGAGGCCTGTTTATAATTGTATTGCTTTTTTCAGTTTATTCCAACCTGTATTATTATTTTAACACGATTCCTACATTCATGTGCACGTCAGGTTCATATAATGTACTTTTCCTTTGTGTGCTTAGTTTTACAGTGACTCATTGTGGAGAATATCAACAAAACACCTCAAGGTATTGGTTGCATCTCTAATTCAAAGGACTGTTCACATATTACGTAAACTAAATTGTGACATTCAGGGAGGGCAGAGTATGGTGTAGCCTTTTACCTTTTACAATAAGCAGCAACAATTAATTGCAGAACAAAGAGAGCACAGACTACCAAGTCAAATTGCTTGTGTGTTAAACATACAAACCCCGTTTCCATATGAGTTGGGAAATTGTGCTAGATGTAAATATAAACGGAATACAATGATTTGCAAATCCTTTTCAACTCATATTCAGTTGAATGCATTACAAAGACAAGATATTTGATGTTCAAACTCATAAACTTTTTTTTTTTGCAAATAATAATTAACTTACAATCTCATGGCTGCAACACGTGCCAAAGTAGTTGGGAAAGGGCATGTCCACCACTGTGTTACATGGCCTTTCCTTTTAACAACACTCAGTAAACGTTTGGGAACTGAGGAGACACATTTTTTAAGCTTCTCAGGTGGAATTCTTTCCCATTCTTGCTTGATGTACAGCTTAAGTTGTTCAACAGTCCGGGGGTCTCCGTTGTGGTATTTTAGGCTTCATAATGCGCCACACATTTTCAATGGGAGACAGGTCTGGACTAGAGGCAGGCCAGTCTAGCACCCGCACTCTTTTACTATGAAGCCACGTTGATGTAACACTTGGTTTGGCATTGTCTTGCTGAAATAAGCAGGGGCGTCCATGGTAACGTTGCTTGGATGGCAACATATGTTGCTCCAAAACCTGTATGTACCTTTCAGCATTAATGGCGCCTTCACCGATGTGTAAGTTACCCATGTCTTGGGCACTAATACACCCCCATACCATCACAGATGCTGGCTTTTCAACTTTGCGCCTATAACAATCCGGATGGTTCTTTTCCTCTTTGGTCCGGAGGACACGACGTCCACAGTTTCCAAAAACAATTTGAAATGTGGACTCGTCAGACCACAGAACACTTTTCCACTTTGTATCAGTCCATCTTAGATGAGCTCAGGCGCAGCGAAGCCGACGGCGTTTCTGGGTGTTGTTGATAAACGGTTTTCGCCTTGCATAGGAGTGTTTTAACTTGCACTTACAGATGTAGCGACCAACTGTAGTTACTGACAGTGGGTTTTGAAGTGTTCCTGAGCCCATGTGGTGATATCCTTTACACCATGATGTCGCTTGTTGATGCAGTACAGCCTATGGGATCGAAGGTCACGGGCTTAGCTGCTTACGTGCAGTGATTTCTCCAGATTCTCTGAACCCTTTGATGATATTACAGACCATAGATGGTGAAATCCCTAAATTCCTTGCAATAGCTGGTTGAGAAAGGTTTTTCTTAAACTGTTCAACAATTTGCTCACGCATTTGTTGACAAAGTGGTGACCCTCGCCCCATCCTTGTTTGTGAATGACTGAGCATTTCATGGAATCTACTTTTATATCCAATCATGGCACCCACCTGTTCCCAATTTGCCTGTTCACATGTGGGATGTTCCAAATAAGTGTTTGATGAGCATTCCTACCCTTTATCAGCATTTATTGCCACCTTTCCCAACTTCTTTGTCACGTGTTGCTGGCATCAAATTCTAAAGTTAATGATTATTTGCAAAAAAAAAAATGTTTATCAGATTGAACATCAAATATGTTGTCTTTGTAAGATATTCAACTGAATATGGGTTGAAAATTATTTGCAAATCATTGTATTCCGTTTATATTTACATCTAACACAATTTCCCAACTCATATGGAAACGGGGTTTGTACATGGCCAATAAAACTGATTATTTTAATATAAGAAGCAATCTGTTATTATAGCTAGTATTGATGTTATTTGAACACTGATACAGTTTGCAGTTAAATAAAGGAGGAGTGAACATCTCAGTAAACAGAGTTAAGACTTTATAAATAAGTTGTGACAACGTTCACGACACATCACCTGCTGCAAAACATCAAATAATTTTCTCCTTCTCTGTATACTTTTAGTGGTGGGACAAGTGTCTCCAATATTGTCCACACCTGTCTCCATCCAAACACAGCAGTGTCTCTTAAATGCATGGCGGGAAGCGAGGGAAAATGACGTTAAACCAAGCGCTTGGCTGTCTTTACTCCGAGGGGAAATATCTGCAGCAAAGTCGGTGTTGTTGGTCCGCCATGATTATCAAGCCAAACGACGCTAGTGCGCATGCGCCTGACTTAGTGTTGCCGAAAATGCATTAATAAATTATGTTTTTTTCGGTAATTAAAAAATTTAACGGTATTACTAACTGTCGGGAATTATCTCAAATTATCATTATACTGTTTACTGTTACATACTGGGCGGTCACAGCATGTTCTTGCCGCGAATGTTGGTCAATGTTTTGGGCATTACGGACACCCCTAGTATATATATATATATATATATATATATATATATATATATATATATATATATATATATATATATATATATATATATATATATATATACACACTAGGGATGTCCGATAATGGCTTTTTGCCGATATCCGATATTCCGATATTGTCCAACTCTTTGATTACCGATACCGATATCAACCGATACTGATATCAACCGATATATACAGTCGTGGAATTAACACATTATTATGCCTAATTTGGACAACCAGGTAGGGTGAAGATAAGGTACTTTTAAAAAATAATAATAAAATACGATAAATACATTTAAAACATTTTCTTGAATAAAAAAGAAAGTAAAACAATATAAAAACAGTTACATAGAAACTAGTAATTAATGAAAATGAGTCAAATTAACTGTTAAAGGTTAGTACTATTAATGGACCAGCAGCACGCACAATCATGTGTGCTTACGGACTGTATCCCTTGCAGACTGTATTGATATATATTGATATATAATGTAGGAACCAGAATATTAACAACGGAAAGAAACAACCCTTTTGTGTGAATGAGTGTAAATGGGGGAGGAAGGTTTTTTAGTTTGGTGCACTAATTTTAAGTGTATTTTGTGTTTTTATGTTGATTTAATAAAACAATAAAAAAATTAAAAAAAATTTAAAAAACGATACCGATAATAAAAAAAAAACGATAGATAATTTCCGATACTACATTTTAACGCATTTATCGGCCGATAATATCGGACATCTCTAATATATACATACATATATACACACACACGTACATGTACATATATATGTATACCTTATATACATATAAATAGCGTTATTTTTTAAAGTAAATTATTGCAGTTTGTTTTAAGATGTGGCACCTTGCGATTAGAATACGTTGATTGACAGTGTAAAAGTAACATGTCTTCCTTTAATTGTTATTTTCGCATTTTTACGTGTAAAATATATCAATCGCAATCGCATTGGGTAGCAAGCAAGGCTAATACATCCGATTATACTTCTGGCAAATGTTCAGTCTCTGGAAAATAGGATGGACAACTTCAACTTCAGCGGCAAGACTTGGGGAGGAGAAAGTGCTGCCCTCGTTAAACAAGCAAGGCGCACTCTGAAAATGTAAAATATATGACTTTGAAATTAAGGCCATGTTATCTGCCCAAACAACTGCAATGTATTATTGTGAGTGTTGTGTGCATCCCCTCCTCCACTAAGGTGGAGGCTGCACTGAAGGAAATACATGATCACGAAAATGGGCACGAAAATACATTTAGGAAATTGATTTTAACCACTGTAATCTACAGTAATTCCCTTTCAAGAAATAACAGGAATATATTAATTTTCTCCTGCACTGTCCAGTATCCAGTATTTATTTTACAGTCACACTGGTTTAATTTTGGCTAAAATGTGACTGGATCGATTTCAACTCACTGAATTGTTTCAGATCGTATAGTTCTAAATAAACTGATATCGTCCCTCAATCATATCACCAACCTCAAATTATAACTCGAAACAAATCCTTGTTAAAACAAATCTTTAAAACCATTATGGCAAAAAAAAGTCAGGGGGTTGACAGCACAAGCCAAAACGAACAGTTGGGACAAATTAGGTCACATGTGGACAAGATGGGACGCTGGGCAAAATAACTGGTGAGAAAATATATTTTAAAATTACATAAAAACCTTAACAACACAAACTAACGGTATTTTAATAATTGCAATGACATGGGGCAATCTTCACATAGGTTAATGATGACGATTTTATTCATTCAAAATTGGGGGAGACTAGGGCTGGGCGATATATCGAATATACTCGATATATCGCGGGTTTGTCTCTGTGCGATATAGAAAATGACTATATCGTGATATTCGAGTATACGTTCTCACGCAGTTGCTTTTAGCTGCGGGCATTACACTACAGGCGTTTCACACTCTTTCTTGTCTCTGCTTCTCACAGGGACATAAAACAAGCGCACCTTCTTACATACGTCACATACTGTCACGCGTGCAACGTCATACACTCTCGCGGAGCAGAGAGGTAGCGGAATGGGTAACATTAGCTGTGATGCTAGCGGTGCGGTGCGAGTGGTAATACGAGAGAAAGAAGGTGAGAATCTGGGAACAAATGAAGGAAGAATAATTAATTCCCAAGGAGTCCATCGTCTGGCGGTGGTTTGGCTTCAAGCGGGAAGATGTTGAACAGACAACCGTAATATGTCATGTATGCGGCAAAAACGTTGCTACAAAAAGTAGCATTACTGCTAATATGTAGCATCATTTGAAAAGTCACCCGCGAGACAATGAAGAGTTCTTGAAACTCCGCATGTCAACATCTCCAGCTGGTGCCACACCCACAAAATGCCGAAGCAACCATTTCCAGATCAACACCGTATGAAACAAATAGTCAACAACAGAAGGAGATAACGTCCGCAGGAACCCACCACATAGCGAAGGACATACACTATTTGATTTCCTATTATGCAGCTCATTTTTATTTGACAGTTATTGAAATATCTTGTGTGACATCATGCACAAAAGTGCACTTTATATGTTTTAAACTATTGTAGTAGCGTTCTGTACAAAAAGTGCACTTTAATTTAGTGTTGTTTTGATAAGTCATCTTAGTGACATCATGCACAAAAGTGCACTCATAGCTTGTTTTAAAATGTCTCTGACAATCTTGCACTTTCTGTTTTTAAATGACATGAATGTTTGTGCCACTGCTTAATAACTGTTTAATAAATACAGTTTTGGTCAATTGACTTAGTTGTGATTTCCCTCTCTGCATGAAAGTTTAAAATGAGCATATATTAATGCAGTATGAACAAGAATGTTTTAATGTAGACACATAGAATCATCATACTGTTGTGATTATATGCATCAAGTGTTCATTCAAGGCTAAGGCAAAATATCGAGGTATATATCGTGTATCGTGACATGGCCTAAAAATATTGAGATATTAATAAAAGGCCATATTGCCCAGCCCTAGGGGAGACTGTCAACGTCAAGCTGGCAGGAGCGTTTGAAGGGGTAAGAGCGAGCTATGTGTCAAAAACAGACATTTCTATGGGTGTATAAATTACTTGCAGATTTACGTAACCACGCTAGTCATAAGTAGGGATGACACTCGAAACCGATTTTCCCAGTTGTTCGATAAGAAAAGAACCGAGTCCTCGGACTCGAATCCCTTTTTGAGAACCGGTACCCGTTATCGAGACCACTATAGTAAAGAAAAAGAGTTGGTTCTTTATTCGAATCCCTGGGACCAATCCCGTCCCGACAAGAAATGCCCCGTGAGACCTCACAAGAAATGACGTCACGTAGCTCAGTCATTAGGCGCAGATAGGGAAAGCAGGAAAAACAATGGACCGGAAAAAGCGCTCCAAGGTGTAATAAAGTTCAAAACAAAAAAGGTATAATCCAATGAATAACTTTACTGAGAGATTTGAGCAGGGTACAAACACATGACGAACACTTTTACGACCAACCGGAAACATAGCAACCAGGCTAGCAACGCACCTCCTTTACGGCAGCTGTCGCAACGTTCTTAAAGCAACTGCAGCACCTACATATATATACAACAAATATCTCCCTTTTTTAACTTTTGTTTTTCTTTCCTTGTAAACAAAACAAAATCACACTGTATATGTGTTGTCTGTCTAATTATAAATAGTGCAGACGAGGCGTGTTGGCCGA
The DNA here is from genome assembly GCF_033978685.3 of Nerophis lumbriciformis. Taxonomy (NCBI): domain Eukaryota; kingdom Metazoa; phylum Chordata; class Actinopteri; order Syngnathiformes; family Syngnathidae; genus Nerophis; species Nerophis lumbriciformis. The sequence continues at coordinate 34,950,557 of NC_084561.2, forward strand.
GTTCTTGACGTTTACTTTCACAGCGTGCTCACAACCTCATTCTTAGCTGCCGGGTGGCGACATGCAACAACACTTTTCGGGGCTACCGCGCATGCTCGTCACTCCCGTTGCATGCTGGGTAGTGTAGTTGTTATATTCCCTAGCTCATAACATCACATCTTTCCCCCTATAAAGAAATAATGTTAACTCAATAAAGTGTATTTCTTTTTTTAGCTTTAACTTTTCCTTTTTTAGCATTGTAACCACATTTGCAAACAACTTTTCTCTTCATAGTATTTTCTTTCAATAAAGAAATAAAGTGCAAAAATGTCAAAGCATCATAACAAACAGTTATGTCAAATAGTAGCAGAAGTGCACTTTTTGGAGAGCTGTATTATTTTCAGTTTTGTGCCCAAGGGACTGATTTTATTTAACACTATATTATTATTTATACACCTATAGTGATCACAGAGACAGGTTGTTTTTGTGTTACTGTATATATTTGCTTTTCTGAAAAATCCTACTTAATATCCATCCATCCATTTTCTACCGCTTATTCCCTTTGGGGTCGCGGGGGGCGCTGGAGCCTATCTCAGCTACAATCGGGCGGAAGGCGGGGTACACCCTGGACAAGTCGCCACCTCATCGCAGGGCCCTACTTAATATACTTTGGGTAACAACAGTCAATATTTATTTATTTTATTTTATTTTTTTAGGGGGGTAACAGTCAATATTTATTTATTTATTAGATTTTATTTTTTTCTTGTATAATAAAAGTGAGCTTTTGTTAAACCAAATATTGTGTGTTTTTTTCCATATACAACAACCTATCTGGACTCGATAAGAGAATCGATAAGGAATCGGTTCGATAAGAGGATTCGATAATAGGCTCGAACTCGATAATTTCTTATCAAACATCATCCCTAGTCACATTGGCGTTGTTAGGCCTATTTTAGGGGGGCTCAAGCCCCCCTAAAATATTCTTAAGCCCCCCTAAATAATTTGGGGTTTTTTGGGGGTTTTTTACAAATAAATGCCGACATATTCATTATAAAGTGGCCCAAATATGAGTTTAAATAAATAATCATATAACCTGTTATTATTCACTCAGTTTCCCCTCACTTCGTAGCGTAAGGTAGAGAGCCCCTTTCGTGCGTCGGTATCCAATCCATTCCACTTGTTCATATAGAAAATGCCCACATCACTCAAATTCCAGCCCGCATTTTCTCTGCGACCTTGCTTGCGGTCCTGCAAGTGTACGAAGCACATTATCTTCCTTTACAATGAGTGAAGCTGCACAAAACCTTGTGTGTGCAATTGTAAATCATTTATTTTTTAAGTTTTGTGTTTCTTGTAGAATCTATATAAAGTAATATACATAAGCCTATTGTTAAAATAATGAAAAAAACATCATTAAATATATTTGTTTTATTGTATTGTTACATTAATAGCTGTTTTATTATTATAGGATGGCTTGTTAAACATTTAATAGGATTTTCAGAGGGAGGAAAAACCAAGACATTTAATATAAAATGTAAAATGAATAAATACATAAAAAGAAAAAGAAAATATATGGTTAAAAGCCATCATCCCGGGGAGCATTTCATTTCGTCCCGTGCATTTTTTAAAAATAATAATAATAACAATGAATCATTTCTAAGTCTTTGTTAGCCGTTTGTGAAGTTTTGTGCTCGTGCGTAACATTCGCTCGCATCCTGTGCATCTCCTGGGGGCAAAGTCCCCCCCTGTCCTTAAAAGCTAGTGACGCCCCTGCCTCGTCATAAGATAGCCACCCAATCAGATCTGCTCAGCACCGCAAAGCCCACCCTGAGGTTTCTGGGTACTTAGAAAGTACTAACCTCAAGCAGAGTAACTTCCTTGCACTTCTTTCAGGTCCGAAACCGGGAGCTTAATTTTGGCCTAAGTCCAAAAATGCACAGTTTAGGGGTAACATCGGGGGTTAAAAAGAGTTATATCATGGTATTAGGTACAATACTTGCAGTAAATTAAAAATTGTCTGAGAGGTAGCACAGGGAAACCTGCGGTTTCCTTCTATTGTGTTGTCAGGCCAGTGTCAGACCATTTTCATACTGGAGGAGCCAAACCAAAGTGCCTTTTCCTGGCAACAACAGCTGCCATGGCAGCACACTGGGAGATCTGCTTCAAAGGGGCATGTCACTTTTCTATAAAGGTGAAAAGAACATTGAGCCTTTTGCTTTATTGTGCGTACATGCATGTGTAGGAAGGAGTGTGGCTGATATGTTGGAATGCACATTACCAGACAATAACATGATAACATGGCCACTGACAAGACTAACTTAATTACAGTATATCAGATTCCGAAGATTCGACATAAATAACATGCTTTTTTCCTCTCTTGCTGAGCGAAAACATGAAAGCTGGGGGTACATTTTCGCAATAAATCACAGCAAAATCTAATGAAAATGAGTCTCAAATGCCTCAGCGCCACTGGCAACCAATCCAATAATAAGACGCCATGTCAAATGTTACCAAGCTGGCACACATACACTCATTAAGTTTACTTCTGGATACAGCTGTAAATCTAGAGTTTACAAAGCAGAGGGTTAGGGGCTGGGTAGGGGAGCGGTGGGAATCACACTCTAGTGCACATCTTCAAAGGAAACTTCCAAACAGTGACCGAGTGCATGAGAAAGCATATCCAACAGCCACCAGGAAGTCCAAAACAGTGCAAACTCTGCACACTTACACTCAAAAGTACAATCTACAACCAAGCTACTACTTTACCTCCCATGGATGTTTTTGTTTCTAACAAAAAAACCCTCTTGTAGATTTGTCATCAAATATTGAACAAATTGTCCACACCAGATATACACATTAGAAACAGTATGGTGCAAACTACATTTAAAGATTATTAACAAATCTGACACAGAGCATTATTATATTTGAAGGAACTGTCTTTAAAAGGCAAACAAGATGTCTAAAAGTGTAATCTTTATCAAACAACCATTTTCCTCAGTACTGTATCATCTAATCCAGGCGTGTCAAACTCGTTTTCATTGAGGGCTACATCGTAGTTATGGTTGCCGTTAGGGATGTCCCGATCCAGGTTTTTGCACTTCCGATCCCATACCGATATTGTTTTTGCATTTCCGATCCGATACCGATACTGACCGATACCGATACTGACCGATACTGACCTATCCAAGCATGTATTAAAGTTTAAAGTTATTTAGCCTACTTAGTTGTCAGAATCATGTTGAAAAGGGTTTTAGTACGCTTGATAACAACTAGCCAGCTGAATTAGGGGAGTTTGAATAATACACAATGGTTGGTAACAAGAAACTGACCTGTTTATTCAAGGATAAACACAAAATAGACAAAATTATACATGACAAACAGAAATGGCATCATTGAAACTAGGGCTGGGCGATATGGCCTTTTTTTAATATTGCGATAATTTAAGGCCATATTGCGATACACGATATATATCTCGATATTTTGCCTTAGCCTTGAATGAACACTTGATGCATATAATCACAGCAGTATGATGATTCTATGTGTTTTGATTGATTGATTGAGACTTTTATTAGTAGGTTGCACAGTGAAGTACATATTCCGTACAATTGACCACTAAATGGTAACACCCGAAAAGGTTTTTCAACTTGTTTAAGTCGGGGTCCACTTAAATTGATTCATGATACAGATATATACTATCAGATATATACTATCATCATAATACAGTCATCACACAAGATAATCACATTGAATTATTTACATTATTTATAATCCAGGGTGTGGAGGGGGGGGCGTCGGATGTAAGTGCCAAAAAGACAGCCAAAAGAGTTTGATATGAGAATAAATCTAAAGTTAAAATATAGGGTAGAAATGCACCCATTTGCAGGAAATGTAGTATTGATTTTCAAAATTTTCTTTCAAGGCTTGCATGTCTACATTAAAACATTCTTCTTCATACTGCATTAATATATGCTACTTTTAAACTTTCATGCAGAGAAGGAAATCACAACTAAAAAAATCACTATTTTTTTCATACGGTGTTGATCTGGAAATTTTTGCCTCGGCATTTTGATGGTGTGGACGTGTGGCACCGAATGGAGATAAGCGTCTCGACAGACGTTATAATATTTGAACAATGATGACGAAAACTGTTTTCTCTGTCGTGTCCGTGTGTCGAAAATTGTTATGCGCTTATTTTTTTATTTGATTTTGTGCGTGGCATATAATAGCTATGCGCAGAGGACGGTTGAGCAGTTTGCAATTGCACAGGCGCGCACCTCAGAGAGAACATTGGTCACACGGCTGCGCTAGCATCACAGCTAACGTTAGCCATGCTGCTACCTCTCTGCTCGAGGAGGGCGTATACGTATGTGACGTATGACATGACAGTATGTGACGTATGACGTGACAGTATGTAACGTATGATGTGACAGTATGTGACGTGTGTAAGAAGGTGCGCTTGCTGTCTGTGAGAGGGAGACACAGGAAAGAGTGAGAAGAGCCTGTCGTGTAATGCCAGCAGCTAAAAGCAACTGCGTGAGAATTCACAGACCTGTGGATGTGTTGAAGGTGTGCTGGAAAATGCGGAACGGAAAATAGGGAGAAGCAGAAAAGTGGAATGTATTATTTAAATCGGTGCTTTGGAAAACACGGACCGGAGTTTTTTTTAAACTGGATCTGGATCGGCATTTTCCCATGCCTTGCCGATACGCAATTTTTGGCAAATATCGGCAGCCGATCCGATCCAAATATCGGATCGGGACATCCCTAGATGCCGTCAGAGGGCCGCTTTTAACAGTGAATAATATACAGTATGAATATAAATGTGTATATATAAAACATGCGTATAATTGTCCATGTATTTGATTATTATGTCTTTTTTATGTACGCTGTACATAACAAAATATTTAGATTGTACTGTATAAAACTGGCAGCTCAGTTGCCACAATTTTACCGTAAATTTGCATATATATATATATATATATTTTTTTTTTATTTTTTTATTTTTTATTTTTTTACAGCATATAAAATACAAAAATACATGTAACCTAATTAAATGGAATGGAAAAACGGTACCACTGTTTTTTTACGTAAAATTTCATGCAAGTTTTTTATACTGTAAAATCTACAGTTCTTGTGTTTTATAGTGTATTATTACTCTATATTGAAAGTGGATTTTACTGAAAAACAATGTTACTGTCAAATTTTTACATGAACAGTTTGTTGGAGAACTTGCTTTGAAATCATCAAGTCAAGCAGATATTTAAGTATTTATCTTTATTTGAACAATAACATTGTTTTGAAATGTTTGGTAATATAATATTTTGTTTTATTATTAGAGATGATTAAAATGTAAATATATGTAATTGCACACAGTACATTTATGTTTGTAATACATTTATTAAGAAAATATAAGGTACTTTATTTACACATCATTTCCACGCTTTCGGGGGCCACACAAATTGATGTGGCGGGCCAGATTTGGCCCCCGGCCTTGAGTTTGACACCTGTGATCTAATCCATTAAATTCATGTTTACACTCCTGAAAAATACATTAAAACCATGATAAAAAAAAAAGAGTATTTACATTTTGTGCTGGTAAATTGTAACTTGATTACAGGTAGAGCATCAACATGCAAAATTAAGAAAAAGAAGCAAGGGATGAAAATGATTGAAAAAGGGTCTCATCAGATTATCAAAATATGATAACTGGAGCCCTAAAAAGTAGCTTTACTGTCATTTTTCTGTGTCACTAAGGTTGAGTGTAGTGGCGTCCAAAGTCCAGACTACGGTTGAAATTGTCACAATACCAGAATTTCAGTAGCCGATACCAATTCCTCTGAATTTCCACGGGTTTCGATACTTATTTGATACCATAATAAGAATAGAAAAAAAAATGAACCCATGTTCTTTAAAAATGTTTAATTCAATACTGTATTTAGAATTATTTCAAAATGGTAGTAGTGTGGCGTCATGTAATTTGTAATCAAATAGGCTACTAAAAACATTAAAACATTTTCCGAGGCCAAACTTTGCCTTCCTAGTAAAATAAGTAGACCAACGATGAAAATGGATGAGCATCCCTAAAGTGTGTTTTCTTAGCACTTACAGAAGTGATAAAGGTTGAGTTGCACAAGTTTGTTTGCAAGCTCTGCTGATGCACACTCACTGGGCTTGTGGTGGCGGATCTCTGCTCTTACTTGCTTTGCCAATACTTTTGTGGCCACTTGTATTTGATTATCAAATTATATGTATTTCATTTTGAATATCTACCTCTACTCGATAAATATAGCGACAAAGTTGCTTAAGTGCCCCACAGATCATTTCTGCTAGGTCTTACTCTCTGGCATACCAGGAATATATGAAGTGCGTTATGATGCTGAGTAACACAACACTTAGGCCTGACAAATAGGTCAATATGTTATCAATGAGTTCAAGTTTTTTGTTGCAGACAATTAAAAAAATTAAAGCATTTATGTTTTTCTCCTCTTGCATACTTTTTGTCCCGAGGACCTTATGTAGCTTCTGCCCTTGCCCTTATTTCCTTAGCAGAGATTCATACACCAAGCAAAACATGCCTAATACTAACGCGAACAAGAGTAAGAAGTTTGTTCCCAAGAAAAAAAGTGTTGTCAGTGGTTTAGATTTGAGGCAACATGCGTGGAATAAATGAATGCGCGCTGCAAAGTTTGTTTAAATAAGTAAGTAACTTATTTCAGTATCTGAAACAGAAGCATACAGCCAAGTGGGGGAAGTGCAATTCTTTACGAGACAAACAAGACCCTAACATCATACAAACTCCACTAAAAAGCAGCTTAGTGTGGTGGAATCATTTGCACAAGGTACCATGTATGATTTAAAAAAAAAGAGCACAATGCACAGAGCAATCACTCTGCACATCACTGAGATGTGGTGCACATACAATGGAAAAGCCTCGGTTTATCCACTTACTTAAACTATAGAGTCCTCTCAATATTTTACTTGATCATTTATTTGCATACAATGTACAACATTTTCTGTTTACAGATGTATTTTATTCAAGACAGAAGTTTTAAGTTTGCATTTATTGACCTGATTCATTATTCATTGTTACTATGTAATGATTATTGGAATATTTATTGATTTAATGGAGTTTATTTATTTGAATGCAATGTGCAATGCTACATTTTTTTGTTTACAGAAGTATTTTATTCAAGACAGAAGATTTAAGTTTGCATTTATTGATATGATTGATTATTCATTGTTACTATTTAATGATTATTGGAATATTTATTGATTTAATGGAGTTTATTTATTTGCATGCAATGTGCAATGCTAAATTTTTTGTTTGCAGAAGGATTTTATTCAAGACAGGAGTTTTAAGATAGCCCTTTGTTCATCTCAATGTTGGATAGTTTTATTTATTTGCATGCAATGCGCAATACTACAGAAGTGTTTCATTAAATACATAAATATTGCTTCCCAGAGGAAGTTCTTAATTTAGTTCTTTGAAAACGATTCCATCCAAAGTGCAATTTATAGCTGGTCTGAAAAGAACAACATTATACAAGTTGAATTATGCTCATCATAAGATGCAGTGTGTGCATGTGTCATTTCAAACTACCGGTACTACTTTTTGATCTAATAAAAGTAAAACTTGTTTTGAATCATTTCTGTCATTTAGTCTTTTTAAGTTTCTTTAAAAAGTAGAGGGGGAAATTTGGAAAAGATCTTAAATCTATTTTTTTGCAAAACAAATCAGAGGTTACATTTTTAGACCATATTGCCCGGGCTAACAAGACCTACAAATGTGCTACACTGCCACAGTTCCTTTATAATTTGATTATGAGCGAAGGCGAACCAGAAGTGCAAAATCTGCAGACTTCCCAGAATAAATAAATATATGGGAAACACTAGCTATTTTTTTAAGACAGCAGGCACTCTTCTTCAGCACTGACACGGCCCTCTCACAGTGAAAATTGACATGGCTCCTGAGGTAAAAGTGTTATGGAGTATTTACTATAGAACTGACAACAGTGAAAAAAGCAGGAGTCAAATTAATTTTTGCATGTGGTTATCAACTTGGTATTTAAATTGTCTTTAAGTTACAGTATTTTTCAGACTATAAGTCGCAGTTTTTTTCGTAGTTTAGCCGGGGGTGCGACTTATACTCAGGAGCGACTTATGTGTGAAATTATTAACACATTACTGTAAAATGTAAAATAATATTATTTAGCTCATTCACGTAAGAGACTAGACGTATAAGATTTCATGGGATTTAGCAATTAGGAGTAGGGATGTCCCGATCCAGGTTTTTGCACTTCCGATCCGATACCGATATTGTTTTTGCACTTCCGATCCGATACCGACCGATACCGATACTGACCGATACTGGCCTATCCGAGCATGTATTAAAGTTTAAAGTTATTTAGCCTACTTAGTTGTCAGAATCATGTTGAAAAGGGTTTTAGTACGCTTGATAACAACTAGCCAGCTGAATTAGGGGAGTTTGAATAATACACAATGGTTGGTAACAAGAAACTGACCTGTTTATTCAAGGATAAACACAAAATAGACAAAATTATACATGACAAACAGAAATGGCATCATTGAAACTAGGGCTGGGCGATATGGCCTTTTTTTAATATTGCGATAATTTAAGGCCATATTGCGATACACGATATATATCTCGATATTTTGCCTTAGCCTTGAATGAACACTTGATGCATATAATCACAGCAGTATGATGATTCTGTGTTTTGATTGATTGATTGAGACTTTTATTAGTAGGTTGCACAGTGAAGTACATATTCCGTACAATTGACCACTAAATGGTAACACCCCAAAAAGTTTTTCAACTTGTTTAAGTCGGGGTCCACTTAAATTGATTCATGATACAGATATATACTATCAGATATATACTATCATCATAATACAGTCATCACACAAGATAATCACATTGAATTATTTATAATCCGGGGTGTGGAGGGGGGCGCCTGATGTAAGTGTTAAAAAGACAGCCAAAAGAGTTTGATATGAGAATAAATCTAAAGTTAAAATATAGGGTAGAAATGCACCCATTTGCAGGAAATGTAGTCTTGATTTTCAAAATGTTCTTTCAAGGCTTGCATGTCTACATTAAAACATTCTTCTTCATACTGCATTAATATATGCTACTTTTAAACTTTCATGCAGAGAAGGAAATCACAACTAAAAAAATCACTAATTTTTTGCCTCAGCATTTTGATGGTGTGGACGTGTGGCACCGAACGGAGATAAGCGTCTCGACAGACATTACAATATTTGAACAATGATGACGAAAACTGTTTTCTCTGTCGTGTCCGTGTGTCGAAAATTGTTATGTGCTTATTTTTTTATTTGATTTTGTGCGTGGCATAGATTTGCCGTGCGCAGAGGACGTTTGAGCAGGCGCGCACCTTAGCGGCTGCGCTAGCATCACAGCTAACATTAGCTATGCTGCTACCTCTCTGCTGGGAGAGGACGTATACGTATGTGACGTGTGACGTGTGTAAGAAGTTGCGCTTGCTGTCTGTGAGAAGGAGACAGAAGAAGGAGTGGGAAGAGCCTGTAGTGCAATGCCAGCAGCTAAAAGCAACTGCGTGAGAATCCATAGACCTGTGGATGTGTTGAAGGTGTGCTGGAAAATGCGGAACGGAAATACGGAGCAGCAGAAAAGTGGAATGTATTATTTGAATCTGTACGTTGGAAAACACGGACCGGAGTTTTTTTTTTAACTGGATCTGGATCGGCATTTTCCCATGCCTTGCCGATATGCATTTTTTGGCAAATATCGGCGGCCGATCCGATCCAAATATCGGATCGGGACATCCCTAATTAGGAGTGACAGATTGTTTGGTAAACGTATAGCATGTTCTATATGTTATAGTTATTTGAATGACTCTTACCATAATATGTTACGTTAACATACCAGGCACGTTCTCAGTTGGTTATTTATGCGTCATATAACGTACACTTATTCAGCCACTATTCTTTATTTATTTTAAATTGCCTTTCAAATGTCTATTCTTGGTGTTGGGTTTTATCAAATACATTTCCCCAAAAAATGCAATCTATACTCGAGTGCGACTTATATATGTTTTTTTCCTTCTTTGTTATGCATTTTCGGCCGGTGCGACTTATACTACGGAGCGACTTATAGTCCAAAAAATACGGTATTTTGTTGTTATTATTACTATTACTATTAATGAACTGTTAACAACCCTAGCTCAGGCTGGGGTCCAATGGTGGCACTTTATATAACCTTTTATTTGGGTTGAGGATCGGCCTTCCCGGACAAGCTTGTCTGATATTTTTACCGTCAGGCTTTTCCGCCCCATATCTTTGAAGAAATATAAAGTCACCTAACCTACTGCATCCAACCTTGGCAGCAGTGGTGCCTTGCAAAATGCTTTGCTTAAAAGTTTACAATGCTGCAAAGACAGAAAGCCTATTTACTTTTGCCATCAAGTCATGATTGTGTGAATGTGAAAACATGAATCTCCAGAATCTTTGAGTTCGAATTCCATTGCCAACAAATTAAAGACTCTCTATTTTGTCTATTTTCTCATTTGTGCATTGTAGAGCTGCACGATTAATCAACATTGGGGCGTGATAAAAGAAACGCAGGAGACTTTTTTTCTCCGCCGTCATCATATTGACAGACATGTTCGCCAATCAGAATTGTTGAGCCTCGCGTTCAAACAGGGAGAAAGAAGTCTCACGCTACGCATCGCTCTCAACACCTGTGTAGAATTAACTGAACACAGTGAGCCCTCTTTTCAGTCATTCACAATCTTTTTTCTCAGTGGCCCGGAGTGAGGCGCCAGCTTTACACAGAAAGCACATACAGAGAGCCCCCCTACTCACGACTCACCAGTGAGAAGTTCGGCAACAATTAGAAAGAAAAAAATATGATTACAAAGCCAAATATGGGAAAATAGTTCAGCTTCAAATTGAATAAGCAACTGCACTGAAACCACATAATTTTCCCATTATGGGATAAATAAAGTCTATCCTATCCTAATATAGGCTTGTCAGCGCGAACAAGCGAGAATGCCGTGATCACGTGATGGCAAAAAACAGAAAGACCACTTTTTTCCAACTCGGAAAAGATATGCAATATTTATTTAAGTAAACATCTTGCTTACAGATATGAGAGTCCATTTAATTTGTTTGTTTGTTTATTTATTTAGGGCAAAGTTATTTACCTTCCAATTACAGTACAATGGTAAAGAATTCTACAGTTATGAGAAACAAAACTTTATATCCTTTTTATTTGTAACTTGCATTATCATTGCATTACATTATAATCACTAGGGATGTCCGATAATGGCTTTTTGCCGATATCCGATATTCCAATATTGTCCAACTCTTTAATTACCGATACCGATATCAACCGATACTGATATATACAGTCGTGGAATTAACACATTATTATGCCTAATTTGGACAACCAGGTATGGTGAAGATATGGTCATTTTTTTTTAATTTTAATAAAATAAAATAAGATAAATAAATTAAAAACATTTTCTTGAATAAAAAAAAAAGTAAAACAATATAAAAACAGTTACATAGAAACTAGTAATTAATGAAAATGAGTAAAATTAACTGTTAAAGGTTAGTACTATTAGTGGAGCAGCAGCACACACAATCATGTGTGCGTACGGACTGTATCCCTTGCAGACTGTATTGATATATATTGATGTATAATGTAGGAACCAGAATATTAATAACAGAAAGAAACAATCCTTTTGTGTGAATGAATGTAAATGAGAGAGTAAGGTTTTTTGGGTTGCTGCACTAATTGTAAGTGTATCTTGTGTTTTTATATGTTGATTTAATTAAAAAAAAAAATTAAAAAAAAAAGGCAGGCCGATATTATCGGACATCTCTAATAATCACTGTATAGTTTTTATCTATTAGTTCTTCAGTTCAAGAGCATGATGTAGATAAAAGTTATAAGCATTGGACCCCCTAAAATATTCTAAGCTCTCCTAAATAATTTGGTGTAATTTTTATTTTTTTTACAATAAATTACAGACACATTTAATATAAATATGTCATTGTGGAGGGGGGGGCGTGGCCTGCGAGCCTGCAGCGAAGCAGGGTGTGCCAGGACCGGCCTCGAAATCAGCGACAGGTAGATGGCCGACCTGGGCCTTGTTATCTAACCACCTGTCGCTCTGTTATAAGCAGCAGCCAGGAGGAGAGACGGGGTTGGAGCTGGAGTGAGAGCGAGTCTGCCAGAGAGACAAAGGACATTTGCTGAAAAGCATCCCGCAGACATTTCCACAATAAAAGCGTATTGTAAAACATGAAACAGGCTCGCATGGCAATGCTTGGTGGTCTGGAGGACCCACGGGAAGGCAACCTCCACAGTCATTATTCACTATGATTATAAATCATTTGAAGACCCTTTGTCAGCGCTTATTATCCAATCCAATCCAATCCGTTCCACCAGTAACGTCCCTATTACTATAATGAAAATCCAGTCCACGTTTTCACTGTTACCTGAGCAAGGTCGGGCCAGACCGCAGCAGCGTTAAGACTAAGTTTAGTGCGTTCAAAACCCTGCAGGGTAGGATGTCCAATTTTTTGGGGGCAAAACTGATCTTTTTATGTAAAAATTGTGTCCAGACTCAAATTAGAATGCAAACTGACCCGAATACAGACAGGGCGTCATGACGTCGCTAGTCCTGCAGTGTTTATGGAAGAAAACTCGGAAGTAAACATGCTTCAATTCTTGTCGTGTCAGTATTGCCGCATTTGTGGCAATTTCAAGGATTCTGTGCAATCAAAGTCAACATTTTCTGAACCGCGGAGAAGACTAGAAAGAAGATGTTTTGTGCGGTTTTGGGGACATTTACCTTGATGTCTGCTCTTTGGTGAGCAGTGGTGGAACATTGATTGACGTGAGTTCCTAAAACACTATTTTCGCCTGTTTCTACTAATTTGTCAACTTTTTATTTTGTATCCGTCTATCTCGGTGAATAATGATGACGCTATTATTCGCCATTATGTGACCGGAACGTGGGAGAGTTCCCAGTGAAGTCGCATCATAACACTATCTGACTGATTTGTAATAAAATACACTGATTTGTCTCCTCCAGGCTAGACTACTGCAACGCACTTCTTGTCGGGATCCCCAGCAAGAACATCCAGAAGCTGCAATACATACAGAATAGTGCTGCTAGGACCCTGATGAGGGTGCGGCAAAAAGGACCATATCACACCAATTCTCAAATCCCTTCACTGGCTTCCACTCAGGATTGAATACAAAGTCTCCCTACTAACCCACCAGTGCCTCCATGGTAATGCCCCCTCTACCTCAAAGAACTACTCACCCCCAAATCCTCCACACGACACCTCTGCTCCAGACAGGCTAACCTCCTCCAACCTCTGAGGACAAAGCTACGAACAATGGGAGACCGGGCTTTCTGCGCCGCCGCTCCCAGTCTGTGGAACGCTCTCCCTGACCACCTGAGGGCACCACAGACTGTGGATGCTTTTAAAAAAAGGTTTAAAAACCCTTCTTTTTAAAAAAGCCTTTTTTTTTAGATATATGCATACTAGGGCTGCAATTAACGATTAATTTGATAATCGATTAATCTGTCGATTATTACTTCGATTAATAATCGGATAAAAGAGACAAACTACATTTCTATCCTTTCCAGTATTTTATTGAAAAAAACCAGCATACTGGCACCATACTTATTTTGATTCTTGTTTCTCAGTTGTTTGTACATGTTGCAGTTTATAAATAAAGGTTTATAAAAAAGAAATTTAAAAATAAAAAATTTTAAAAAAAATAATAATAAATATGCGCATAGCATAGATCCAACGAATCGATGACTAAATTAATCACCAACTATTTTTATAATCGATTTTAAAATTGAACTCGATTAGTTGATGCAGCTCTAATGCATACTAGTTCTAGCTATTAGGCTGTTCTAGTTTTTATTTTTATTATCTTTTAATTTTATTTTTCTAATACACTGTAGCACTTTGAGGTTGTTTGCTCAATGTAAAGTGCTTTTTACAAATAAAATATATTATTATTATTATTATTATAAAATAATAATAATGTCTATAATATTGCTGATAGAAAAATAACTTCCATACCGTATGATAAGCAAATCACACTACTACAGCTTTGCATTATAGGTGTGCTACATCCATCCATCCATCCATTTTCTACCGCTTATTCCCTTCGGGGTCGCGGGGGGCGCTGGAGCCAATCTCAGCTACACACATAATTCTAACAAATTGTAATAACAAATTTAGCTGAACTGCACCAATTTTGTCAAGAGGAGTGGTCAAAATTTCAACCAGAAGCTTGCCAGAAGCTTGTGGATGGCTACTAAAAGTGCCTAAACTTGCCAAGGGACATGTAACCAAATATTAACATTGTTGTATGTATACTTTTGACCCTGCAGATTTCGTCACATTTTCAGTAGACCCATAATAAATTCATAAAAGAACCAAATTTCATTAATGTTTTTTGTGACCAACAAGCATGTGCTCCAATCACTCGATCACAAAAAAATAAGAGCTGTAGAAATTATTGGAAACTCAAGACAGCCATGACATTATGGTCTTTACAATTGTATGTAAACTTTTGACCATGACTGTATGTCTAGCTTGTGTACTGTTGCGTGCTTAGCGGTTGTGTAGCACACGCTAAAACAGGGCCAAAAAGTAGTGAGCGAAAAGATCTTGCAAGTGCAAAAATGTTTTGCTCGCATCAAGGAACCTCCTGGGGAGTAAGTCTGTCTTCAAACCTAGTGGCGCCCCTGGGTCTAAGTCTGTCTTAGGGTTGTACAGTATACCAGTACTAACAAAGTACCGCAGTACTAATGAATTCAAAACGGTACTATACTGCCTTTGGAGAACACTTGTACTTTTTTTCATCCAAATACTGCCATGCAGTGATGAAGTACTGAGCCAGAAGCATGTTGAGTATGTCAGCGCGCACACATACAATAGCGCATACAAGCAGAAACAGAGTGAAGAGGAAGACGGCCAAAACTGAGTTATTTGTGCTTCAAAACTCACGATAAAGGTGACGCTTTAAGAACGGAAGCGATGTAAGCCCACTAGAGATGCGCGGTTTGCGGAGACAACCGCGGAGTCCGCGGATAAACCGCGGGTCGGGCGGGTAAAAATAGATTTTAAATAGATGCGGGCGGGTTGCGGTTGAACCAATTCGGAAATATATATACATAGTTAAATGTTGTTACCCACATACGAAAAACGAGCAGCACTCTTTGAAACAGTCAATTATTCATCAGGCACTGCAGCACAACACAACACAACAGAAGAAGAAGAAAAAAAGAAAAAGATGGCACCGCGTCCCAGCAACAAGTGGTGCAAGTGAGCGCTCCTTCAGCGCAGCAGGGCGCATTTTAGAGGCCAGGCGCTCTCGCATGAATCCTGGCACTGTAGATGCCATTTTATTCCTGCATGGTGCTAACAAAAAAAAAGTAAGTAGACATACGGTTGGATATGTTAAACGAATTAGTCTACGTTACCTATAGGCTATACCAAATAAGCCCATGTCTAACCTATATTGAGTTCGGTCAGCTAAATTTACGTGTTGTTTGGGCGCACTACAATGCAAAGGAATTAAGGCAATTTCGTTGTTTATTGTGTTTTTTTCTATTCGAGATATACTCCTATGTGTGAATAATTATTTGGCCTCGCTTTCAAGTGAAGTGCATCTCCGATTGGCGACAATGTAAGGCTATTTAGTCTGCTTTGTTTGTCGCGACCGTCTATTTTCATTATAATTCAAGTTTGATGATAAAGTGCGGTCTGATGGGTTTGATTTCCCCCCTTCAGCTATTTGCCTTGGCCAATAAGTTGCAGGTAATTTATTATTATAATTTATTTAATTTATTTTTGTTTAAATAGAGATGACATACATATGTTATTGTATAATTTAAGTTTGTGCGCGTGATTGACAGCCTAAGGCTTATGAGGCACATTTTTTATTTAATTTTTTATTTCAACTTAAAAACGTATGAGCCTATGCCTATGCCTACAACATAGGCTATGTGTTTATCTTTATTTTCCTGCCTGTCGTTGACAATGGAGATTGTCTGATATTTTGTCATGGCTGCAGATCAATCAATAAAGGTTCATCTTTGTCGCGAAATTGTTCACTGTTTCACTGTGCACCCCGCCCTCGTCCCTATTTGAGCATTATAACGTTAACAAGTTAATATTCATTGAAATAAATTCAGAAAAATTTTTTTACCTAACAAAAATATAGGCCTAGTCTTTCTAAAACATTTTTTTAACTTCTTAAAAGCCTCGTTCTGCTTTCTGCAACTGCGCACACAAAGTGTGAGGAACGCACTCCTGATCTGAGGGCATTGGCAACAATAGTTAACACTTTCTTAATGGAAATGACAATAATATTATAATAATGATAAATAATATTATCACGCATTAATATCTCTTAGCCACTAATGCGTGGCCAAGAGATATTAATGCGTGGCACGCATCACAATACGAAGGTCCTGAGTAGTCTTGGGTTCTGTGTGGAGTTTGCATGTTCTCCCCGTGACTGCGTTCCCTCTGGGTACTCCGGCTTCCTCCCACCTCCAAAGACATGCACCTGGGGATAAGTTGATTGGCAACACTAAATTGGCCCTAGTGTGTGGATGTGAGTGTGAATGTTGTCTGTCTATCTGTGTTGGCCCTGCGATGAGGTGGCGACTTGTCCAGGGTGTACCCCGCCTTCCGCCCGATTGTAGCTGAGATAGGCTCCAGCGCCCCCCGCGACCCCAAAGGTAATAAGCGGTAGAAAATGGATGGATGGATGGATGGGCACGCATTGAATGTCTCTGCTACATTGGATCAGTCTCCTTTCTTTAACAGGCAAAAGCTTTATAACCTCACTAATGCTTTGCATCGTCTATATTAGATATATAACAACGGGCGGGTGGCGGGCGGGTGTGGTTTTGATAAAATGTTGGTTCGGGCGGATGGCGGATGGATGATGACTTTTGTGATGCGGTTGCGGATTAAATAATTGCCTATCCGCGCATCTCTAAAGCCCGCGCTTTAAAACAAGCCTTCCTAAAGGTGGCAATACTTCAAACGAAGGTAAACATTTGAACAACAAGCATTCAGACATCCACAAGGAGTTTACAGAGCGACCGGTAATAATGTAGTTGACTAGCTTCCCTGCTGTGCATGTATAGATACATAGATGCGCACACAGCTGGTTGGCGTAAACTAACGCATGAAAAATGACTGAATTTTGTCACATATTCCCACAATTTAATTTGCCTTTTATTTTAAAATAATGCATGCTTTACCTGCTACATGTCTTATATGTGTAGTTTTAGTGACATATTGTTTTTAGTATTCATACTAATTATTGTAGTTCTCGTAGAGCACAGTCCAAGAGTGGCAACCATAAATCATTAAGCATTTGATACAATGGCAATAAACTTTCTATTCTATTCTAACCTAATCTTAGATTATGGCAGGCTATATGTAACATGTAAAATATTTATTTGAGTGCAATAAGAAAAACAGAGTGTTTTAAAGCCTTTCGAGTTATATTTTAGTCTTCTGAAATTGTTCTTTTAGTGCAGGGGTGGGCAATTAATTTTTACCGGGGGCCGCATGAGCAACCCGAGCACTGCTGAAGGGCCACATTGACAATATTTCAATTACATTTTGCTCAATATTATTTTTGATATACCGTAAGATAAATAATAATAGTAATAATAATTAATAATAATAATAATACTTTCATTTAACCTAACTTAACTTTATACAAAAGCAGATTGCTTTTGATGGTTTTATTTTTAACACTGTCTTACACTACACTTCCTGATGTACAATACAATGCAAAAATGTCAATTTCTGCACAGGGTTAATTTAAAGTTTATCCTGCATCCTCTTTAAAAGTCCAACATTTTTCCCCGTCAGATTTGGACAACCATCTGTTGTCACACCTGCCAGCTTGTCCCATTTCAGTCCTAACATGTCCAAACACGCATTTACCTATGTGAACAAGTCATTACTTGTGGTTGTCCCTTTTAATTGACTGCATGGCTGCCAGCTCATCCGTGATTTGAAAGTCAGCAGTTATCCCACGTAAGAAGATGAGCAGCTGGGCGGTGTTACGTACATCACAGCTCTCATCCAAAGCCAGCGAAAAACAGTCAAAGTCGGCCGTTCTGTTCTTCAGCTGAAGCTCCAAGTTTCAGGTGTTGTGCCGGATAATGCACCCCCGGCGTAGAATGCACCCCCTGACGGGAGTGTTGTATCAACTAAAGCCCATACTTAAAGTTTCCACGTGCAAGATTGAATCTATTTAAAAAAGTTATTTAATAAGAAGCCAAAAGTGCAAAAACAATAATGTTCGTGTTGTAGGGGTTGTGAATGAATGAAATATGAAATCCGTGCTGCAGTCTGCAGGTGTACCTAAAGTTGTGGCCCAGCAGCGACTGATTTCACTGATGGACTCTAAAGAGGTTCCGCAGCCTCCATAGCAGAACCTCCAGGTTCTGTAACAGCTTCTTCCCTCAGCCAATAAGACTCTTGAACGCATCATAATAATCCCCTCAATTCCCCCCAAAAACGGATTAACTCGCCGGAATATAAAGACAATATAACATACATCCATAAACGTGGATGCATATGCAAAAGTGCAATATATTTATCTGTACAGTAATCTATTTATTTATATCTGCACCTTATTGCTCTTTTATCCTGCACTACAACAAGCTAATGCAACGAAATGTCGTTCTTATCTGTACAGTAAAGTTCAAATTTGAATGACAATAAAAGGAAGTCCAAGTCTCTAAGTCTCCAAGTCTATTCAAGTTTTGATTAATGCGCACTGTCCCAATTAAATAAATGAAATACAACAACAACAGTCCTGCATAAAAACACACAAAATACCCTAATGAGTCACACTAATAGAAGACAAAGAAACCTACCTTGTATGAGATGTATTTGACCTCACATTTGTATTTACAAAGTGAGCAAGAGTTAGAAAAGAATCAAAAAAGGATTTGTGGGGTGAACTCACCCTAATTCTTCTCATAGCAGCCACGATCTCCACTCGGCTGCTCGGTCGTGTCACGTCAAGGCTGCCGATGTACTGTTGTCAAAGAAGTAAAAGAGAATAAATACTTTGATCGGTGTGATGGCAATTCACTTATCTCATTCTCTTTGCTTGCACGTGTCATATCAACCATGCGTCACTTTCACTATTATAACTATAGCTAATAATTACAAACCAACAACAATTGGTTCAAGAATGGTATTACTTTAGTGAGTCAGCTTTTCAATTACCAAGAATTTTCTCAACCATTTTAAGATCCCTGTGACTCCCAAACAATTTGCTATTTGATGCCATTCCATCAGGTGTTGTTATGTTGTACAGGGCTTACTCATTTCCTCTTTCTGCTGTAACAATTGTGAATGAATGATCCACTTGACACTCCTGGAGGAAAACTTTGTTTTGATCAGGAAAAAAAATAACAGAAAAATCCGCAGCTTATTCCAAAATGATTGTGTGTCTGTCTCCTATGTAATTGCGCTCTGGAATAATGTTGTGAATGACATCTGCTGGGTCAAAACATGGTCTCTTCCTGACAGGTATTTACTTGCCAACAAAGTCAAAGAGATTTATTTCAAAATCATGCATGGTTATTACCCTGTAAAGACTGTGATGGTTAGATGCAAGAAGGACATTGATGTTACCTGCACCTTATGTAACATGCATCCAGAGACTGTTTACCACCTGTTTTGGACTTGTGGAAGCACTCCATCACTATGACAGGGCATCTGTCGGACAATATTCAGGACAAATTTCTGCTTTGTTTTAAAGATGTGCTATTTGGATTTACACTGTATGAAAAACAATTTGAAAACGTATTATTAAATTTGACCTGCTGTTGTACTCTGTCTCAAAGTGTTAAAACATGTGCTCAATGTTTCCTTACCATTATTGCTATGTTGTCTATTACCATTGTTGGTATTTTGTCTATTACCATCCATCCATCCATCCATCCATCTTCTTCCGCTTATCCGAGGTCGGGTCGCGGGGGCAGCAGCCTAAGCAGGGAAGCCCAGACTTTCCTCTCCCCAGCCACTTCGTCCAGCTCTTCCCGGGGGATCCCGAGGCGTTCCCAGGCCAGCCGGGAGACATAGTCTTCCCAACGTGTCCTGGGTCTTCCCCGTGGCCTCCTCCCGGTTGGACGTACCCTAAACACCTCCCTAGGGAGGCGTTCGGGTGGCATCCTGACCAGATGCCCGAACCACCTCATCTGGCTCCTCTCGATGTGGAGGAGCAGCGGCTTTACTTTGAGCTCCCCCCGGATGACAGAGCTTCTCACTCTATCTCTAAGGGAGAGCCCCGCCACCCGGCGGAGGAAACTCATTTCGGCCGCTTGTACCCGTGATCTTGTCCTTTCGGTCATAACCCAAAGCTCATGACCATAGGTGAGGATGGGAACGTAGATCGACCGGTAAATTGAGAGCTTTGCCTTCCGGCTCAGCTCCTTCTTCACCACAACGGATCGATACAGCGTCCGCATTACTGATTACCGATCCGCCTGTCGATCTCACGATCCACTCTTCCCCCACTCGTGAACAAGACTCCTAGGTACTTGAACTCCTCCACTTGGGGCAGGGTCTCCTCCTCAACCCGGAGATGGCACTCCACCCTTTTCCGGGCGAGAACCATGGACTCGGACTTGGAGGTGCTGATTCTCATCCCAGTCGCTTCACACTCGGCTGCGAACCGATCCAGTGAGAGCTGAAGATCCCGTCCAGATTAAGCCATCAGGACCACCTCATCCGCAAAAAGCAGAGACCTTATCCTGCAGCCACCAAACCGGAACCCCTCAACGCCTTGACTGCGCCTAGAAATTCTGTCCATAAAAGTTATGAACAGAATCGGTGACAAAGGGCAGCCTTGGCGGAGTCCAACCCTCACTGGAAACGTGTCCGACCTACTGCCGGCAATGCGGACCAAGCTCTGACACTGATCATACAGGGAGCGGACAGCCACAATCAGACAGTCCGATACCCCATACTCTAAGAGCACTCCCCAAAGGACCTCCCGAGGGACACGGTCGAATGCCTTCTCCAAGTCCACAAAGCACATATAGACTGGTTGGGCAAACTCCCATGCACCCTCAAGGACCCTGCCGAGAGTATAGAGCTGGTCCACAGTTCCACGACCAGGACGAAAACCACACTGTTCCTCCTGAATCCGAGGTTCGACTATCCGGCGTAGCCTCCTCTCCAGTACACCTGAATAGACCTTACCGGGAAGGCTGAGGAGTGTGATCCCACGATAGTTAGAACACACCCTCCGGTTCCCCTTCTTAAAGAGAGGAACCACCACCCCAATGTCTATTACCATTGTTGGTATATTCATTATTCCTACATTGTTGATACAAATTATTGTTACAGTGTAATAATTATTGTTACCTGTGGTAATGCCACTATGATACAACATTTGTATTATAATCCTTGAACAAAGTAACAGTGAAACTCATGTGAATAATCACTGAATGGAGAACTGGGGGTGGGATTAAATAAATTATCTTCTTCCCACTCCCTTTCAGGCAAAACTGGACAATCATGCATTACATACTATACATTACCTTTTGCACTATATTAATTTTTATTATTATGTGTTGTCAACTTTGTACTTTTTTTTTTTTAATTATTATTTTTTTATGTCTTTGCCTGAAATAAATAAATAAATGAAAAATGAATGAAAAAGGAATTTTACCTTTGCAACCTCATTATACTATTGGCTAAGTTTTATATTCATAAATGTAAGTTTCTCAATACCCGACCTGTTTTTTGTGTCTTTAAAAAAAGAATTAGAATTCTACTTTAAAACAATCTCTACCTCCAACAACCAAAAAGCTGGGAAAGCTATGATGCTGTGCACCAAATTTGGATTATTTTTGGAACTTGTGTGAGCCTATGGTTTTATATTTTGTTATATATACTGTATATATTTTACATACTATTTTAGTTACTTTATTGAGTTTACAACACCCTGGAGATGTTTTGTACTGTTTCTGTACTTGTTTTGATTATTATTATTTATTGATTGTATGTTAATGTTGCATATTATAAATAACATTTAAAAAATAATAATAATAATAATAATTAGAAACCATTTGTAAACATCAGCATGGCGGTACAATATGTTCGCTGTCTTTGCACGGTTTTTAAATACTTTCTTACAGTCACTGAATGGAGAACTGGGGGTGGGATTAAATCAATTATCTTCTTCCCACTCCCTTTCAGGCAAAACTGGACAACCATGTCAATACTATACATTACCGTTTGCACTATATTAATTTTTATTATTATGTGTTGTCAATGTTGTACTTTTTTTTTTTAATTATTATTTTTTATGTCATTGCCTGAAATAAATAAATAAATGAAAAATTAATGAAAAAGGAATTTTACCTTTGCAACCTCATTATACTATTGGCTAAGTTTTATATTCATAAATGTAAGTATCTCATTACCCGACCTGTTTTTCGTGCCTTTAAAAAAGAATTAGAACTCTACTTTAAAACACTCTCTACCTCTAACAACCAAAAAGCTGTGAAAACTATGATGCTGTGTACCAAATTTGGATTATTTATGGCAGTGGTTCTCAAATGGGGGTACGCGTACCCCTGGGGGTACTTGAAGGTGTGCCAAGGGGTACGTGAGATTTTTTTTTTTAAATATTCAAACATCCTTTATAAATATAAATTAAAAAAAATATCTTTTTTTCAAAATAGTTCAAGAAAGACCACTACAAATGAGCAATATTTTGCACTGTTATAAAATTTAATAAATCAGAAACTGATGACATAGTGCCATATTTTACTTCTTTATCTCTTTTTTTCAACCAAAAATGCTTTGCTCTGATTAGGGGGTACTTCAATTAAAAACATTTTCACTGAAAAAAGGTTGAGAACCACTGGTTTATGGTACTTGTGTGAGCCTATGGCTTTATATTGTGTTACATATATATTGTGCATACTATTTTAGTTACTTTATTGAGTTTACAACCCCCTGGCGATCGTTTTGTACTGTTTCTGTACTTGTTTTGATTATTATTATTTATTGGTTGTATGTGGATGTTGCATATTATAAATAAAGGTTTAAAAAAATAATAATAATAATAATTAGAAACCATTTATAAACATCAGCATGGCGGTACAATATGTTCGCTGTCTTTGCACGGTTTTTAAATACTTTCTTACAGATTTGTGCTCGATGCAGTCGTTTCGCTGACTCTATGACATGTTAGTTTCTCTACCTTTGCCTCGAAGTTGATTCCATGTTGGAAGGCGTCCTCGTTGTGCAGCGGGATCCTCAGATCATGTCCATCATCCACAAGGTTGTATTTGCTTTTCCCAGGCATTTCCAAAAGTGGTAGATGGGTAAAGAACACCAAGGTAAGAAGAAGAATAGTGTCGACACAAGAGCAGGCAAAAAAAAAAAAAAAAAATGAAACGTCAAAATCTGGTCAGTGCAGGTTCCTCGTCGAAGTCGTCTTCCCCAGCATTGCACGCCACTTTGCGGGCAACTTCGCTCACTGGCAGCCGCTCTTCGGAATTCACGTAAAAGCGTTCAAAAACACACCGACTCCGATTAGGGAAGCGCCGAGCGGTGACGGAATTCTACTGGCGGAGTTTCACTTTTCCGAGCGTCTTGAGTGTGGAAGTTGGCCGAGCCCTGCCTGCGTCCCGCATAACTGGACTCTTCCCCCGGCATGCAGGAGGGAGGGAGGGAGGGAGTGACTGGGGACGTCCGGTCCTTCCAGCGGGTTCAATTCGACCACAACACACCGTGGCTGTCTGGGGGAGGAGCCACACACTGTGGTCCCGCCCCCTTTCCACTGCGCTCACGTGAGAAGAACCGGAAATGTATCATCAGTAAAAGGAGTGGCGACAGTGGCTACTGTGGCTCTTGGGTAAACTTTGACTCTTTATTGACAAAGGTAATACAATAAACACTGTCAAGGTATTATTTGTAATACAGGCCAATGTGGAAGCTTGTAAATTAGACTTAGACTTCCTTTTATTGTCATTCAAATTTGAACTTTACACTACAGATAAGAACGAAAGTTTGTTGCACTAGCTCGTTGTAATGCAGGATAAAAGAGCGATAAGGTGCAGATATAAATAAATAGAATACTGTACGGATAAATATATTGTACTTTTGCATATGCATCCACGTTTATGACATACTTGCCAACCTTGAGACCTCCGAATTCGGGAGATGGGTGGGGGTTTGGTTGTAGTGGGGGGTGTATATTGTAGCGTCCCAGAAGAGTTAGTGCTGCAAGGGATTCTGGGTATTTGTTCTGTTGTGTTACAGTGCGGATGTTCTCCCGAAATGTGTTTGTCATTCTTGATTGGTGTGGGTTCACAGTGTGCCGCATATTTGTAACAGTGTTAAAGTTGTTTATACGGCCACCCTCAGTGTGACCTGTATGGCTTGCAAGTATGCCTTGCATCCACTTATGTGTGTGTGAAAGCCGCATATATCATGGGACTGGGCCGGCACGCTGTTTGTATGGAGGAAATCGGACGTGACGACAGGTTGTAGAGGACGCTAAAAACAGTGCCTTTAAGGCATGCCCCCAATATTGTTGTCCGGGTGGAAATCGGGAGAAATTCGGGAGAATGGTTGCCCCGGGAGATTTTCGGGAGGGGCACTGAAATTCGGGAGTCTCCCGGGAAAATCGGGAGGGTTGGCAAGTATGGTTTATGAACGTATGTTATATTGTCTTTAAATTCCAGCGAGTTAATCGGTTTTGGGGGGGAATTGAGGGGATTATTATGATGCGTTCAAGAGTCTTATGGCCTGAGGGAAGAAGCTGTTACAGAACCTGGGCTGCAGAACCTCTTTCTAGAATCCAGCAGTGAAAACAGTCCTTGGTGGGGGTGGGAGGAGTCTCTGCAGATTTTCTGAGCCCTGGTCAGGCAGTGGCTTTTTGTGAGTTCCTGGATAGGAGTAAGAGGAGTCCTGAGGATCTTTTCCGCTGTCCTCGCCACTCTCTGCAGAGACTACCAGCCTGAGGCATACTTGCCAACCCTCACGATTTTCCCAGGAGACTCCCGAATTTCAGTGCTGTTATGTTATTGTTTTAAATAACACATCATTGGATGTCTTGCAGAACTGTCTTTTAATAACGATAACATATTACAAGCGCTTTTTCAACATTTGTGCGTACCAGGTGTGTCCACCTCTAAAGAGTCCTACTCGACACATACTATAATTGGTTCCTAGTCGTTTGTAGACTATTACTACCACCATGTGGTCAAACACTATCATTACATGTGCCCCTCCCGGAAATCTCCCGGGACAACCATTCTCCCGAATTTCTCCCGATTTCCACCCGGACAACAATATTGGGGGCGTGCCTAAAAGGCACTGCCTTTAGTGTCCTCTCTCACCTGAAAAGGAGACTATATTATATATGTCTCCGTTATCCATAGGTTTATCTATAACCCATAAAGTAGGCAGGCACGAAGCTATTTCTCAGCGTGTGTTTATTCCAGCCGGCACGTTAATACACTGACACACAACATCCGGATTCCCATCATGCATTGCTTCAAAACTACGGCAAGTAATAATGTCCAAAAACATAACAGAGACGAAGCAGAAGAACGAAGAAGAGACATGGCGACGACAAGTAAGAAGAAGAAGTACGCTTGCAAGTTCCAAAATGATTGGAAAAAATAATTTCAGTTCATCCAGGACAGCTCGAAGGGGAAGGGGTATGCTGCCTGCAAATTTTATATATATATATATATATATATATATATATATATATATATATATATAAAAATGTATGCCTATATATATATATATATAAGAAATACTTGAAAATATATACACCCTCACTACCCCCCATCTCCCGAATTCGGAGGTCTCAAGGTTGGCAAGTATGGCCTGAGGCACTGCAAGCTCCACTCCAGACAGTGATGCAGTTGGTCAGTAGGCTCTCTATAGTGCCTCTGTAGAATGTGGTGAGAATGGGGGGAGGGAGTTCTGCTCTTTTCATCCGACGCAAAATGTGCATGCGCTGCTGAGCTCTTTTTACAAGAGCTCCGGTGTCTAGGGACAAAGATCATACTGTCAGTTATCTGCACCCCCAGGAACTTGGTGCTGCTTACAGTCTCCACTGCTGTGCCGTTGATGAGTGTGGCTGGACGGGTGCCTCCTGAAGTCGACGATCAAGACCAGGTTGTTGGTTCTGCACCAAAGCTAATACATTACACTGTCAAGGTATTATTTGTAATACAGGCCAATGTGAAAGCTTGTAAATGTCAACTGATGGCCTGCAGGCCACATGTTATTTTCCACCAAGGCCCCAGAATCAGGGGTGTCAAAGTGGAGAGGAATGTGGGGATGCTCTACCGGGGTTTTGTAAAGTTTAAATATTTTTTCTGGAATTTCAATCAGTATCAATCAATATTCTTTATTTAACCAGGTAACACCATCCATCCATCCATCCATTTTCTTCCGCTTATCCGAGGTTGGGTCGCGGGGGCACCAGGCTAAGCAGAGAAGCCCAGACTTCCCATTACCCAGCCACTTCGTCCAGCTCCTCTCGGGGGATCCCGAGGGGTTCCCAGGCCAGCCGGGAGACATAATCTTCCCAACGTGTCCTGGGTCTTCCCCGTGGCCTCCTGCCGGTCGGACGTGCCCTAAACACCTCCCTAGGGAGGCGTTCGGGGGACATCCTGACCAGATGCCCGAACCACCTCATCTGGCTCCTCTCAATGTGGAGGAGCAGCGGCTTCACTTTGAGCTCCCCCCGAATGGCAGAGCTTCTCACCCTATCTCTAGGAGAGAGCCCCGCCACCCGGCGGAGGAAACTAATTTCGGCCGCTTATACCCGCGATCTTGTCCTTTCGGTCATAACCCAAAGCTCATGACCATAGGTGAGGATGGCAACGTAGATCGACCGGTAAATTGAGAGCTTTGCCTTCCGGCTCAGCTCCTTCACCACAACAGATCGATACAGCATCCGCATTACTCAAGATGCCGCACCGATCCGCCTGTCGATCTCACGATCCACTCTTCCCTCACTCGTGAACAAGACTCCGATGTATTTGAACTCCTCCACATGGGGCAAGATCTCCTTCCCAACTTGGAGATGGCACTCCAACTTTTCCCGGGCGAGAACCATGGACTCGGACTTGTAGGTGCTGATTCTCATCCCAGTCGCTTCATACTCGGCTGAGAACCGATCCAGTGATGACCAGGTAACACACACACCGTAACTAAAAATACTGAAGTGAATTAATTAACTCGTATTATGTTCTACATGTGGTGAATGTTTATATTCACCTTGGAGAAAGCAAACCACCAAGTGTAAGTAAACAGTGGTATTTCAGTTTGAGCACATAATAAGATAAGGCCCCTTAATTTGATATTCGCAGGTGGATTGGATCACTTCTTGTAGGTACGAGGCCCTAATTGGGACTTCGGAATGCAAAAGTGATAACATATCCTTGAGAGGAGACTACCTGTCTAGCTCAATGCTAACATTTAAGTTATGACTTAAAGCAGTTGTTTTCCAGACACTTACACACAAACATCTCCTTTTATGGTCAGGATGTGCTCTCCTGACCCAGCACACACACACAGACAGGGGGTCGGAATATAAGACTGGTGGTTTGGCTTCTCCAGTTTAGGAGTCCTTCATTTTTTGACCTAGGCTCCTCCAGGGAACTGCAGACCTGTATAATGACGTTCGCTTGTAAAATAAAGCAACTTTTGGTTCAGTAAAGCGTCTCCGACGTCTCCACACTGCCGTGACATACTTCTGTCTGGACGAGGTTGACAAGACCAGGAATACACTTCAATACAACTTGCACAAAGTAGCACAGACCTGGGCAAAATACGGAACGCGGGCCACATGTGGCCCGGTATGATTTTCAATCCGGCCCCCCGGACGTTCTACATTATTTTTTTCGAACTTTAACATCGAAACTGTCGGCGCCATTATGATGTGCAGTGCTGTTTTTAAATTACCGTAAGTCTTGAACTTATTTTAGTAGACACGCTAAATATTACTGTAAATGAATGTTGTCAAAAGTCTGCTTACTATTGAGCATCGGAGTTGCTCTATTCTGCCTATCAAGCGGTTTAGCAAACATCCAAACACCTCCATTAACATTCATAACGTCATGTAATGTCTACGTATTTTGCTCATTTTAAACATTATTGTAACAAACACATCACAATTTTCGCTTTTCCCTTCAACAATAACAACTACTACTAATCATAGCACACTTTGTGAGAGCCAACAAACATAATGCAACATCACTTACTGCACAATGTTTGCTCTCACCGGAATGCCGACTGGTAGAATGTTGATATATTCTTGTTTACATGAAGAATGACTCATAATCCTTGCAAAGAACAAAGGTGGGCGGAACCAAGCATCTTTTTGGGTCTTTTTCGCCATCTCCGGGATGTCAAAGTGGACCAACTTCTCGGTTTATGGCCACAACCTTCTACTATCCAGGTGAGAGGCATTATTTATCATCCAGAATAAAATTTCACGAACTGTTTTTAAATGACCGTAAGTCTTGAACTATAGAAAGTATTTCAATGGTCAAAATCTGCGCTTTTGGTTGTTATACGAGTAATTACGATAATCTACGTCACAGCAGCTCAGACGAGGAACAAAGCAGAGTGGGCGGGGTTTGTTTTCAGAGTAGCCAGCCCGAAACCCGTGTGTCAGAAACAGATGCGGAAGCAGATTTTTTACGTGATAATATATAGGGCTGGGCGATATGGCCTTTTTTTAATATCGCGATATTTTAAGGCCATATCACGATACATGATATATATCTCGATATTTTGCCTTAGCCACTTGACAGCAGTATGATGATTCTATGTGTCTACATTAAAACATTCTTCTTTATACTGCATTCATATATGCTACTTTAAAACTTTCATTCAGACAAGGAAATCACAACTAAAAAAATCAATTTTTTTTTCATAAGGTGTTGATCTGGAAATGTTTGCCTCAGCATTTTGATGGTGTGGACGTGTGGCACCGAACTGAGATGTTGAAACTGACATGCGGAGTAAGCACTCTTTATTCTCTAGCTAGTGTGTGTGTGTGACAATCATTGGTACTTTAACTTTAACAGGTGTCTTTTCAAATTATGCTACATATTAGCAGTAATGCTACTTTTTATAGCAACGCTTTCGCCCCACACCTGACAAATTACGGTTTTCTGTTCGACATATTCCCACTTGAAGCCAAACCACCGCCAGACGATGGACCCCCTGCTGTTTTTTGGGGGAATTAATTATTCCTTCATTTGTTACCAGATTCGCATCTTCTTTCTCTCGTATTAACGCAAGCATCACAGCTAACGCCTCATACGAGGGCGTATATGTACGTATGTGACGTATGTCGTGACAGTATGTGACGTGTGTAGAAGCTGCGCTTGTCTGTCTGTGAGAAGGAGAGACAGGAAAGAGCGAGGAGAACCTGTAGTGTAATGTCCGCAGCTAAAAGCAACTGCGTGAGAACGCATACTCGAATATCACGACATAGTCATTTATTACACTTTGCTTTCATATTTTGCTGTTTGTTACATTTTTGTTGTGTTTTGCTTGATTATAAAAAATACACAACTATTGAGGAGCTGGTCTGGGAAGTAAAAGATGAGCGATGTTCATATGTTGTTAATATTCAGTGTTTTATTGTTCATAGTTAATATTGTAAATACCACTTTCTTTATTTTCATGTACATTTTGGGTGTCCCATTCAATAAAAAACTGTAAAATTCCATTCTGTTTTTTTGAGATGGTCTGTCATAATGTTTTTAGAACTCTATCGGACATTGTGTCTCTCAATGTGGCCACCGAATCAAAATACTTGCCCATCTCTGAAGTAGTGTATAGTTCGAACCAAAAGGGGAACTGCACTTTTTTGGGAATTTTGCCTATCATTCACATTCCTTATGGAAGACAAGCACACACATGTCCATTCTGCCTATAAAGCGCTTAAAAAAACTTCCAAACCCCTCCATCAAGGTTTTATACACACATCGTGAGTATATATGTAATGTAGTAATAGGAACATTCATCATAGCCGGTAATATTTACATATTTTGCTCATTTTAAGCATACAGCGGCATTTTCGTTTCAAAATGACGTTCGCTTTTTCCCTCGACAACGTCACTGATTACTACTCACTGCAGACTCTATTGTAACAAATGCATTACAGCGTTTTCTTTTCCCTTCAACAATAACAACTACTACTAATCATTGCACATTTCATGAGAGCCAAGAAACATAATAAAATATCACTTACTGTACAATGTCTGCTGTCACTACGATGCCCACTGTTAGGTTGTTGATATATTCCCATTTAGATGAAGAATGACCATAGTCCTTGCGAAGAAAAAAGGGGGGTGAAATCAAGCGTCTTTTTGTGTTTTTCTGTCAGCTTGTGTATTCATGCTTCTAATATCAAGGTGAGATGCATTATTTATGATCTAAAATAACCTTTCACAAGCTCCGAGGCATTGAAAGCAGCTCAGCTGATAATGTCAAAATAGAAACACAAGCTTGTTAGGACTCTGATCATGACGCCGCTATAAATAGTTAATCTGTATTAGCGCTTATAAAAACAATATTACTATGTGGTTAATATTCAAGTCACAAAATGTAAATGGAGTATTGGCGCTTTTTTGTATGTTTTTTAGAGGGCTTTATGGGCGGAATAGAGTACGTCTCATTGGCTCCATTGTAAGCAGACTTTTTAATTTACGTTTATTTACGCGTTAGAATGCATTTAAAAAAGTACATCCGTCGTCTTGTCTGTCATAATGATTGTGAATGATAGGCAAAATTCCATAAAAAAAATTGCAGTTCCCCTTTAATATACAAACACGCAATAGGTCAAAAGAATTAAAACATTTTCAGTTAAAAAAAAATATTCAAACACAAGTACAATGCCCAATAGAACTGGTTTCTCAATCCTTTAAAATGGATTGAAATTCCCCCAAAGTGATGAGTTCAGGTAACCTCAGATCCTTTTGTAAGTCATTCCATGACATACTTGCCAACCCTCCCAGATTTTCCGGGAGACTCCCGAAATTCAGCGCCTCTCCCGAAAACCTCCCGGGATAAATTTTCTCCCGAAATTCAGGCGGAGCTGGAGGCCACGCCCCCTCCAGCTCCATTAGGTCCATAAGTCCTCCCAGCGCGGTAACAACACACAACAACAGCAGTCACGTTTTCGTCTACCGTAAAGCAGTTCGTCTGCCGTTAACAGCAATGTTGTGACACTCTTAAACAGGACAATACTGCCATCTACTGTACATGCATATGTGACAATAACATCTACGGCTTTTAGAGAGTGCAGTGCACAACTGCGCACACAACAAGGAGACGAAGCAGAATGCATCATCAGAGAGGGTTTTCAGCATGGTTAGAAAAATAGTGACAGAGAATAGAACAAGGATGGACAATTCAACCCTTAACTCAACAATGAGTAGATGAGTGTTATGTGTGTGTGTATATGTGTAAATAAATGAACACTGAAATTCAAGTATTTCTCTTATTTATATATATATATATATATATATATATGTATATATATATATATATATATATATACATATATATATATATATATATATATAAATATACATATATATATATATATATATATATATATATATATACAATAAAATAAATATATATATATATATACATATATATATATATATATATATATATATATATATATATATATATATATATATATATATATATATATATATATATATATATATATATATATATATATATATATATAGCTAGAATTAACTGAAAGTCAAGTATTTCTTATATATACTTGGTGAATTCTAGCTGTAAATATACTCCTCCCCCCGCCCCCCACCACCTCCCGGAATTGGAGGTCTCAAGGTTGGCAAGTATGTTCCATGACCACGGAGCAGCATATCTGAAGACTTTTTTTTCCAAGATTCGCGTTGGCTCCAGGAACCAACATGCTCAGGATGTCCTGTGACCGTGAACTGTAGCGACTGAAATCTCTACAAGGAACACAAATAGGTGGGAGCCAGCCCAAGAAGTGATTTATATATATATATATATAAAAAAAACATCCATCGAGGAAATCTGTGGACAGACCAAGATGTACTGTTTGCCCTGTAGCTATGAACATATTTGATTTGTAATTAATCATAGCAGGAATTAATCTATGTCCAGAACCAATTAACGGTGATAAACAAGGGATTACTACGCTAGTTTTAAAGATTGTATCTTGTAAATTTCAAAGACTAATTAAACGTGAAAAATTGTCAAAAGTTTTAATTTGTAAGTTAGAAAAAAAAACTGTCATGAAAAAAAAGGAGAACTGTACCGTATTTATCGGACCATAAGGCGCACCGCACCGTATTAAAAGGCGCATTAAAGGGGTCATACTATGATTTTTTTCTAAATTTAAAACACTATCTTGTGGTCTACATAACATGTAATGGTGGTTCTTTGGTCAAAATGTTGCATAGATTATGTTTTACAGATCATCTTTAAGTCGCTTTTTGACAGTCGCTTCCGGATGCGCCGTTTTGTGGGCGGTCTTATTTACGTGGCTCACCTACGACAGCGTCTTCTCCCCGTCATCTTTGTTGTAGCGGTGTAGCGTGCAAGGACGGGTGGGGGAGAAGTGTCAAAAAGATGGAGCTTACTGTATGATATTCAGACTTTACTTAAATCAGTAACGGAGCAGCATCTTCTCATCCGGAAACAACACCGGAAATGTGTCCCGTGAAAAAACGTCCGAACGGAACTCTAATAACTAAAGTTCCTTGGGTGAATAATGTAAACTCACTATACCGGTATGTTTTAGCGCTTTCATGGCGAGTTTGACAGATATAAGTAAGAACTTTACACTACTTTATATTAGAAATGGCAACAGAAGAGGATGAATGTCCCATAACAAGAAGATAGGGAAAAAGAAGAAGATTATCGACTATGGTGTCGCCACGGACTACAAAGGCGGACGCGAGCAATTTTTCAGGATTTATGCAGATCCCAAATACAGATCAGCAGTTACCAGAAGTTAAGAAAAGTTGCTTTTGCATAATATGGTGAAACAAAACGCCAGATAGTATGTCTTACCTTATACACACACCATAATAATACTCGTATGTTGAAGTACAGTACAATCCATCAAGCGGTGCGGCTTCATAGCTTACCAAAGTCGTACTAAAAAAATGTTGATAGATTTTTGAGCGCCGTGTGTAATGTTCTATATTTTCAATGGAACATTTAAAATGTTGGTGTTGTTTACTTGAGTCATATTGCAGTCTACACGTATCTGTTATGTGTGACTGCCATCTACTGGTCACACTTGTGACCCAATAAAATTGCTTCGACGTCGGTAAGAAAAAACAGAATTATTCCGTACATTAGGCGCACTGGGTTATAAGGCGCAGTGTCGAGTTTTGAGGTGGGAAAAAAGGATTTTAAGTGTGCCTTGTAGTCCGGAAAATAGTAGCAAGAAGTGGAAGAAGTGTCAAAAATGGAGCTAACTGTTTTAATGACATTCAGACTAATTATGTAAATCCACTACAGTTTTTAGTGCTTTGATAGCTAGTCTACTGACAGATATAAGTAAGAACTTTACACTACTTTATATAAGAAATGACAACAGCGGAAGGTGAATGCCACATAACAAGAAGGTAGAGAAAAAGAACAAACTTATCGACTACGGTGTCGCCACGGACTACAATGGCGCACGCACATTTTCAGTACTTATGCAGATCCCAAATACAGATCAGCAGGTACCAGAAGGTAAGAAAAGTTGGTTTTGCATAATATTGTGAAATAAAACGCCAGATAATGTCTGCTCATAGGTGCCATTTTGCGGTCCATATACGCACACCATATTAATACTCGTATGTTTAATGCACCGACAATCCATCAAGCGGTGCGGCTTCATAGCTTACCGAAGTCGTACTAAAAACATTTTGACAGATTTTTGAGCACCGTGTGTAATCTTCTTTTATCTCAAAGGAACAATTAAATTTTTTACTGGTGTATCACTTATGTGTGACTGCCATCTACTGGTCACACTTATCATTACACCATGTACCAAAAATAATAGCTTCGAGGTCGGTAAGCACAACCTGAATTTTTAGGCGCACCAGGTTATAAGGTGCACTGTCCATTTTTGAGAAAATTTAAGGATTTTAAGTGCGCCTTTTTTGGAGTTTTGCCTATCATTCACAGTCCTCAACAAGAACACATATGTTTTTCTTGTTTTATACTAGTAATGTAAATTAATGTTATCAAAATTCTGCTTACAACTGAACCAATGGGAGTTGCTCTATTCTGCCTATCAAGCGCTCTAGCAAACATCCAAACACCTCTATTAACGTTTATATACATGCTGTTATACAGTATACATCAGTGACGTGTGGTGAGGTTCATGACTGGTGAGGCACTGACTTCATCACAGTCAGATTTACAAACATATGAACCCTAAAGAGTATCTTATTCACCATTTGATTGGCAGCAGTTAACGGGTTATGTTTAAAAGCTCATAACAGCATTCTTCCCTGCTTGGCACTCAGCATCAAGGGTTGGAATTGGGGGTTAAATCACCAAAAATGATTCCCGGGTGCAGCGCCGCTGCTGCCCACTGCTCCCCTCACCTCCCAGGGGGTGATCAAGGAATGGTCAAATGCAGAGGACAAATTTCACCACACCTAGTGTGTGTGTGACAATCATTGGTACTTTAACTTAACTTTAACTTTACACATACAAACTGTAGCACACAAAAAAGCACATTTAATAAAAAAAAACGTTATTATGGTTGTGCTGGATGCACCCCCGCTGTAGAATGCACCCCCTGACGGGAGTGTTATAACTAAAGCCAACACTTAAACTTTCCACGTGCAAGATTGAATCTATTTAAAAAAGTTATTTAATAAGAAGCCAAAAGTGCAAAAACAATAATGTTCGTGTTGGAGGAGTTGTGAATGAATGAAATATGAAATCCGTGCTGCAGTCTGCAGGTGTACCTAATGTTGTGGCCCTGCGGTCGCTCGCGACTCCTCCAACGCGAGCATTGTTGTTTTTGCACTTTTTGGCTTCTTGTTGGGTGACTTTTTTGAGTGGGTTCGGT
The DNA here is from genome assembly GCF_033978685.3 of Nerophis lumbriciformis. Lineage (NCBI taxonomy): Eukaryota > Metazoa > Chordata > Actinopteri > Syngnathiformes > Syngnathidae > Nerophis > Nerophis lumbriciformis. Next base: position 34,985,742 of record NC_084561.2, read on the forward strand.
CTTGCACGTGGAGGGTTTGGGTGTGGGCTTTGGTCGGTGTGGCACTCCAGTCGGGGGGTGCGTTCTACGGCGGGGGTGCATTAACCGGCACAAGGAGGCGGGATTACTGCGAGCCTCACACAGTCTTCGCAGCAGTTTTGTGATTGCTCAGCACAAGAAATACGTTACACACATACAGTTGTTGACAAAATACACTGTACATTATATACCTCAGCTAACTAAACTATGGAAATGTATAATATAATTCATATAGCAATACGGTCTCACTGCACAGCAGGCCAGCAGTTAGCCGAGTCATTGCGCAATCCATGTTGAGGCACAACTGAGTGTCGTGCCTCAACTGGCTGCTGATCACCGCACCGTCTCTTCTCAGTATTTGAACGGCAAATGTGAAAATTCAGCGATTTTGAATAAAAATATTCTAAAACTGGTGAAGTTAAATGGAAAATAACTTTATAGTATAATCACTGGATACATATAACAATAATTAATTTTTTTTCTTTTAACATTTTTTTTCATTCCATGATGGCAGGTGAGGCAGGGGCCTCACCTGCCTCCAGTGGCTGCACGTCACTGGTATACATGTAATGTAGTAACAGGCACATTCATAACGTCATTTAATATCTACGTATTTTGCAAATTTTAAGCATACGGCAGCGCATTATTGTAACAAACGCATCACAAGGTCAACAACAACTACTACTACTAACCATAGCACACTTTGTTAGAGCCAACAAACATAATATAAAACATCACTTACTGCACAATGTTTGCTCTCGCCGGAATGCCGACTGGTAGGATGTTGATATATTGTTGTTTATATAAATAATGACTCATAATCCTCGCAAAGAAAAAAATAGTGGGCGTAACCAAGCGTCTTTTCGGGTCTTTTTCGCCATCTCCAACTTCTTGGTTTACGGCCCCAACCTTCTGCACTTTCTCTGTGTTATTATTATTATTGGCTTTTATCTAGTTTTCACTTTGTCTGTATAATTTTTATTATCATTATTATCGACTCATCTTTGCCTTATTCTATTTTTTATTTTCCTATTTTAATGATGTTGCATCTGTGTTGTTGTTGTTGGGGACAAGTGTTGTAAATTAGCTTTGGCTACAAACACTATGATGCATACATTGGATAACTGATTCAGATGTCTATGTTTTTGTATCTGTCCCTATTTCAAATAAACCTCTATAAAACCTCTAGCCAGGTGAGAGGTATTATTTATCATCCAGAATTAACTTGCATGAAAGCTCATAATGTCAATACAGTTTCCTCTCTTGATCAACGTGCCGCGAAAAAATAGGTTCTTAACATCAGCGCTTATAATAGCAATATCGCTAATACTTGGCTAATATTTAGGTCATGAAATGTGAATGGAGTATTGTTGGCACTTTTTGAATGTTTTTTATTGGATTTTATGGTCGGAATAGACTCAATGACATCATGGCTTCTATAGGCTCCATTGTAAGCGGACATTTATTTACGATTATTTATTAGTTCGAATGCAGTAAAAGAAAGATATGTGTTCTTGTCTCTCATAAGTGTTTGATGAGCATGCCTCAACTTTCTCCGTCTTTTTTGCCACTTGTGCCAGCTTTTTTGAAACATGATGCAGGCATCAAATTCCAAATGAGCTAATATTTGCAAAAAATAACAAAATTTTCCAATTTGAGCGTTAAGTATCTTGTCTTTGCAGTCTATTCAATTGAATATGAGTTGAAAAGGATTTGCAAATCATTGTATTCTGTTTTTATTTACGATTTATTTACACAATGCGCCAACTTCACTGGTTTTGGGGTTTCTAGAAGGTTGTGGCACCAAGCCCGGAAGTTGCTCAACAAAAAATCCACACCCACTAACGTGATAGTATATAGCTCTCAACTTGGCTCTCAGGGAAGTGAACGCAGCACCAGACCCAAGGACATTGTTAGGATTTTTTTTTAAATCTGAGGAGTAAGGATTATTCTCAGTTTACCTGCTCAAGGAGATCAACAGTGGTGAGAGATACAACATCCCATCAGTCGGAATCCCAATAGAGAGCGGACATTGTGAAGTGAATTATATTTATATAGTGCTTTTTCTATATTTACCCATTTTTGCTGGATTTTATAAGATTCAATTTTATTGCTACAAAGGGTCAAGGGCCAATAATAAACGAGCCGAAAATGGCCCTGTGACCATACTATGGACACCCTGAACTACAACACAGAGCACACTATGAGAACTCACAGTGACATACATGTCTAAAATGGCCTTTATAGTTGTGTGCTTGTTTAATCTCTTAGTGATGTGACAGTCATGTGACTATCTCAGGATGTGTGTCAGGTAAACAAATGAAGGAGAATGTTTTTGCCATTAAATTTAATATAAACCTATTTAACAATAATAAGGTATGCTTTAATAAGGTATCAAAAATCATATTTAAACTTTTCTTATTTCTTGAATTACTTCATACAAAACAAGCTCCCGCTGTGACATGTACTGTGTGTCACATCAGGCCTATAGCCTTAAAATTGCTGTAGAATTATTAGTTTTGTACACCAAAATTCATCTATTTTATTATTCAACTTCTTCTTCTTCTCCAGATGGCACGCTCTACTATCCATATTTTTCACCCGATTCAAACTGTTCCAACTGCAAAGTGGTCAGCCTATTCAGGAGTCGCGGGCTTTCCCTTGACAAATTCCAAAAATTACCAGATTTCCCAGAATTTCCGGGACATTTTTCCCATTCAAAATGAATTGGCCATTTTTCAAACTTACACCATTGCCACATTTTTCAACCTATTCATACCATTCCACCTTCAACATATTCCACCATCCTGGAAATTCAAACTGCTCTTTTTCCGACTTCAAAAAAATTCCAGGATTTTCCATAGTTCCTGGTTTTCCAAAGCCCTATTTCCACCCTTTTTCCTAGCGACTACTCCTTCCACATTTTTCAACGCATTTCAACCGTTCCACCGTCATAACATTCCTCGTAATTGAAGTTGTTTTTTGAACTGGAAAAATTCCCAGTTTTCCCGAAATTCCAGGAATTACGTAATACCATTTCTCAATTCAACATGTGACTGCTTCAACATTTCTCGACCGATTAGAAAAATTCCAACACCAACCATTTCAACTCATCCAGTCCATTCAAGTTTTTTTTTAACCATTTTCCAAAAAATTCCAGCATTTCCCGAATTTCCCACATTTTGGGGAAATTCCCATTGAAATTCTTCAAAGTTCCACAACCCCCATATTTTTTATCCGATTCAAACCGTTCCAACTTCTAAATATTCAGCCTGTTCAGGAATTGTGTGCTCTATTGAACTGGAAAAATTCCCAGTTTTCCCGAAATCCCAGGAATTACGTAATACTATTTCTCAATTCAATATGTTACTGCTTCAACATTTGTCGACCGATTTGAAAAATTCCAACACCAACCATTTCAACTCATCCAGTCCATTCAAGTTTTTTTCGTACCATTATCCAAAAAATTCCAGCATTTCCCGAATTTCCCACATTTTGGGGAAATTCCCACTGAAATTCTTCAAAGTTCCACAACCCCCATATTTTTTATCCGATTCAACCCGTTCCAACTTCTAAATATTCAGCCTGTTCAGGAATAGTGTGCTCTATTGTACTGGAAAAATTCCCAGTTTTCCCGAAATTCCAGGAATTACGTAATACCATTTCTCAATTCAACATGTGACTGCTTCAACATTTCTCAACCGATTTGAAAAATTCCAACACCCACCATTTCAACTCACTCAGACCATTCAAGTTAGTTTTTACCATTTTCCATAAAATTCCAGCATTTCCCAAAATTCCCACATTTTGGGGAAATTCCCACTGAAATTCTTCAAAGTTCCACAACCCCCATATTGTTTTATCCGATTCAAACCGTTCCAACTTCTAAATATTCAGCCTGTTCAGGAATTGTGTGCTCTATTGAACTGGAAAAATTCCCAGTTTTCCCGAAATTCCAGGAATTACGTAATACCATTTCTCAATTCAACATGTGACCGCTTCAACATTTCTCAACCGATTTGAAAAATTCCAACACCCACCATTTCAACTCACTCAGACCATTCAAGTTAGTTTTTACCATTTTCAAAAAAATTCCAGCATTTCCCCAAATCCCCACATTTTGGGGAAATTCCCACTGAAATTCTTCAAAGTTCCACAACCCCCATATTTTTTATCCGATTCAAACCGTTCCAACTTCTAAATATTCAGCCTGTTCAGGAATTGTGTGCTCTATTGAACTGGAAAAATTCCCAGTTTTCCCGAAATCCCAGGAATTACGTAATACCATTTCTCAATTCAACATGTTACTGCTTCAACATTTCTCGACCGATTTGAAAAATTCCAACACCCACCATTTCAACTCACTCAGACCATTCAAGTTTGTTTTTACTATTTTCCAAAAAATTCCAGCATTTCCCGAATTTCCCACATTTTGGGGAAATTCCCATTGTAATTCTTCAAAGTTCCACAACCCCCATATTTTTATCCGATTCAAACCGTTCGAACTTCTAAATATTCAGCCTGTTCAGGAATTGTGTGCTCTATTGAACTGGAAAAATTCCCGGTTTTCCCGAAATTCCAGGAATTACATAATACAATTTCTCAATTCAACATGTGACTGCTTCAACATTTCTCGACCGATTTGAAAAATTCCAACACCAACCATTTCAACTCATTCAAGTTTTTTTTTTTACCATTTTCCAAAAAATTACAGCATTTCCCGAATTTCCCACATTTTGGGGAAATTCCCATTGTAATTCTTCAAAGTTCCACAACCCCCATATTTTTATCCAATTCAAACCGTTCCAACTTCTAAATATTCAGCCTGTTCAGGAATTGTGTGCTCTATTGAACTGGAAAAATTCCCAGTTTTCCCCAAATTCCAGGAATTACGTGATACCATTTCTCAATTCAACATGTGACTGCTTCAACATTTCTCGACCGATTTGAAAAATTCCAACACCAACCATTTCAACTCATTTAGACCATTCAAGTTTTTGTTTTTTTACAATTTTCAAAAAAATTCCCGCATTTCCCGAAATTCCCACATTTTAGGGAAATTCCCATTGAAATTCTTCAAAGTTCCACAACCCCCATATTTTTATCCGATTCAAACCGTTCGAACTTCTAAATATTCAGCCTGTTCAGGAATTGTGTGCTCTATTGAACTGGAAAAATTCCCGGTTTTCCCGAAATTCCAGGAATTACGTAATACAATTTCTCAATTCAACATGTGACTGCTTCAACATTTCTCAACCGATTTGAAAAATTCCAACACCAACCATTTCAACTCATTCAAGTTTTTTTTTTTACCATTTTCCAAAAAATTACAGCATTTCCCGAATTTCCCACATTTTGGGGAAATTCCCATTGTAATTCTTCAAAGTTCCACATTCCCATATTTTTATCCGATTCAAACCGTTCCAACTTCTAAATATTCAGCCTGTTCAGGAATTGTGTGCTCTATTGTACTGGAAAAATTCCCAGTTTTCCCGAAATTCCAGGAATTACGTAATACCATTTCTCAATTCAACATGTGACTGCTTCAACATTTCTCAACCGATTTGAAAAATTCCAACACCCACCATTTCAACTCACTCAGACCATTCAAGTTAGTTTTTACCATTTTCCATAAAATTCCAGCATTTCCCAAAATTCCCACATTTTGGGGAAATTCCCACTGAAATTCTTCAAAGTTCCACAACCCCCATATTGTTTTATCCGATTCAAACCGTTCCAACTTCTAAATATTCAGCCTGTTCAGGAATTGTGTGCTCTATTGAACTGGAAAAATTCCCAGTTTTCCCAAAATTCCAGGAATTACGTGATACCATTTCTCAATTCAACATGTGACTGCTTCAACATTTCTCAACCGATTTGAAAAATCCCAACACCAACCATTTCAACTCATTTAGACCATTCAAGTTTTTTTTTGTTTTTTTTACCATTTTCAAAAAGATTCCAGCATTTCCCGAATTTCCCACATTTTGGGGAAATTCCCATTGAAATTCTTCAAAGTTCCACAACCCCCATATTTTTTATCCGATTCAAACCGTTCCAACTTCTAAATATTCAGCCTGTTCAGGAATTGTGTGCTCTATTGAACTGGAAAAATTCCCAGTTTTCCCAAAATCCCAGGAATTACGTAATACCATTTCTCAATTCAACATGTGATTGCTTCAACATTTCTCGACCGATTTGAAAAATTCCAACACCCACCATTTCAACTCACTCAGACCATTCAAGTTTGTTTTTACTATTTTCCAAAAAATTCCAGCATTTCCCAAAATTCCCACATTTTGGGGAAATTCCCACTGAAATTCTTCAAAGTTCCACAACCCCCACATTTTTTATCCGATTCAAACCGTTCCAACTTCTAAATATTCAGCCTGTTCAGGAATTGTGTGCTCTATTGAACTGGAAAAATTCCCAGTTTTCCCGAAATCCCAGGAATTAGGTAATACCATTTCTCAATTCAACATGTGACTGCTTCAACATTTCTCGACCGATTTGGAAAATTCCAACACCAACCATTTCAACTCATTTAGACCATTCAAGTTGTTGTTTTTTACCATTGTCAAAAAAAATTCCAGCATTTCCCAAAATTCCCACATTTTGGGGAAATTCCCACTGAAATTCTTAAAAGTTCCACAACCCCCACATTTTTTATCCGATTCAAACCGTTCCAACTTCTAAATATTCAGCCTGTTCAGGAATTGTGTGCTCTACTTCAACAAGTAGTCATTTTGAAGTTCAACTTCAGCATTGGACCACTCACACGCAGGAGTTGCTTCATCTAGTTATTACTATTATTTTAAATTAACTGTGCTCTTTTTTTTAGAAACATAATCACAGACCTTTGACATAATTAAAATAAATGTGTTCCACTTGGTCACGATGCCTCATAGTTTTCCTTTAAGCAGAAATAGGTCTGGGTTCTTATAGGGTGAGAGTTAAAATGTATCTGGTATAGTCAAAGTGTATATTAAAATATATAGATTTCTTGATAGAGCACATATATATCACCTCAAAGTGACTGATGTTTGGCATGAAAAGTCAATACAAGCACTGTAATTTACTATAATTAACAAACTTTCAACAACCATCCCATTTTTTTCTGGAAATTTTTTTTATTTTTTTATTTTTCTTGAAACTACAAAACCTGTCGGTTACTCATGAATTTAAAGAAAGATAAAGATAATTACATATTGTATCATTGTAGTTTACCCGACATAATATCAAATCAAATATGCTAAAAGTACTGTAAGGAAAGGATGCCCACTGGTGGTCATGTTTGGAACTATGTGTGTATTGGATCTTGGCAAAATATTTTATTGGAAAGTAAAAAACATTTTTTGTCACAGTTCTCCTGAAACAGAAACATTGCTTAGAATACAGTTCTCACTTAGATATTGAACGTATGAATCATGCATGGTATGTGGAAGAAGGTGGTTTAAAAATGTCTTACATGGAAAGGTTTATGCAGCAGTGATGATGTGCATCTTGTACTCTGTTCATTTGTACAAAGCTGTACTCAATCCAACAGAGCCCATCTGTGTCACCCTGGGGGTGAAGATGCAGAACTCCCCTCAAGGTGGTCCCAGGCAGGAAGGAAAGGAGAAGTGGAGCAGCGGTAATTCACTTTCACACCACAGCTTTTAGAAATAGTTTAAGGCTTCACAGAGAGAAGCGGCATGTTATGTCACACTGAGCATCTGGCAACAACAACACAACTGTCTTATCACATCCAGCTTCCTCTGTGATTGGCACTTAATACAAATTAATGCCTGACAAATCAGTAAAAGACTGAAGCTAGAGAGACACAAAAACTGCCACACTCACTTGTCTGCGCTAAATCCAGGACAATCCAAAAAAAGTATCATACATTATGTTTGTAAAGTACAAACCCCGTTTCCATATGAGTTGGGAAATTGTGTTAGATGTAAATATAGACGGAATACAATGATTTGCAAATCCTTTTCAACCCATATTCAATTGAATGCACTACAAATACAACATATTTGATGTTCAAACTCATAAACTTTTTTTTTTTTTTGCAAATAATAATTTACTTAGAATTTCATGGCTGCAACACATAACAAAGTAGTTGGGAAAGGGCATGTTCACCACTGTGTTACATGGCCTTTCCTTTTAACAACACTCAGTAAACGTTTGGGAACTGAGGAGACACATTTTTTAAGCTTCTCAGGTGGAATTCTTTCCCATTCTTGCTTGATGTACAGCTTAAGTTGTTCAACAGTCCGGGGGTCTCCGTTGTGGTATTTTAGGCTTCATAATGCGCCACACATTTTCAATGGGAGACAGATCTGGACTACAGGCAGGCCAGTCTAGTACCCGCACTCTTTTACTATGAAGCCACGTTGATGTAACACGTGGCTTGGCATTGTCTTGCTGAAATAAGCAGGGGCGTCAATGGTAACGTTGCTTGGATGGCAACATATGTTGCTCCAAAACCATATATGTACCTTTCAGCATTAATGGCGCCTTCACAGATGTGTAAGTTACCCATGTCTTGGGCACTAATACACCCCCATACCATCACAGATGCTGGCTTTTCAACTTTGCGCCTATAACAATCCGGATGGTTCTTTTCCTCTTTGGTCCGGAGGACACGACGTCCACAGTTTCCAAAAACAATTTGAAATGTGGACTCGTCAGACCACAGAACACTTTTCCACTTTGTATCAGTCCATCTTAGATGAGCTCAGGCCCAGCGAAGCCGACGGCGTTTCTGGGTGTTGTTGATAAACGGTTTTCGCCTTGCATAGTAGAGTTTTAACTTGCACTTACATATGTAGCGACCAACTGTAGTTACTGACAGTGGGTTTCTGAAGTGTTCCTGAGCCCATGTGGTGATATCCTTTACACACTGATGTCGCTTGTTGATGCAGTACCGCCTGAGGGATCGAAGGTCACGGGCTTAGCTGCTTACGTGCAGTGATTTCTCCAGATTTTCTGAACCCTTTGATGATATTAAGGACTGTAGATGGTGAAATCCCTAAATTCTTTGCAATAGCCGGTTGAGAAAGGTTTTTCTTAAACTGTTCAACAATTTGCTCACGCATTTGTTGACAAGGTGGTGACCCTCACCCCATCCTTGTTTGTGAATGACTGAGCATTTCATGGAATCTACTTTTATACCCAATCATGGCACCCACCTGTTCCCAATTAGCCTGCACACCTGTGAGATGTTCCAAATAAGTGTTTGATGAGCATTCCTCAACTTTATCAGTATTTATTACTACCTTTCCCAACTTCTTTGTCACGTGTTGCTGGCATCAAATTCTAAATTTAATGATTATTTGCACAAAAAAAAATGTTTATCAGTTTGAACATCAAATATGTTGTCTTTGTAGCATATTCAACTGAATATGGGTTGAAAATGATTTGCAATTTAATGTATTCCGTTTATATTTACAGCTAACACAATTTCCCAACTCATATGGAAACGGGGTTTGTATGTAGTATGAATGTTCTAATCAGGGTTTTATGCTGCCGAATCCAATACCAATCTTCCATGAGTGTTATTGGCCGATACCAATACCGATCACATGCATGAATTATAAATGTGTCGATACTTATGGAAGCATTATTGTAGCAAAAATTATTTGCAAACGTATATCTCAATCTGTGCGCATGTACCGTATTTTCCGGACCATAGGGCGCACCGGATTGTAAGGCGCACTGCCGATGAATGGTCTATTTTTGATCTTTTTTCATATATAAGGCGCACCGGATTATAAGGCACATTAAAAGGAGTCTTTTTTTTTTTTTTTTCTAAATGGAAAACACCTCCTTGTGGTCTACATAACATGTAATGGTGGTTCTTTGGTCAAAATGTTGCATTGATGATGTTTTACAGATCATCTTCAAACCGCTTTCTGACAGTCGCTTCCAGATGCAGCGTTTTGTGGCCGGTCTTATTTACGTGGCTCACCTTCGGCAGCGTCTTCTCCCCGTCATCTTTGTTGTAGCGGTGTAGCGTGCAAGGACGGGAGTGGAAGAAGTGTCAAAAAAATGGAGCTAACTGTTTTAATGACATTCAGACTTTACTTCAATCAATATCGGAGCAGCATCTCCTCATCCGGAAACAACAACACAGGAAATGTGTCCCGTGAAAAAACGTCCGACCGGAACTCTAATAACTAAAGTTCCTTGGGTGAACAATTTAAACTCACTATACCGGTATGTTTTAGCGCTTTCATGGGGAGTTTACTGACAGATATAAGTAAGAACTTTACACTACTTTATATTAAAAATGGCAACAGAAGAGGATGAATGTCACATAACAAGAAGATAGAGAAAAAGAAGACGCTTTTCGACTATGGTGTCGGCACGGACTATAAAGGCGGATGCGCGCAATTTTTCAGGATTTATGCAGATCCCAAATACAGATCAGCAGGTACCAGAAGGTAAGAAAAGTTGCTTTTTTCATAATATTGCGAAACTTACCTTATACACACACCATAATAATACTCGTATGTTGAAGCACAGTACAATCCATCAAGCGGTGCGGCTTCATAGCTTACCAAAGTCGTACTAAAAAAATGTTGATAGATTTTTGAGCGCCGTGTGTAATGTTCTATATTTTCAATGGAACATTTAAAATGTTGGTGTTGTTACTTGAGTCAAATTGCAGTCTACACGTATCTCTTATGTGTGACTGCCATCTACTGGCCCCACTTATCATTACACCATGTACCAAATAAAATTGCTTCGACGTCGGTAAGAAAAAACAGAATTATTCAGTACATTATGCGCACTGGGTTATAAGGCGCAGTGTCGAGTTTTGAGGGGGGAAAAGGATTTTAAGTGCGCCTTGTAGTCCGGAAAATGGTAGCAACAGACCCTGGATCCCGTACTCCTGGACCACCCCTCGCAGGACACCGCGAGGGCCACGATCGAATGCTATTTCCAGATACACAAAACACATGTGGACTGGTTGCGCTAACGCCCATGCCCAACCCCGTACCTAAGAAAGGGTATAATTCTGGTCCTGTGTTCCACGACCAGGACGGAAACCACATTGTTCCTCCTGGATCCGAGGCTCGACTAAATGGCGGCCTCTCCCTTCCAGCACCCTGGAATAGACGTTCCCCGGGAGGCTGACAAGTGTGATCCTTCTATCATTGGAACACCACTCTGATTCAGATCGGGAAGGCCGTTCCTCCCAATCATGCCCCTCCAGGTTTCGCTGTCACAGCCAACGTGGGCGTCAAAGTCACTCAGTAGAACAACGGAGTCCCCGGAGCGGACTTCCTGCAGCACTCCCCCCAGGGTCCTTAAAAAGGCTGGGTACTCCAAACTGCCATTTAAGCGCAAACCAAAGTCAGAGCCCGGCCCCTGAACCGACCACCCCAACACACAGGCGCCAAGCCGGGGAGCAAATATTAAGCCGACACTTGCTCACCGTCTTTTCCGCACGGCAACTCCAGCATAGAGCAAAGTCCAACTCCTCTCAAGAAGTTTGGTTCCAGAGCCTATGCTGTGCGTTGAAGTGAGCTCGACTATATGTAGATGGTATCTCTCAACCTTATGCACAATTTCAGGCACCTTCTCCGCCAGAGAGGTGTCGTTTCTTGTTCCGACAACCAGCATTCGCCTTCGACTGCTACCCAGTCCACATAGCACCGGACTCTCATGGATCCCCTTGCAGGTGGTGGGTCTGCAGGGGAGGCAGTTCCGCGTCTTTCTCTTTTGGGCTGTGCCCGGCCGGGCTCCGTGGAGGAAGTCCCGGCCACCAGGCGCGCGCTGACGAGATCCTACCCCGCTCTGGAGCCAGGGCCAGGTATCCCACGCCCAGGCGAGGTGGGGTTCCTCGATTTTCTTTTCTTCATAAGAGTCTGACCCATCACCTCGGACCAGTTTGCCTTGAGAAACCCTACCAGGGGCATGTATTCCCCGACAGCATAGCTCCTTGGATCATTTGGGTACTCAAACTCCTCTACCTTGTTAAGGTGGTGATTCATGGAGAAGTCCTAATTTTCGTCTAAAAATCGTGACAGAACAATCTGGCCAGGCATTAACTCGTCTCATGGTGCTATAATACTATAAAGACCAGCAACAATGTCAATGAGTCTTCTGCTCCTAATAAAAAATATATGTAATAGAGGGGTTAGTGCATCTGCCTCACAATAAGGTCTTGAGTAGTCTTGGGTTCAATCCCGGGCTTGGGATCTTTCTGTGTGGAGTTTGCATGTCCTCCCCGTGACTGCGTGGGTTCCCTCCGGGTACTCCGGCTTCCTCACACTTCCAAAGACATGCACCTGGGGATAAATTGATTGGCAACACGAAATTGGCCCTAGTGTGTGGATGTGAGTGTGAATGTTGTCTGTCTATCTGTGTTGGCCCTGCGATGAGGTGGCGACTTGTCCAGAGTGTACACCGCCTTCCGCCCGATTGTAGCTGAGATAGGCTCCAGCGACCCCAAAGAGAATAGGCGGTAGAAAATGGATGGATGGATGGATGTAATATTGTCATGACTATCCCCTTGATTTCTTGATCCCAGTGTGTCCTGGTCCTCAGCCCTTGTCTCTGCTCCAGTGCTATGTTTTTGGTTGGTGGTAGACGACCTTCCCAAATTCAACATTAATAGTGGATGACTTGCCCGTATTCAGTTGAAGGCACCGTGCATTCAGTCTCCACACTTGTGTTTTCAGTAATGCGACTACTCAGTCTGTGCCAGAGTGAGCAACCACTTCATGGAGCATTTTGCTTCTGAGAGTAAGCAGAAGGAATTATCGAATGCATTACCCCATGAGAGGGGGCAATAACAGAGCAGAAGTGACGCTTGCCAAAATTCTGCTCTTGCTCAGTCAAATATTATGGTTAGTCAGCTAATCACCCTGCCAACCAGCCTCTCTAATGAATTCACAAGGCTAAAAGTGGCTGCGAAGCTAATCTGAATTTTAGTCATGAGATTCAAGATATTCATTTATTTAAAGGGGAACATTATCACCAGACCTATGTAAACGTCAATATATACCTTGATGTTGCAGAAAAAAGACCATATATTTTTTTAACCGATTTCCGAACTCTAAATGGGTGAATTTTGGCGAATTAAACGCCTTTCTATTATTCGCTCTCGGAGCGATGACGTCACGTTGTGACGTCACATCGGGAAGCAATCCGCCATTTTCTCACTTTCGTCGGTGTGTTGTCGGAGGGTGTAACAACACGAACAGGGACGGATTCAAGTTGCACCAGTGGCCCAAAGATGCGAAAGTGGCAAGAAATTGGACGAAATTTGTTCAAAATACGAGGGTGTGGGGAAAGCCGACGAAATGGTCAGTCGTTTACCGACGAAAGCTATGCTACGACAGAGATGGCAAGAATGTGTGGATATCCTGCGACACTCAAAGCAGATGCATTTCCAACTTCCCTGGCCTGCTGACATCAACTCCAAAACTGGACAGATCGGCTTTCAGGAAAAGAGAGCAGATGAGGGTATGTCTACAGAATATATTAATTGATGAAAACTTTATTCATTACTCGCGGTTTTACGTCAATTATTATAAATAAACTGTGTTTACCAATAATTTAGCTTAAAAACATTTATTTTTTTCAATCATTCGAGTACATTCGGGTAGTCTTGTGTAATGCAGTATTTTGTGTCTATTTAGGTATGGTTAACCTGAGTGCTGAAATCGTGGAAAAATATATGTTCTTAGCGCACCTGAAATGGGCTGTCTGCACTCTCAAAGTGCATGTTGTTGACAAATGTATTTCATATGCTGTAAACCTAGTTCATAGTTGTTAGTTTCCTTTAATGCCAAACAAACACATACCAATCGGTTAGAAGGCGATCGCCGAATTCGTCCTCGCTTTCTCCCGTGTCGCTGGCTGTCGTGTCGTTTTCGTCGGTTTCGCTTGCATACGGTTCAAACCGATAAGGCTCAATAGCTTCAGTTTCTTCTTCAATTTCGTTTTCGCTACCTGCCTCCACACTACAACCATCCGTTTCAATACATTCGTAATCTGTTGAATCGCTTAAGCCGCTGAAATCCGAGTCTGAATCCGAGCTAATGTCGCTATACCTTGCTGTTCTATCCGCCATGTTTGTTTGTATTGGCATCACTGTGTGACGTCACAGGAAAATGGACGGGTGTATATAACGATGGTTAAAATCAGGCACTTTGAAGCTTTTTTTAGGGATATTGCGTGATGGGTAAAATTTTGAAAAAAACTTCGAAAAATAAAATAAGCCACTGGGAACTGATTTTTAATGGTTTTAACCCTTCTGAAATTGTGATAATGTTCCCCTTTAAGTAAAAAAAACAACCAAATATTTCATTTGTGACTTGTTCCAAGGGTTTCAAAATTCCGGGAATATTCAAAGTTGGAAACCTTCCATGGGAATTAACGGGAATATATGGGAATTAATGGGATTAAACATTGAATGCAACATGCTTTGATCTTGCAGCATGAGTATTAGATAAAACAACCTGATTTAATGCAAATTCAGTAGAATTTCAACACAGTGCATTCCTCCATCACATGCACAGATAATTCCCAGCATGCTACAGGACTTCATCCAGTCAGGTAAGTTTTGATGATATTACTGGGGTAAATATATTTGATCTATGGTATTTAAGTTGAATAGAGGTGTAATTGCTTGTTACTGTATCAATCAATCAATCAATGTTTATTTATATAGCCCTAAATCACAAGTGTCTCAAAGGGCTGCACAAGCCACAACGACATCCTCGGTACAAAGCCCACATAAGGGCAAGGAAAAACTCACCCCAGTGGGACGTCGATGTGAATGACTATGAGAAACCTTGGAGAGGACCGCATATGTGGGTAACCCCCCCCCCTCTAGGGGAGACCGAATGCAATGAATGTCGAGTGGGTCTGACATAATATTGTGAGAGTCTAGTCCATAGTGGATCCAACATAATAGTAAGAGTCCAGTCCATAGTGGGGCCAGCAGGACACCATCCCGAGCGGAGACGGGTCAGCAGCGCAGAGATGTTCCCAGCCGATGCACAGGCGAGCGGTCCACCCCGGGTCCCGACTCTGGACAGCCAGCACTTCATCCATGGCCACCGGACCTGTGCTCCTCGCCCTCCACAAGGAAGAGGGGAGCAGAGGAGAAAAGAAAAGAAACGGCAGATCAACTGGTCTAAAGGGGGGTCTATTTAAAGGCTAGAGTATACAAATGAGTTTTAAGATAGGACTTAAATGCTTCTACTGAGGTAGCATCTCTAATTGTTACCGGGAGGGCATTCCATAGTACTGGAGCCCGAATAGAAAACGCTCTATAGCCCGCAGACTTTTTTTGGGCTCTGGGAATCACTAATAAGCCGGAGTTCTTTGAACGCAGATTTCTTGCCGGGACATATGGTACAATACAATCGACAAGATAGGACGGAGCTAGACCGTGTAGTATTTTATACGTAAGTAGTAAAACCTTAAAGTCACATCTTAAGTGCACAGGAAGCCAGTGCAGGTGAGCCAGTATAGGCGTAATATGACTGTAGTATGACTGTAGACTACTCCAGCAGACTTCCACTCAAGCTAGTTAGCTATTCCTGTACTTGTTAAATGATTTTGGGGCCAATTACTCTAGCTAGCTAGGTTTATGTACCACCACAGTCTCATAATGAACCGAAAATATTTCTCCGTTAGCCGTGATGCCAATTTTCTCTATATTAAATCCCATTCATTTATGCTAACAATGTTAGCGATCCGAATTTACCTTTTTTGTGATCTGTAAAGTTCAACTAGCAAATACTAAATCAAAACGTGTAGTTTCCTCTGCCTTCTGTTCTGCTAGCCATGCTGTTGTCATACAAGAATGTAGGTTATAGTTTGATTTAGCATGGTGATTGAGTGTTCATTTATTCATCTAGCCTATTACTATTCATTTGTCCATCAGTAAAATATTTTTAAAGACTACTCCAATTGTTTAGCTGACTATTTATATCAGTGTGTGGCATTGCATTAGTGTTTTACAAGAATAAATAAATACAAACAGAATAATGCCACGTACACCATCTGATGTGTGGAGACATTTCACCCCAACCAATGAAGGCGGAAAGGCTGTTTGCAAATACTGTGCAAAGACCTACGTAAAAAATACCACAAAGAGGCAGCAGCATAAAGACAAGTGCCCAATAATATATCATTATTGTAATTCCCCATTAATTCCCATGGACTGTGTCTAACTTTGAATACTCAAAAAATGGTCAATATTTTCAAACTTCCCGAGCATAACTTCCCGTGGTAAATTTCCGGAAACTTTCCACCCCTTTACAGCCCTACTTGATCTACCTCAAAAAAAATGCTAGACTCTGGTGTAAACCAGGAGTTCTTAACCTTTTTGACCTCGGGTACCAACTTTTCCACTACTGAGGGACCTGGGTCTCACTCAAATATTAACACTGAAGTAGTAATCTTAATCTGGATTTTAATGGTATTCAATAATTATATCCAACCCACTTACAGTTCACAACCTTGTCAAAGTATATCTAATAAATTGTTAATCACAAAGATTTATTATTTATATATTTAACACATACACCTTACTGTAGGTTTAAGTCAGGCTGATTAGAAAAATAAGTTCTAACCAAAAATACTGCATAAGAAGGGACTCATAAATAACTGACAAAATATATGTACATACAATTATGTTGTGCTAAAATAAATACAATGAATTAATAATGCACATGTTTCTTATCTTAACTGTCAATAAAATTAAAGTGCAAATTTAAAAACAGCTTCATCACTTTAGTCATAATTTTTGCGCTTAATAAACTTCTCTCTGACTTTAGCTCCAGGCTTCTTCTGTTTGTTTGAGAGTGCCATCACTGTCACAAGTGGTGAAAAAGTGTATTACAATTGAGGATCGCTGTGACCCATACAGCTGAGAAACAGGTATATTTTAGCGGCCCTCTAAGGGCGCCTTCTTGTTAGGAAACACAGTGAGTGAGGTTCTCGGCTTGGCATGGCGCAGCTCCGAGAAGACATTTCTCATCTAATTAGATACAACAAGTAAAAATCATAACCAAATTTCCCTATGCGAACCAGTGAAAGGGTTGTTACCTTCGTAAAGGAAGAAAAACACCTCCGGGGCGAGGCACGTGTCCAATTTCCACTGGGTCGACCGCAGGGTTCGGTCGGCCAGAGGCTTGCGACAGCATGGCGAGCTTCATGTCTGTCAGCAGCACGTCACAACGAGCCTTGATCAAGTCCGCCATGTAGAAACATACTCCCAACACTATTGGTAAAATATTATTGTG
Organism: Nerophis lumbriciformis; assembly: GCF_033978685.3. Taxonomy (NCBI): domain Eukaryota; kingdom Metazoa; phylum Chordata; class Actinopteri; order Syngnathiformes; family Syngnathidae; genus Nerophis; species Nerophis lumbriciformis. The sequence continues at coordinate 35,003,024 of NC_084561.2, forward strand.
TGCGTACACATACCGTAGAAACGGACCATAGGGCGCACCGGATTTAAAGGCGCACTGCCTATGAGCGGGTCTATTCAGGTCTATTTTCATACAAAAGGCGCACCGGATTATAAGGCGCATGAAATGGGTCATGTTATGATTTTTTTTTTTATTTAATACACTTCCTTGTGGTCTACATATCATGTGATGGTGGTTCTTTGGTCAAAATGTTGCATAGATTATGTTTTACAGATCATCTTCAAGCCGCTTTCTGACAGTCGCTTCAGGATGCACCGTTTTGTGGGTGGTCTTACCTACGTGGCTCACCTTCGACAGCGTCTTCTCCCCGTCATCTTTGTTGTAGCGGTGTAGCGTGCAAGGACGGGAGTGGAAGAAGTGTCAAAAGATGGAGCTAACTGTTTTAATGACATTCAGACTTAACTTAAATCAATAACGGAGCAGCATCTCCTCATCCGTGGCTCAATAATGCAACAACAACGCCGGAAATGTGTCCCGTGAAAAACTGTCAGACTGGAACTCTCTAATAACTAAAGTTCCGTGGGTGAATTATGTAAACCAACTACAGTTTTTAGCGCTTTGATACCTAGTCTACTGACAGATTTAAGTAAGAACGTTACGCTACTTTATATTAGAAATGGCAACAGCATAAGATGAATGCCACATAACAAGAAGGTAGAGAAAAAGAAGAAGCTTATCAACTACGGTGTCGACGCGAACTACAATGGTGGACACGCGCAAATTTTCAGATTCAGATTCAGATAGGTCAGGGGTCGGCAACCCGCGGCTCCGGAGCCGCATGCGGCTCTTTGATCACTCTGATGCGGCTCAGCAGCTTACTTGCTGAACCCCCCAATTTTCCCGTGAGACTTCCGGATTTCAGTGCCTCTCGCAGATAACTCCCGGGATTAATATTCACCGATTTTCAACCTTACGGCTATAATAAGGGCGTGCCATGATGGTACAACATTTGGCGCCCTCTAAAATGTGAATTAACAGCGTGCCAGCCCAACACTTGTTATACAATATACATCTTCTGCCTGCACACGTACGAGACAGCAAGGCATACTTGGTCAACAGCCACACAGGTTACACTGACGGTGGTCATATAAAACAACTTTAACACTCTTACAAATAATGCGCCACACTTTGAACCAAAACCAAACAAGAATGACAAACACATTTCGGGAGAACATCTGCACCTTAACACAACATAAACACAACAGAACAAACACCCAGAATCCCATGCAGCCCTGACTCTTCCGGGCTACATTATACACTCCTGCTACCACCAAACCCCGCCCCCACCCCAACCCTGCTCCCTCACACATCAACACCCCCCCCGCCCCCTCTCTGTGCGTCGGTTGAGGTGGGCGGGGTTTCGGGGGGGGGGGGGGTTAGGGCTGCATGGGATTCTGGGTATTTGTCCTGTTGTGTTTATGTTGTGTTACGGTGCAGATGTTCTCCCGCAATGTGTTTGTCATTCTTGTTTGGTGTGGGTTCACAGTGTGGCGCATTATTAGTAAGAGTGTTAAAGTTTTTTTTTATACCGCCACCGTCAGTGTGACCTGTGTGGTTGTTGAACAAGTATGCCTTGTTGTTATCCACGTGAGCAAGCGGAAGCCTCATACAACGTGTGGCTGATCAGGCACGCTGACTGTAGTGGGTGCTATATGCTGTACCATTACGGCACGCATGACGCTGACAAGCGCCATTCATTTAAAACCCGCGTGCCGCACCAACTTTCAAAGTCCACATAAAGGTGTGGGCAGCGTGTCTGAGACCCCTGGTTATACATAGCACAAAGCAAAATAAAAACTTTGTATGCAGTGTAACGTCATTTAAAATTTCCAAAAAATTGTGCGGCTCCCATTGTTTTCTATAATTTGTGAAACTGGTCAAAATGGCTCTTTGACTGGTAAAGGTTGCCGACCCCGGAGATAGGTCTTTATTGTCATTGCATAAGTACAACGAAACTTTGTTTTCAGCACAAACCCGTTCAAGATTAGACAAAACAAACAGTGTACAGGGTTAAAAAACAGGAACGCTGATGGGTCGCCATTTTAAGGCGCCCCGTAAAAGATGGGAAAAAGGTAACGCTGGGGGAAAAAAGATGAGTAAAAAAATACAATCTAGACTGGGCTCCTAAGGGGGCCTAGTCTGGAGTGGGAAAAAACCTCCATGCAATGCACACATAGACATTTACATTTAATCACGACAAACTCGCAACAGAGGGGCGGGGAGTTGGGGCCCTGGAAGGCGACCTCTGCCATTAAGCGCTGCCATCCGACCATCACCCCGAGAAAGAAGCGGTGGTGAAGGTGTGGGGGGGGGCAGTGCATGTGTGCTCAATTGTCTTGGGTGTGATGATATAATGTTTTTTATAGACTGAGGCCGATCTGCAAAAGTTCGACTCCAGGTGTCGTTGAGGTGGGAGGGAGGTCAAAAGCGTCCATCATTGAGGTTTCCTCGGGGGTGTTTTTCAGAACAGCCTGTTCCTGTTGTTCACAGCATCAAGGCCATTCGAGAGAATCAAATCGTAGATTAGGATGTTTGTTTTTCGCGAGCAGACAAAACAATGACTTGTTTGTTCTATTCGTCCATGCTGGCTTCTCTCAAATTCAATAAAATGTTCCTTTTCAGCAAGCTTCTCGATGATGTGATCCATCTTACGATTCAGTTCAGAAATCGCCACAGTCTGTGTTCCCACAGCCCTGCCCAAACCTTCCATTGCGATGAACAGCCTTTGGGCCCCTTGAGTGGCTGCCATCGTCTTACGAATTTGACGATACACCAGAGCAATGCCCAGCCCAATCAGCAGGTGCCCCGCGATCACGGTTCCAAATAGGTAGATGTCTTCCACGTCCTCAATGGAAAGGACTGAGAGGCACATGATTCTCCATTTCTTCCAGGAATCTCTCACGTAATCCGCAGCAATGGTTCCATCAGGGCAGCCAGGCTCCCCCGAACCTCTTTTCCTCATCGAAAAGACTTTGTCAATTGCGTAGAGAGTCCAGCTGATCATATCCATGTCTGATGTTTAGATTTGAGGACAGCGCAAAGAAAGAGGCTTCAAAAAAAGTTCAGACAAGACAAAAACGAAGAGAGCAAGCTGGGAAAGGAGGGAGCGGAGAAAAATGCGACCGCCTGCACCAGAGGCAAGACAGAAAGTCAGTACTTGTGCTGATACCAAATACAGATCAGCAGGTACCAGAATGTAAGAAAACTTGGTTTTGCATAATATGGCGAAACAAAACGCCAGGTAATGTCTGCTAATAGATGCCATTTTGCAGTCCTTATACACACACACCATAATAATACTCGTAATGCGCGGACAATCCATCAAGCGGTGCGGCTTCATAGCTTACCGAAGTCGTACTAAAAACATTTTGACAGATTTTTGAGCTCCGTGTGCAATGTTTTATATTCTCAATGTAACAATTAAAGTTTTGGTGTTGTTTACTGCCGTATCTCTTATGTGTGACTGCCATCTACTGTTCACACTTATCATTACACCATGTACGAAAAATAATAGCTTCGAGGTTATAAGGCGGACTGTCCAACTTTGAGAAAATTTAAGTATTTTAAGTGTGCTTTATAGTCTGAAAAATACAGTAGTTTTGTTTGCGATTGTTAGTAATAGCGACAAAAGCACATAAGAATGACCTCTTGCTCTCTAAAAAATATTTGTCTGCACACATGAGTCTTTTACTAATATTCATAGAAGACATGATGAGCACAATCAACGTATCCTCCCAACACACCCGCCCTACGCAGGGTCTCAGCAGGTATTAACTCGCCTTCCTCCCACGGAGGAGGTTTTAATGTCAAACGAATCGACTGTGAGGTTGATAGTCGAATCAGACTTCTCCGAATGAAATCGTTGAATCTTTGACTATTTGAAGACAACCCTAGAAAAAATTAGGCCGGTTTTGTTGTTAATGATGGTCTAATAAGTTTGAAGTTGAACAAGTTGAAGTTGAAGGACGGCGTGGCTCGGTTGGGAGAGTGGCCGTGCCAGGAACCTGAGGGTTCTGGTTCGATCCCCGGTTTCCACCACCCTAGTCACGTCCGTTGTGTCCTTGAGCAAGACGCTTCACCCTTGCTCCTGATGGGTTGTGGTTAGCGCCTTGCATGGAAGCTCCTGCCATCAGTGTGTGAATGTGTGAATGCCTTGAATGTACAAACCCCGTTTCCATATGAGTTGGGAAATTGTGTTAGATGTAAATATAAACGGAATACAATGCTTTGCAAATCCTTTTCAACCCATATTCAGTTGAATATGCTACAAAGACAACATATTTGATGTTCAAACTGATAAACATTTTTTTTTTTTGCAAATATTCATTAACTTTAGAATTTGATGCCAGCAACACGTGACAAAGAAGTTGGGAAAGGTGGCAATAAATACTGATAAAGTTGAGGAATGTTCATCAAACACTTATTTGGAACATCACACTGGTGAACAGGCAAATTGGGAACAGGTGGGTGCCATGATTGGGTATAAAAGTAGATTCCATGAAATGCTCAGTCATTCACAAACAAGGATGGGGCGAGGGTCACCCCATTGTCAACAAATGCGTGAGCAAATTGTTGAACAGTTTAAGAAAAACCTTTCTCAACCAGCTATTGCAAGGAATTTAGGGATTTCACCATCTACGGTCCGTAATATCATCAAAGGGTTCAGAGAACCTGGAGAAATCACTGCACGTAAGCAGCTAAGCCCATGACCTTCGATCCCTCAGGCTGTACTGCCTCAACAAGCGACATCAGTATGTAAAGGATATCACCACAAGGGCTCAGGAACACTTCAGAAACCCACTGTCAGTAACTACAGTTGGTTGCTACATCTGTAAGTGCAAGTTAAAACTCTCCTATGCAAGGCGAAAACCGTTTATCAACAACACCCAGAAACGCAGTCGACTTCGCTGGGCCTGAGCTCATCTAAGATAGACTGATACAAAGTGGAAAAGTGTTCTGTGGTCTGACGAGTCCACATTTCAAATTGTTTTTGGAAACTGTGGACGTCGTGTCCTCCGGACCAAAGAGGAAAAGAACCAAAGTTGAAAAGCCAGCATCTGTGATGGTATGGGTTGTATTAGTGCCCAAGACATGGGTAACTTACAAATCTGTGAAGGCACCATTTATGCTGAAAGGTACATACAGGTTTTGGAGCAACATATGTTGCCGTCCAAGCAACGTTACCATGGACGCCCCTGCTTATTTCAGCAAGACAATGCCAAGCCAAGTGTTACATCAACGTGGCTTCGTAGTAAAAGAGTGCGGGTACTAGACTGGCCTGCCTGTAGTCCAGACCTGTCTCCCATTGAAAATGTGTGGCGCATTATGAAGCCTAAAATACCACAACGGAGACCCCCGGACTGTTGAACAACTTAAGCTGTACATCAAGCAAGAATGGGAAAGAATTCCATCTGAGAAGCTTAAAAAATGTGTCTCCTCAGTTCCCAAACGTTTACTGAGCCATGTAACACAGTGGTGAACATGCCCTTTCCCAACTACTTTGGCACTTGTTGCAGCCATGAAATTCTAAGTTAATTATTATTTGCAAAAAAAAAATAAAGTTTATGAGTTTGAACATCAAATATCTTGTCTTTGTAGTGCATTCAATTGAATATGGGTTGAAAAGGATTTGCAAATCATTGTATTCCGTTTATATTTACATCTAACACAATTTCCCAACTCATATGGAAACGGGGCTTGTAGCAAAGCACTATACGAGTATAACACATTTTAGTTTTCTTTGAAACTTGTTTAACATGTTTCTTGAATGACGGGGGGGGGAGTCAAGAACAACATCAATGCACCAAGCTCCTTCCCCTCAAAAATAGACAATTAAGATTGTTTTTGTTTGTTTTTAACGTATTTATTTTTTGTTGTCTTTTTTGGGGTGGATTTTGTTTACATTTTAGTTTGTTTGTTGTGTTCGGCGCAGTGCTGGTCCCTTGCCTCTAGCTCTTCTACTAATTGGTCTTGACCCGCTCCGTGGGCGAGGCCGTGCTCTTCTTTCTGCCGGGGCCTTGTCCTCCCGCGTCTGTGGCTGTGGACGAGATGGTGGCATTTGTGTCGCCTGTGCAGTGATGTCCCCTATGTTAGGGACTGCCGGGGTTGCCTAGGGTCGCCTGACTGATTTGCGACATGCAGGGTTTAGGGCTGGAGCTTTGGGACCGGGGGGGCTGTGTAGGGGTTGTTCGAGGAGCTGGGCACCCCGGGTTGGTTGACCAGCCGACTGCTCGGGACTCCTGCAGGGTCCTGGGTTGTGGCTACTGGCCTCCTGGCCATATGTCTTGGCGGCCTCTGAATGAGCTGGGGGTTGCTTTGGGAGCTGTGTGTGGGCTCCTTGTTCTTCCTACTTATACAGCACACACATCTATAGAACTTTATGGGGTCGCCTTGCGGAGAGACGTGACGAGGGGATGAGGATGCCTGTATGGGGTTCCAGTCCTCCTGACCATGCATGTCCATCCCTCACTTTTAACCACATGTTAGACACTTAGGGTTTGGGGGAGCTTGGCATGGAAGGAACCCAACATGCCCCGTGCTCTCCCCTAATTTTAATCGCATCATTCGTTTCTACCTGCATGCATCCTGTACACAAACATGTGCCAGAGTAAGCATGCTAACAGGACGCTAGTGAAATTTGCAGATGACGCGGTGTCAGGTTCAAACACTGATGACATCTATTAATCAGACAAGAAGCAAGGAATCATGCAGAGACAGAGTTCAATTTAGCTCATGAGGAGACACGTGTTTTGGGCTGTATTCTAGTTACAGATCCAAACTACGTTCTAAAAGTCCAGCCCGCGTGCTTCCTCTATTTATTTGGAAGGTCCCTGTTACATCACTGAAGCTGTCGCTGAGGGAAGAGGGTAATCTCGACAACTACAGTTAGACACAATATATGATTATACAAACCCCGTTTCCATATGAGTTGGGAAATTGTGTTGGATGTAATAATAAACGGAATACAATGATTTACAAATCATTTTCAACCCATATTCAATTGAATGCACTACAAAGACAAGATATTTGATGTTCAAACTCATAAACTTAATTTTTTTTTTGCAAATAATAATTAACTTAGAATTTCATGGCTGCAACACGTGCCAAAGTAGTTGGGAAAGGGCATGTTCACCACTGTGTTACATCGCCTTTCCTTTTAACAACAATCAGTAAATATTGTGAATTGAGGAGACACATATTTTAAGCTTCTCAGGTGGAATTATTTCCCATTCTTGCTTGATGTACAGCTTAAGTTGTTCAACAGTCCGGGGGTCTCCGTTGTGCTATTTTAGGCTTCATAATGCGCCACACATTTTCAATGGGAGACAGGTCTGGACTACAGGCAGGCCAGTCTAGTACCCGCGCTCTTTTACTATGAAGCCACGTTGATGTAACACGTGGCTTGGCATTGTCTTAGTGAAATAAGCAGGGGCGTCCATGGTAGCGTTGCTTGGATGGCAACATATTTTGTTCCAAAACCTGTATGTACCTTTCAGCATTAATGGCGCCTTCACAGATGTGTAAGTTACCCATGTCTTGGGCACTAATACACCCCCATACCATCACAGATGCTGGCTTTTCAACTTTGCGCCTATAACAATCCGGATGGTTCTTTTCCTCTTTGGTCTGGAGGACACGACGTCCACAGTTTCCAAAAACAATTTGAAATGTGGACTCGTCAGACCACAGAACACTTTTCCACTTTGCATCAGTCCATCTTAGATGAGCTCAGGCCCAGCGAAGCTGACGGCGTTTCTGGGTGTTGTTGATAAACGGTTTTCGCCTTGCATAGGAGAGTTTTAACTTGCACTTACAGATGTAGCAACCAACTGTAGTTACTGACAGTGGGTTTCTGAAGTGTTCCTGAGCCTATGTGGTGATATCCTTTACACACTGATGTCACTTGTTGATGCAGTACAGCCTGAGGGATCGAAGGTCACGGGCTTAGCTGCTTACGTGCAGTGATTTCTCCAGATTCTCTGAACCCTTTGATGATAATACGTACCGTAGATGGTGAAATCCCTAAATTCCTTGCAATAGCTGGTTGAGAAAGGTTTTTCTTAAACTGTTCAACAATTTGCTCACGCATTTGTTGACAAAGTGGTGACCCTCGCCCCATCCTTGTTTGCGAATGACTGAGCATTTCATGGAATCTACTTTTATACCCAATCATGGCACCCACCTGTTCCCAATTAGCCTGTTCAACTGTGGGATGTTCCAAATAAGTGTTTGATGAGCATTCCTCAACTTTATCAGTATTTATTGCCATCTTTCCCAACTTCTTTGTCACGTGTTGCTGGCATCTAATTCTAAAGTTAATGATTATTTGCAAAAAAGAAAATGTTTATCAGTTTGAACATCAAATATGTTGTCTTTGTAGCATATTCAACTGAATATGGGTTGAAAAGGATTTGCAAATCATTGTATTCCGTTTATATTTACATCTAACACAATTTCCCAACTCATATGGAAACGGGGTTTTTACAAAAATGCAAATGTGTTGACGCTGGTGATATCGCCTTGTCTCTGCTCTGTCTGCGTCACGGCGGTGTTCGGCCTTGGCAGTCAGCAGGCCGAGTCTGGACACAACACTGATAGAGACGGCTGGCAATGTTTTGGATTGCCAGCTTTGCACGGATACAAAAATCGAACTTGAGCACATTAGCTAATAACTATAGCAACGGACTTTAAGCATACTAAAGTTGTGTGATAACTTTACACATAATTATTCTAACATGCGGTCATTGTCAGTCTTCTCAGTGGAAATGAGTCCAGTCATGGTCCCGTTGTTAGTGAATTTGTCAGGTGGTGAGAGGAATCCTTTTTTACAGCTCAACATATCTAAAACGAAGGACATGATTATTGATGCCAAACCTACCAGAGTCATCAAAGGTCAGCCTGTAGACTGTGTGGACAGCTATAAGTACCTTCATAGACTTAAAGCTGACCTTCGAGATTAACTGCGAGGCGGTGTGTAAAAACGGACACCGAGGTCTTCATTACCTGAGGAAACTGTCACGTCTCCACATAGATAGAACCAGTGGCGGGCCGTGCGTTTCCCACCTCGGCCTTCAGTGATGTCCGACTTCAATGATTACCTCTCAAAATACCATCACTTATGTCACCACATGACCATTTCTGTAGAAATACTATACAGAAACACATTTACGCACTACTGGACATTGAATCACCTCAACAGTGTACAAAACATGTTATTTTCTGGCGAATTTAAAAACCAACAAACCCACAACACCATGAAGACACAAAATATCTGAACTCACCATTTGTTTATAGGACCCATTCGAGCTTCCAGGGTTGGCTGACATCGTCTCACAAGATGTAGTTTCTCTTTAAAATATCCTTCTTGGAAATGGCCTTGCAAATATATGTGTTGCCTTGTCTAATCTTAAAAGATGCAGACGAGGCGTGTTGGCTGAGTTCTTAAAGTTTACTCCACAGCGTGCTCATCAAAAACATCCCGCTGCCGGCATGGCTACATTCAACAACCTAAACGGGGCTACTGCGCATGCTCTACACTGCTGTGGCATGCTGGGTAATGTAGTTCTTATTTTACCTAGCTCAGCGTTTTTCAACCTTTTTTGAGGCAAGGCACATTGTTTTCATTGAAAAATCCGGAGGCACACCACCAGCAGAAAATGTTAAAAAATGAAACTCCACCAGGTCGTCGTGCCTTATTTTTTAGTTTGTTTGTGTTTTTCTGTGTGTAGTGCTTTTAGTTCTTGTCTTGCGCTGTTATTTTGGTGGCCCTTCCTGTTTTGTTGGTGTTTTCCTGTAGCAGTTTCCTGTCTTCCTTTGAGCTGTGTTAACAAGCAAGGCTATTTACGTTGTTGCTATCCTTCTTTGTGTGGACATTGATTGCCATGTTATGTACGGATATACTTTGTGGACGCCGTAAGTTTTTGCTGTCGTCCAACATTTTGTTTCTGTTTACTTTGTAGCCAGTTCAGTTTTACTTTTGTTTTGCATAGCCATTGCCTTTTCCTTTTGTTCATTTTTGGTTTAAGCATTACATACCTTTTTTACCTGCACGCTGCCTCCCGCTGTGGTCTGCATATTGGGATCACGACAAATCATCCTCGTCTCACCCGACACATTCCGACTTTTACAAAGCAATTAACTACCTGCTGCCACCTACTGACATGGAGTATTACGTGGTCACCCTGCCGAGTTCTACACAGCACAGACACTAAGCAACGGCACATTATTTGCAGATTATAATTATTGATTTGCAAAAAATTTTTGGGGGACCAATTAGGTGAAGTTGCATAATTTCCCACGGCACACCAGACAAACAGTGGTTGAAAAACACTGACCTAGCTCATAACATCAATATGTATCTGCCTTAGGCCAGCTAGAAGGTTACTAAAAAAAATGGTGATCTGATTGGATATGGCAACTGTCTATCAACTGTATGTCCCCGTTGACTTACAGTGCACGGACGCCCGCATTGTTGAATCTGAAGGCCCTGGGCAGATTTGGTACAGCATGGCAACATAAGCCAGCTGAATTCTGATTGGATAAAAACTCTATAACCTAAAAACAACAGCGCTGTTGACATGAAGAGAATATGAATCATTTTCGATATTTAGGGAAAGTAAATTAAAAATTACTTTTATCTTTAATTATGATCATGATTTCTGAGCAGAGAAGGCCTTGCTGGCCCTGACGGCACACCTCTGGGGGCGGTATAGCTCGGTTGGTAGAGCGGCCGCGCCAGCAACTTGAGGGTTGCAGGTTCAATCCCCGCTTCCGCCATCCTATTCACTGCCGTTGTGTCCTTGGGCAAGACACTTTACCCACCTGCTCCCAGTGCCACCCACACTGGCTTAAATGTAACTTAGATATTGGGTTTCACTATGTAAAGCACTTTGAGTCACTAGAGAAAATCGCTATATAAATATAATTCACTTCACTTCACTGGATAGAACCATGTTGTCACGGGCATATATTGAATCGATTCTGTCCTTCTCCCTGGTGTCATGGTTTGGTAGTTTGTCCTTGAGAAACAATCCTGCACTAAATTAAATTGTAAAGTGGGCTAGTAAGCTTATAGGCGAGCCGCAACTCAACCTATCTGACATCTACGCCACACAGCTGCAGCGCAAGGCCAGCTCTATTATTCACCACTGCACCCATCATCCTTTTACGCAGTGAATCACAGCTCCTTCGCTCTGGTCGGCGCTCCATTGTTCCTCTTTGTAGGACTAAACCATATACATTTGTACTTTGTATGATTTTATTGGTTTATTAGGTATTATATTGTATTGTTCTACAGTGTGCCTGTATACTGGTGATTGTTTGTGGATTTTAAAAATGTTTTTATCAGAGACATACTTGCCAACCTTGAGGCCTCCGATTTCGGGAGGTGGGGGGTGGGGGCGTGGTCAGGGGTGGGGTGGGGCGTGGTTGGGGCGGGGGGCGTGGTTGGGGGCGTGGTTACGAGGGGAGGAGTATATTACAGCTAGAATTCACCAACTCGAGTATTTCATATATATATATATATATATATATATATATATATACATATATATATGTATGAAATACTTGACTTTCAGTTAATTTTAGCTATATATATATATATATATATATATATTTATTTATTTGATTATATATATAAATAAAATAAATACTTGAATTGCAGTGTTCATTTATTTACACATATACACACACATAACACTCATCTACTCATTGTTGTACTTGAAAGTACAATGCAATACAATGGCACCTATCAAATACACAGTAATGAAAACACAGTTGTTCTACTAACTGTACTGTGTGTTATGAGCATAGAGTATGTGTGTGTGTGTGGCCCTTTAATAGGTGACAGCATGTGAGGTGAGTGACGTCAGTGAGTGTGTGGGCGAGAGAAGAGAGGGAGCGGGGTAGCGTGAGTGCGGGGAGGGACTAGTTGGTTTTGTGTTGGATTGGCTGTGTGCAAGCAATCAATAAAGCAAGATTTGCAACTAATCGCTGGACTCATCATTCACCCTAAAGTTGTCCGCTGTGGAGACTTTGTGAAGGGTGTTGCCCCGAGCATACATCGGCCCTGGAGAAGTGTCTCCCCTGCGCTCTTCGACTACGGTCTTGTTCTTCTGTTTCGTCTCCTTGTGTGCGCACACTGGACTCAGAGGGGGCGTGGCCTCCAGCTCCGGCTGAATTCCGGGAGATTTTCGGGAGAAAATTTCTTCCGGGAGGTTTTCGGGAGAGGCGCTGAATTTCGGGAGTCTCCCGGAAAATCCGGGAGGGTTGGCAAGTATGATTAGAGATGTCCGATAAATGCGTTAAAGGCCTACTGAAATGAATTTTTTTAATTTAAACGGGGATAGCAGATCCATTCTATGTGTCATACTTGATCATTTCGCGATATTGCCATATTTTTGCTGAAAGGATTTAGTATAGAACAACGACGATAAAGTTCGCAACTTTTGGTCGCTGATCAAAAAAAGCCTTGCCTGTACCGGAAGTAGCGTGACGTCACAAGTTGAAAGTCTCCTCACATTTCTCCATTGTTTACACCAGCAGCGAGAGCGATTGGGACCGAGAAAGCGACGATTACCCCATTAATTTGAGCCAGGATGAAAGATTCGTGCATGGGGAACGTGAGAGTGAAGTATTAGAGTGCAGTGTTAGAGTGCAGTGCAGGACGCATCTACAAGGGCTCATTGGATTCCACACTCTCTCCTTTTTCTATTGTGGATCACGGATTTGTATTTTAAACCACCTATATCCTCTTGAAAATGAGAGTCGAGAACGCGAAATGGACATTCACAGTGACTTTTATCTCCACGACAATACATCGGTGAAGCACTTTAGCTACGGAGCTAACGTGATAGAATCGGGCTTAACTGCAGATAGAAACAAAAGAAATAAACCCCTGACTGGAAGGATAGACAGAAAATCAACAATACTATTAAACCATGGACCTGTAACTACACGGTTAATGCTTTCCAGCCTGGCGAAGCTTAACAATGCTGTTGCTAACGACGCCATTGAATCTAACTTAGCTACGGACCTCGACAGAGCTATGATAAAAACATTAGCTCTCCACCTACGCCAACCCTCATCTGCTCATCAACACCGAAGCTCACCTGCGTTCCAGCGATCGACGGAGCGACGAAGGACTTCACCCGATCATCGATGCGGTCGGCGGCTAGCGTCGGATAGCGCGTCTGCTATCCGAGTCAAAGTCCTCCTGGTTGTGTTGCTGTAGCCAGACGCTAATACACCGATCGCATCTACAGCTTTCTTCTTTGCAGTCTCCATTGTTCATTAAACAAATTGCAAAAGATTCACCAACACAGATGTCCAGAATACTGTGGAATTTTGCGATGAAAACTGAGCTTTTTGTATTGGATACAATGGCGTCCCAATACTTCCGTTTCAACCATCGACGTCACGCGCATACGTCATCATACATAGACGTTTTCAACCGGAAGTTTCGCAGGAAATTGAAAATTGCACTTTATAAGTTAACCCGGCCGTATTGGCATGTGTTGCAATGTTAAGATTTCATCATTGATATATAAACTATCAGACTGCGTGGTCGGTAGTAGTGGGTTTCAGTAGGCCTTTAAAATGTAATATCGGAAATTATCGGTATCGTTATTTTTATTATCGGCATCGTTTTTCTTTTCTTTTTGTTTTTTTGTTTTTTTTAATTAAATCAACATAAAAAACCCAAGATACACTTACAATTAGTGCACCCACCCAAAAAACCTCCCTCCCCCATTCACACTCATTCACACAAAAGGGTTGTTTCTTTCTTTTATTAATATTCTGGTTCCTACATTATATATCAATATATATCAATACAGTCTGCAAGGAATACAGTCCGTAAGCACACATGATTGTGCGTGCTGCTGGTCCACTAATAGTACTAACCTTTAACAGTTAATTTTACTAATTTTCATTAATTACTAGTTTCTATGTAACTGTTTTTATATTGTTTTACTTTATTTTTTGTTCAAGAAAATGTTTTTAATTTATTGATCTTATTTTATTTTTTATTTTTTTTTTTTAAGTACCTTATGTTCACCATACCTGGTTGTCCAAATTAGGCATAATAATGTGTTAATTCCACGACTGCATATATCTGTTGATATCGGTATCGGTAATTAAAGAGTTAGACAATATCGGAATATCGGATATCGGCAAAAAGCCATTATCGGACATCCCTAGTTTTTATGTGTTATAGTGTTGTCCCGATACCAATATTTTGGCACCGGTGCCAAAATGTATTTTGATACTTTTCGGTACTTTTCTAAATAAAGGGGACCACAAAAAATGCCATTATTGGCTTTATTTTAACAAAAAATCTTAAGGTACATTAAGTACTTATGTTTCTTATTGCAAGTTTGTCCTTAAATGAAATAGTGATCATACAAGACAACTTGTCTTTTAGTAGTAAATAAGCAAACAAAGGTTCCTAATGTAGTCTGCTGACATATGCAGTAACATATTGTGTCATTTATCATTCCATTATTTTGTCAAAATTATGAGGGACAAGCTGTAAAAATGTATTATAAATCTACTTGTTCATTTATCTGCTTACTTTCTCTTTTAACATGTTCTATCTACACTTCTGTGAAAATGTAATTGTGGGGGGCAGATGTTGTCAGCGCTGCCTGCAGGAGCAAAGGTCACCGCCTCTGTCCATGGTGCTGAGGACAGAGCACCATCAGACGGGGGCGTGGCGGTGCTGACGGCGAGACACAGCTGGCAGGTGAGTAGATTTCACAGGTGGTACGTGTTAATCGAATCATCTGTTGTCTTTAACAGTAAGCGGCCGGGAGCAGAGAGAGAGAGAGAGGATACGGACGTGACTGTGAGGTCACGTTCTGCTGGAGAGAAAAACGTTTGTTGAAACATTCTGCTTAAAACCTTGTTAAACCTGCACGCTTGGCTCCTGTGCAGTGTCTGACAGTGGGACTGCTAGGAAGCGACTTCCACAGTAATAATCACTTATTCTTCTGTTGTTTGATACTTTACATTGGTTTACATGGTTGGGGTACTGGTACTTTTTAGAGGTGGTATAGTACCGAATATGATTCATTAGTATCACGATTCTATACTAATACCAGTATACCATACAACCCTAGTGTGTTATATGATTTGTGTGCTTGCTTAATTCTGTCTTGACGCTGAATTACAAATGTCTCCACAACTATTTTACCTCCGGGTACCATTAAAGAAACCTTGACCTTGACCTTGATGTCAATATGTTGTCCATAATGTGTGATTGATTGGAAGAGTTCAGACACGTATTACAAGTTATGTTGTTCAAAGGCAAACTTTGCTTTTGTTACATATTTCTATTTTTATTTTTGGCACGTTTAGAGCTTTTTACAAACAAAATGTGTAATTTTGACCACCAGTTCCACTGTTTAGGTGTGTGTGTTACTTGTTTTGAAAATGTGGAGTTTGAGTTGACTGTCCCAGCTCCCTTGAGACCATTAACCACCACCTCTGGTCCCCATCCTAAGTCTGGGCTGGTTCTTTATCATTGCACAATTCTCCAAACCCCACTTAGGCTTAGACAAAATTGATTTACTGTTGTCTTGCATTTGTTCAATTTTCGAATGACCTCACTAACAGTGGTCTCTTTCTCACCTTTTTAAATGGACAGGACTAATTTGGGGTCAAAATTATTGCTGGTCGGGAGGGGATAAGTATTTACTTCACTGAATGAAATATCACTAATTCATAACTTTTATTTGATGTTTTTCCCCTATAAATGTCATCTCTCTCTGTTAAAATAAGCCTACCATAAAATGATATCATATTCTGTCCTGCAACATTTTGATTTGCATCAAAAGTGTGTTCAATTTGTTTAAGAAAGATAATGAATCTTCATCATATGAATGTTCATTTCAGAAATCTGTACACTACATAAAGGGGAAATTCACTTTTGTAAAATGGTGCCTATGCTTTACAATCACTATGAGAGACATGAACACACAAGTCTTTTCTTTTTTTTTTAAAGGATTTTAAAGATGATAAAATTGCTTGGAATATGCTGTTAAAGGGAGTCACTGTTGTAGTCTCCAAAGCCCTCTAAAACAACTTCAAACCCTTCAGCAACATTTTATAAACACGCTGCAAGTATATATATAAATTAGTAACAGACACCTTCATAACAATATGTAATGTGTACAACATTTACCGTATTTTGGTCATTTTGAGCATTGCCAGAACTAATTTCCTTGGCGCATTTATTTCCCTTTCTGTAGCAGTGCACTTCCGATTTCCGCCAACAAATGCGTTGTGGAGGGGGGGCGTGGCCTGCGGGCCTGCCGCGGAACAGAGTGTGCAAGGACCGGCCTCGAAGACAGCGGCAGGTGAGTAGATTGCCCAGCTGGGTCTTGTTATCTAATCACCTGTCGCCTTTATTAGCAGCAGCCGGGGAGAGACACGGGAGTGGGAGTTGGAGACAGAAAGAGACACACGAACAGAGACACGCGGGACTGAAAAGTCCAAAGACATATTGCTGGAAAGCAATCGACACGTGCATGGAAATAAAAACTTGCTCAACCCTGTACACTGGGCTACAGAAGATCTGTCGGCATCAGGAGAACCCTCCCCAAAAGGGAAAAATCCACATGCGTGTTCCTACTTCCGGAAACAAAACGCGAGTGTGTTCTAATCATGGCAGACTTGATAACAGACAATGAAGACGACAATTTTTCCACAAATGCGCATTCAAAACCTTGTCTTTTTGAAGCTGAATATACTGAGGATGAATAACTGCTTATAGAAGCGAGCACGAAGAGAGAATGAAACGTTGGAGCAGACGGAAGCCAAGAGAGTGATTTGACGCTGTAAACGTGGAACTTGGAGCTGAGCTATGGATTGCTTACCCCAAATCAACTGGACCAAACAGACAACTGTCCATCGAGTGAGTCACTTTAATATTGATCAAGAAACACGCAGCACGTCATGCAAAACCCAAAACCAGTGAAGTTGGCACGTTGTGTAAATCGCAAATAAAAACAGAATACAATGATTTGCTAATCCTTTTCAACTTATATTCAATTGAATAGACTGCAAAGACAAGATATTTAACATACGAACTGGAAAACGTTATTTAAAAAAAAATATTAGCTCATTTGGAATTTGATGCCTGCAACATGTTTCAAAAAAGCTGGCGCAATTGGCAAAAAAGACTGAGAAAGTTGAGGAACGCTCATCAAACACTTATTTGGAACATCCCACAGGTGAACAGGCTAATTGGGAACAGGTGGGTGCCATGATTGGGTATATAAGCAGCTTCCATGACATGTTCAGTCATTCACAAACAAGGATGCGGCGAGTTTAAGAACAACATTTCTCAACGAGCTATTGCAAGGAATATATGGATTTCACCATCTACGGTCCGTAACATCATCAAAAGGTTCAGAGAATCTGGAGAAATCACTGCACGTAAGCAGCAAGGCTCAAAACCAACATTGAATGCCCGTGACCTTCGATCCCTCAGGCGGTACTGCATCAAAAAGCGACATCAGCATGTAATGGATATCACCACATGGGCTCAGGAACACTTCAGAAAACCACTGTCGGTAACTGCAATTCGTCGCTACATCTGTAAGTGCAAGTTAAAACTCCAATATGCAAAGCAACAGCCATTTATCAACAACACCCAGAAACGCCGCCGGCTTTGCTGGACCCGAGCTCATCTAAGATGGACTGATGCAAAGTGGAAAAGTGTTGTGTGGTCAAGACGAGTCCACATTTCAAATTGTTTTTGGAAACTGTGGAAGTTGTGACCAAAGAGGAAAAGAACCATCCAGACTGTTATAGGTGCAAAGTTGAAAAGCCAGCATCTGTGATGGTAAGGGGGTGTATTTAGTGCCCAAGACATGGGTAACTTACACATCTGTGAAGGCACCATCAATGCTGAAAGGTACATACAGGTTTTGGAACAACATATGTCATACTTGCCAACCTTGAGACCTCCGATTTCGGGAGGTGGGGGAGTGGGGGGGCGTGGTCGGGGGGGGGGGGGGGGGGGGGGGGCGTGGTTAAGAGGGGAGGAGTATATTTACAGCTAATTCACCAAGTCAAGTATTTCATATATATATATATATATATATATATATATATATATATATATATATATATATATATATATATATATATATATATAAGGAATACTTGACTTTCAGTGAATTCTAGCTATGTATATATATATATATAAATATTTATTTTATTATATATATATAAATAAATAAGAGAAATACTTCAATTTCAGTGTTCATTTATTTACACATAACACTCATCTACTCATTGTTGAGTTAAGGGTTGAATTTTCCATCCTTGTTCTATTCTCTATCACTATTTTTCTAACCATGCTGAACACCCTCTCTGATGATGCATTCTGCTTCGTCTCCTTGTTGTGTGCGCAGTTGTGCACTGCACTCTCTAAAAGCCGTAGATGTTATTGTCACATATGCATGTACAGTAGATGGCAGTATTGTCCTGTTTAAGAGTGTCACAACATTGCTGTTTATGGCAGATGAACTGCTTTACGGTAGACAAAAACGTGACTGCTGTTGTTGTGTGTTGTGACCGCGCTGGGAGGACGTTAATGAAACTGCCTAACAATAAACCCACATAAGAAACCAAGAACTCGCCCTCGATCATTCTACAGTTATAACGTGATTGGGCAGGCACGCTGTTTATATTGTGGGAAAGCGGACGTGAAAACAGGCTGTCGACACGTCACTCAGGTCCGCCTAAATTTCGGGAGAAAATTAGTCCCGGGAGAGGCGCTGAATTTCGGGAGTCTCCCGGAAAATCCGGGAGGGTTGGCAAGTATGACATATGTTGCCATCACGACTTAAACCAATGTCACTAAAGCTTGGTTATATAGGTTATGGAATGTAAATCAAGTATCGGTTGCCGATTTTTTAATGCATTTTTCAAGTGATTTAAAGGCAGAATGGATTTTTACAAGTTAAAATGCCAAAAAAAAAAAAGCAAAAAACTTTTGTATTCCTGTCTCTCATAAGTATTGTGAACGATGGGCAAAATTCCCCTTTAAATAAAACATCTCAATCCAGTTGTATCATAGACTGTATTTAGAGCTTTAGTTTACTTAAACCCAGGTCGTGTCTACGGGAGCCAGGACAGAAATGAGCCAGCGGGGCTGATCTGGGAGATGCAGGCTGGTCTATCACAAACCCCAGGAGGGCCCTCGCCGTGGAAACACCTTGACTTGCGGCAGGTCTTGTCGAGTTAATTCGCTCACAGGGGATTAACTCTGTTTGGTTATGGTGCTGATGAGACAGAAAAACAAATGGACTTTTATCAGCCATTCAAATGGAAACAGTGATGAGAAGAAAAAAAAGTTCATTAAAATGTATAAAACCAAAACAAACTAAAGTAAACAATCTAAAACACACGCAAGCTGATATACTAAACTGAGATGAACCAAACATCTTATTTGCCTTCATGTATATGTTTGTCTCTTCAGCAATGTCATTGTCATGACTTGGTCCTGGGGTTTAGTTTTTCTAGAAGGCAAAGGAAAGTTGGCTCGGGCGAGACGGGAATGCGAGAACATATTTATTTAATTTTATCAAAAAAAAGTACAAACGAAAAGCGTGCACAGTGGCGGAGAAACAACTTGGCTATGAAAACAAATACTTGCACAAAGGCAGAAACTATGAACAACAAAAAAAACACTAACTGTGGCATTAATAAACAAAACTTACTTGGCATGGACAAAAGGATCAGCGTGAACGATGGACATGAAAAAAGTGTCAGAAATGTGCAGAGCATAAATGTGGGATGTCACCAGAAATACAAACTGAAAACAATGAACTTAAATACTACAGACATGATTAACGAAAACAGGTGCGTGACTCAAAACGTGAAACGGGTGCGTGACGTGACAGGTGAAAACTAATGGGTTGCTATGGTGACAAACAAGAGTGCACAATGAGTCCAAACGTGGAACAGGTGAAACTAATGGGTAATCATGGAAACAAGACAAGGGAGTGAAAAGCCAGAAACTAAAGAGTCCAATAACTAAACAAAACATGACTAAAACAAAACATGATCACACAGACATGACAGTCATTTTTATTACAAAACCCAAAACCAGTGAAGTTGGCACGTTGTGTAATTCGTAAATAAAAACGGAATACAATGATTTGCAAATCTTTTTCAACGTATATTCAATTGAATATAAGGATAATTATGTGATTTTTTTTTTTTTTTTTGCAAAAAATCATTAACTTAGAATTTAAAGGCAGCAACACAGTACAAAAAAGTTGGCACAGGGGCATTTTTACCACTGTGTTACATGGCCTTTCCTTTTAACAACACTCAGTAAACATTTGGGAACTGAGGAGACCAATTTTTGAAGCTTTTCAAGTGGAATTCGTTCCCATTCTTGCTTGATGTACAGCTTAAGTTGTTCAACAGTCCGGGGGTCTCCGTTGTGGTATTTTAGGCTTCATAATGCGCCACACATTTTCAATGGGAGACAGGTCTGGACTACAGGCAGGCCAGTCTAGTACCCGCACTCTTATACTACGAGCTTTGGCATTGTCTTGCTGAAATAAGCAGGGGCGTCCATGATAACGTTGCTTGGATGGCAACATATGTTGCTCCAAAACCTGTATGTACCTTTCAGCATTAATGGTTCCTTCACAGATGTGTAAGTTACCCATGTCTTGGGCACTAATACACCCCCATACCATCACAGATGCTTGCTTTTAAACTTTGCGCCTATAACAGTTCGGATGGTTCTTTTCCTCTTTGGTCCACAGGACACGACGTCCACAGTTTCCATCAGTCCATCTTGGATGAGCTTGGGCTCCGGCGAAGCTGGCGGCTTTGCATAGTAGAGTTTTAACTTGCAATTACAGATGTAGCGACCAACTGTAGTTACTGACAGCGGTATTCTGAAGCGTTCCTGAGACCATGTGGTGATATCCTTTACACACTGATGTCGCTTTTTGATGCTGTACCGCCTGAGAGATCGAAGGTCACGGGCATTCAATGTTAAGTGCAGTGATTTCTCCAGATTCTCTGAACCTTTTGATGATATTACGGACTGGAAATGGTGAAATCCCTAAATTACTTGCAATAGCTCGTTGAGAAATGTTGTTCTTAAACTGTTCAACAATTTGCTCACGCATTTGTTGACAAAGTGGTGACCCTCGCCCCATCCTTGTTTGTGAATGACTGAGCATTTCATGGAAGCTGCTTTTATACCCAATCATGGCACCCACCTGTTCCCAATTAGTCTGTTCACCTGTGGGATGTTCCAAATAAGTGTTTGATGAGCATTCCTCAACTTTCTGTGCCAACTTCACTTGTTTTGGGTTTTGTATTTTATAACTGCAGGATGGCTCAAGGGATTGATTAAAATAAATTCAATTGATCAATGTTTGTGTGGGGTTTCTAGATGTCGGTTCTGTTGTCTAGATCAGTGTTTTTCAACCTTTTATGAGCCAAGGCACATTTTTTGCGTTGAAAAAATCCAGAGGCACACCACCAGCAGAAATCATAAACTCAGTTGACAGTAAAAAGTAGTTGTCACAATTGTTGGATATGACTTTAAACCATAACCAAGCATGCATCACTTTAGCTCTTGTCTCAAAGTAGGTGTACTGTCACCACCTGTCACATCACCCCCTGACTTATTTGGACTTTTTTTTGCTGTTTTCCTGTGTGTAGTGTTTTAGTTCTTGTCTTGCGCTCCTATTTTGCTGGCTTTTTCTCTTTTTTTGGTATTTTCCTGTAGCAGTTTCATGTCTTCCTTTGAGCGATATTTCCCGCGTCTACTTTGTTTTAGCAATCAAGAATATTTCAGTTGTTTTTATCCTTTCTTTGTTGATTGTCATGTCATGTTCGGATGTACATTGTGGACGCCGTTTTTGTTCCACAGTAAGTCTTTGCTGTCGTCCAGCATTCTGTTTTTGTTTACTTTGTAGCCAGTTCAGTTTTAGTTTCGTTCTGCACAGCCTTCCCTAAGCTCCAATGCCTTTTCTTAAAGACACTCACCTTTTGTTTATTTTTGGTTTAAGCATAAGACACCTTTTTACCTACATCTACAAAGCAATTAGCTACCGGCTGCCACCTACTGATATGGAAGAGTATTACACGGTTACTCTGCCGAGCTCTAGACAGCACCGACACTCAACAACAACAACACATAATTTGCAGACTATAATTACTGGTTTGCAAAAAATATTTTTAACCCAAATATGTGAAATTAGATAATCTCCCACGGCACACCAGTGGCACAGTGGTTGAAAAACACTGGTCTAGATGGTGCTTCTATTTAGCCCAGAAAAGGTGGCAAAGATTATATTCATGTGCTGCATGTTCTACCACATAGCAAAACACCACATGTTGCCAGTAAATGCTAGTTTCTCTATGGGCAAATTATATAATTTTTTCACTTGTTATCAGTAGCATCTTGTCTTGCAAAACACACCCACTAATAATACCCACAATTGTATAGTTTGCACATGCTATTGAGCACTTGTTACCCAGGAACTTTTGTAGATCAGGCCCTGTATGATAAACCATGGACTGAGTGTACCAGTAAGTGTATGCATTGGGACAGTTACCTGAGGTTCAAAGATCTCACACTTGACATCCACAATCTTTCTTTTCTGGAAGTCCTTCCCAACAGTGAATCTGATCCCACCATCGTCCACATCCTCCGTGTGTGAGCTCCAACAGAAGCCTCGATGCTGGGAGAAAGAAAACAGACACAAATATGAATGTAAAGTCCATAATGTTTCACCCCAACGCTGTCCAAACCTTTTCCACTGAGGGCTGAGAACATTTTAAGGACTTTGACACAGTTTGTACATTAAACATGCTAAAATCAATCCAATGTATGTATGTATCAATACTAAGCATCAACATCTTAGCTTTGTCTTAGTAAGTGACAAAGCAAATGACTTTAATATCTATTAATACACACCCCTGCAGTAACCAATTTATCTACAATCTCAACATATCCGAACCCCTGTAGGTCCTTCCTCCACTCCACAAATGAATTAGGACATCACAAAAAAACTCTCAATATTTAATTTCAACTAGAGATGTCCGATAATGGCTTTTTTGCCGATATTCCGATATTGTCCAACTCTTAATTACCGATTCCGATATCAACCAATACCGTTATATACAGTCGTGGAATTAACACATTATTATGCCTAATTTTGTTGTGATGCCCCGCTGGATGCATTAAACAATGTAACAAGGTTTTCAAAAATAAATCAACTCAAGTTATGGAAAAAAATGCCAACATGGCACTGCCATATTTATTATTGAAGTCATAAAGTGCATTTTTTTTTTTTAACATGCCTCAAAACAGCAGCTTGGAATTTGGGACATGCTCTCCCTGAGAGAGCATGAGGAGGTTGAGGTGGGCGGGGTTGGGGGGGGGGGGGAGTAGAGGGTAGCGGGGGTGTATATTATAGTGTCCCGGAAGAGTTAGTGCTGCAAGGGGTTCTGGGTATTTGTTCTGTTGTGTTTATATTGTGTTTGTCATTCTTGTTTGGGGCCCTGCGATGAGGTGGCGACTTGTCCAGGGTGTACCCTGCCTTCCGCCCGATTGTAGCTGAGATTGGCTCCAGCGCCCCCCGCGACCCCGAAGGGAATAAGCGGTAGAAAATGGATGGATGGATGGATTCTTGTTTGGTGTGGGTTCACAGTGTGGCGCATATTTGTAACAGTGTTAAAGTGGTTTATACGGCCACCCTCAGTGTGACCTGTGTGGCTGTTGACCAAGTATGCATTGCATTCACTTATGTGTGTGAAAAGCCGTAGATATTATGTGACTGGGCAGGCACGCAAAGGCACTTTAAGGTTTATTGGCGCTCTGTACTTCTCCTTACGTCCGTGTACACAGCGGCGTTTTAAAAAGTCATACATCTTACTTTTTGGAACCGATACCGATCATTTCCAATATTACATTTTAAAGCATTTATCGGCCGATAATATCGGCAGTCCGATATTATCGGACATCTCTAATTTCAACCTTTATTTATTCATTCAGGGCCAGGTGAGAGCCAGCTGTTTTTGCCAAAGATGCCTTTATCACAACCAAAAAAGCCTGCCTGAGATCGGTTGGTCGCCAGTTCAAACCCTGGCCGAGTCATACCAAAGTCCATAAAAATGGGACCCGTTACCTCCCTTTGGCACTCAGCATCAAGGGTTGGAATTGGGGGTTAAATCACCAAAATGATTCCCGAGCGCGACCACCGCTGCTACTCACTGTTCCCCTCACCTCCCAGGGGGAGGAACAAGAGGATGGGTCAAATGCAAAAGGGTAATTTCACCACACTTAGTGTGTGTGTGACTATCAGTGGTACTTTAACTTTAACTAAATGATCAAAAACGACATGTGTGCAAATGTAAACATTGAACAAAAATTATTAAAACTAATAGTTTAAATGAACATTCGCAAAACTGAATTGGCCCTAGTGTGTGAATGTTGTCTGTCTATCTGTGTTGGCCATGTGATGAGGTGGGGACTTGTCCAGGGTCTACCCCGCCTTTCGCCCGAGTCCCACCCGCGACCCCAAAAGGGGCAATCGGTAGAAAATAGATGGATGGAGTTACATGAACCTATACATCCAGAATGCATAAAGTTCATGATAAAATATTTTAAATTGTTGTTATTATTATTATTAGTACCGTATTTTTTGGACCATAGGGCGCACCGGATTAAAAGGCGCACTGCCGATGAGCGGGTCAAGTCTATTTTCATACAAAAAGTGCACCAGATTATAAGGCGCATTAAAGGGGTCATATTATTATTATTTTTTTCTAAATTTAAAATACTTCCTTGTGGTCTAAATAACATGTAATGGTGGCTCTTTGGTGAAAATGTTGCATAGATTATGTTTTACAGATCATCTTCAAGTTCGTTCCCCCGGGATGCAGACGGACCACTCCGGACAAGGTGTGCAGGTAGGAACATGATTTAATCTTCAAAATTAAACACGTACCAAAAACACGAAACAAGCAGGAGGAAAAGCGTGCCGATCGCACGGGAAGCTAAGGCTACCACTTAGCACAGGAAGCATAGACTCGGAGACAAGAAATACTAACATAACAGGTTGCGTCTAACAAGCAATGAAGCCAGACTGAGCGTGGCGAGCAAGGTGAATAAATAGCTCTCTGATTAGTGGTTGACAGCAGCTGAGCGTGCCGACCACTAACCAGAGGCAGGTGAACCCAATTAATCCCCATGGAAACTAAAACAAACCCAGAGGAGCACAAACAGGAACTAAGGGAGTTCCAAAACTAACAGAACATAACAAAACATGATCCGGGCCACGGATCATGACAATCAGCAGGTACCGGAAGGTAAGAAAAGTTGGTTTTGCGTAATATTGCGAAACAAAACGGCAGGTAATGTCTGCGAATAGGTGCCATTTTGTGGTACTTATACACACACCATAATACAAACCCCGTTTCCATATGAGTTGGGAAATTGTGTTAGATGTAAATATAAACGGAATACAATGATTTTCAAATCCTTTTCAACCCATATTCAATTTGATGCACTACAAAGACAAGATATTTGATGTTCAAACTCATAAACTGTATTTATTTTTTTGCAAATAATAATTAATTTACAATTTCATGGCTGTGACACGTGCCAAAGTAGTTGGGAAAGGGCATGTTCACCACTGTGTTACATGGCCTTTCCTTTTAACAACACTCAGTAAACGTTTGGGAACTGAGGAGACACATTTTTTAAGCTTCTCAGGTGGAATTATTTCCCATCCTTGCTTGATGTACAGCTTAAGTTGTTCAACAGTCCGAGGGTTTCCGTTGTGGTATTTTAGGCTTCATAATGCGCCACACATTTTCAATGGTAGACACGTCTGGACTACAGGCAGGCCAGTCTAGTACCCGCACTCTTTTACTATGAAGCCACGTTGATGTAACACGTGGCTTGGCATTGTCTTGCTGAAATAAGCAGTGGCGTCCATGGTAACTTTGCTTGGATGGCAACATATGTTGCTCCAAAACCTGTATGTACCATTCAGCATTAATGGCGCCTTCACAGATGTGTAAGTTACCCATGTCTTGGGCACTAATACACCCCCATACCATCACAGATGCTGGCTTTTACACTTTGCGCCTATAACAATCCGGATGGTTCTCTTCCTCTTTGGTCTGGAGGACACGACGTCCACAGTGTCACACCGCGGTGAGGGAAGTCTTGTCTTGGTTTTTTCTGTCTTGTGATTTACATGTTTTATTTTGAAAAGCAACTCCTCTTGTTTCAGATCACGGGTCCTTCCTCTTGTGTCACCAGTCTGACGTCATTCCTGACCCTTGATTGTTTCCACCTGTTTCCCATTACCCTCATGTTCTATATAAGCCAATGCCTCCCCTTGTTCTGTGCCAGATTGTCTCGAGCTTTCGTGCCTGTCTTGCGTTCCATGTTCATGTTCATATCCATGCCTTGCCTTGTCCCACGTCTACGTCCTTGCTTCCCGAATATCCCACGCTGTAATTTTGAATTAACTTTTTTCCTCCGTCAGAGCGACTTTTGTTATTCTACCTTTTTCTACCACAGTGGTGAGTTATAATTTTTCCTTAAAGATTTTTTCCTCAAAGTTTTTTGAGTGAATTTTTGTTTATATTGATTAGAGTAGTTAAGTTTTATAGTCTTTATTTTCTTCCTCCTGTTGGAGCGTTTTTTGTTAAAGTTTTTTGATAACAGATACGGTGCTAATTATATTGTCCTTATTTTTGTATTTCCTCCTTTTTGGAGTGATTTTCGGTTTTTCCCTTTTGGAACATTTTGTCGATAGCTATTTTTGTATTTCATAGTATTTGAATTTACTCGGCTCTGGAGGCTTAAAGAGTTTTTTCAAAATAAAAGCTTTATTTGGAATCACCTCTCTGCATCTGAGTCCCTTCCTTCGTCCAAGCCTGACACACAGTTTCCAAAAACAATTTGAAATGTGGACTCGTCAGACCACAGAACACTTTTCCACTTTGTATCAGTCCATCTTAGATGAGCTCAGGCCCAGCGAAGCCGACGGCGTTTCTGGGTGTTGTTGATAAACGGTTTTCGCTTTCCATAGGAGAGTTTTAACTTGCACTTACAGATGTAGCGACCAACTGTAGTTACTGACAGTGGGTTCTGAAGTGTTCCTGAGCCCATGTGGTGATATCCTTTACACACAGATGTCGCTTGTTGATGCGGTACAGCCTGAGGGATCAAAGGTCACGGGCTTAGCTGTTTACGTGCAGTGATTTCTCCCAATTCTCTGAACCGTTTGATGATATTAAGGACCATAGATGGTTAAATCCCTAAATTCCTTGCAATAGCTGGTTGAGAAAGGTTTTTCTTAAACTGTTCAACAATTTGCTCACGCATTTGTTGACAAAGTGGTGACCCTCGCCCCATCCTTGTTTGTGAATGACTGAGCATTTCATGGAATCTACTTTTATACCCAATCATGGCACCCACCTGTTCCCAATTTGCCTGTTCACCTGTGGGATGTTCCAAATAAGTGTTTGATGAGCATTCCTCAACTTTATCAGTATTTATTGCCACCTTTCCCAACTTCTTTGTCACGTGTTGCTGGCATCAAATTCTAAAGTTAATGATTATTTGCAAAAAAAAAAATCTTTATCAGTTTGAACATCAAATATGTTGTCTTTGTAGCATATTCAACTGAATATGGGTTGAAAATGATTCGCAAATCATTGTATTCCGTTTATATTTACATCTAACACAATTTCCCAACTCATATGGAAACGGGGTTTGTAATACTCGTATGTTTAATGCGCCGACAATCCATCAAGCGGTCGTACTAAAAACATTTTGAGAGATTTTTGAGTGCTGTGTGTAATGTTCTATATTCTCAAAGGAACATTTAAAGTTTTGGTGTTGTTTACTGGCGTATCTCTTATGTCTGACTGCCATCTACTTGTCACACTTATCATTACATTATGTACCAAACAAAATAGCTTCGATGTCGGTAAGCACAACCAGAATCACGCCGTACATTAGGCGCACCGGTTTATAAGGCGCACTGTCCATTTTTGAGAAAATTAAAGAATTTTAAGTGCGCCTTAGAGTCCGAAAAATACGGTATTATAAAGGAATTAAAGCATCCAATTGGAATCCCCAATTTTTATTTTGTAATTCAAAGGATCTATTTGCAATTTGCTCAAAGTTCCATCTTTTAAAACAAAAAAATATATAGAAAACGTCACCGACTAGCTTATGTTATCATTAGTGGCTTAAACGATCATATTTAAAATTAAAATGTCACAATTACTAATTATATTGGAAAAAAAATAGCTTGTCAGCCCGAATAAAACGGCTGGCATTCATAGCCGTCACTCACGGCGTTGTCATGCACACGCACGTGCCCATAGGGTGTGTGCACGTACACGAAAGCAGTCTCAAGAGAAGCGGCAAACAATTTGCCGTCATGGCTGACAACCATTCTGCCAGTACACACTGAGAGACCGAGAAAAAAAATTAAATAGAAAAAAAAGCAATTCGACAAAGCAAAGGAAGGCAAGAATAAATATTGGGGATAGTAAAAGGATTTGAAAACGGATGCATTGTGCAAACCTTTGAGTAAAATCATCCATCCATCCATTTTCTACCGCTTGTCCCTTTTGGGGTCGCGGGGGGGGTGCTGGAGCCTATCTCAGCTGCATTCGGGCGGAAGGCGGGGTACACCCTGGACAAGTCGCCACCTCATCACAGGGCAGACAGATAGACAGACAACATTCACACTCACATTCACACACTAGGGCCAATTTAGTGTTGCCAATCAACTTATCCCCAGGTGCATGTCTTTGGAGGTGGGAGGAAGCCGGAGTACCCGGAGGGAACCCACGCAGGGAGAACATGCAAAACAGATTACAATGATTTGCAAATCCTTTTCAACCCATATTCAATTGAATGCACTACAAAGACAAGATATTTGATGTTCAAACTCATAAACTTTATTTATTTTTTTGCAAATAATAATTAACTTAGAATTTCATGGCTGCAACACGTGCCAAAGTAGTTGGGAAGGAGCATGTTCACCACTGTGTTACATCCCCTTTTCTTTTAACAACACTCAATAAACGATTGGAACCTTGGAAACTAATTGTTGAAGCTTTGAAAGTGGAATTCTTTCCCCTTCTTGTTTTATGTAGAGCTTCAGTCGTTCAACAGTCCGGGGTCTCCGCTGTCGTATTTTACGCTACATAATGCGCCACACATTTTCGATGGGAGACAGGTCTGGACTGCAGGCGGGCCAGGAAAGTACCCGCACTCTTTTTTTACAAAGCCACGCTGTTGTAATTTGTGCTGAATGTGGCTTGGCATTGTCCATGAAAAAGACGGCGCTTAGATGTTATGTTCCTAAACCTGTATGTACCTTTCAGCATTAATGGTGCCTTCACAGATGTGTAAGTTACTCTTGCCTTGGGCACTAATGCACCCCCATACCATCACAGATGCTGGCTTTGGAACTTTGCGTCGATAACAGTCTGGATGGTTCGCTTCCCCTTTGGTCCGGATGACACGATGTTGAATATTTCCAAAAACAATTTGAAATGTGGACTCGTCTTGACCATAGAACACTTTTCCACTTTGCATCAGTCCATCTTAGATGATCTCGGGCCCAGAGAAGCCGGCGGCGTTTCTGGATGTTGTTGATAAATGGCTTTCGCTTTGCATAGTAGAGCTTTAACTTGCACTTACAGATGTAGCGACCAACTGTATTTAGTGACAGTGGTTTTCTGAAGTGTTCCTGAGCCCATGTGGTGATATCCTTTAGAGATTGATGTCAGTTTTTGATACACTGAGGGATCGAAGGTCACGGTCATTCAATGCCGCTTACGTGGAGTGATTTCTCCAGATTCTCTGAACCTTTTGATGATATTATGGACCGTAGATGTTGAAATCCCTAAATTTCTTGCAATTGCACTTTGAGAAACGTTGTTCTTAAACTGTTTGACTATTTGCTCACGCAGTTGTGGACAAAGGGGTGTACCTCGCCCCATCCTTTCTTGTGAAAGACTGAGCATTTTTTGGGAAGCTGTTTTTATACCCAATCATGGCACCCACCTGTTCCCAATTAGCCTGCACACCCGTGGGATGTTCCAAATAAGTGTTTGATGAGCATTCCTCAACTTTATCAGTATTTATTGCCACCTTTCCCAACTTCTTTGTCACGTGTTGCTGGCGTCAGATTCTAAAGTTAATGATTATTTGCAAAAAAAAAAAAATGTTTATCAGTTTGAACATCAAATATGTTGTCTTTGTAGCATATTCAACTGAATATGGGTTGAAAAGGATTTGCAAATCATTGTATTCCGTTTATATTTACATCTAACACAATTTCCCAATTCATATGGAAACGGGGTTTGTATATATATCTTGCCTTGGTTCATGGCTGAGACTATAACTCTTGGGCTCGAAAGGTTCTGCTAAATGTGTTTAAAAGACAACTTGTCATCAGTCCAGATGTCCAATGTTAAAGTAGCGTCATTACTGACTGTATTGAGTTGTAACCACCGCTAATAGTTTGATCTATAATCATAAAATATCAATGCATTAATGTGAAAACACTTTATAAAACACACTTATGTGTTGTACTTACGGCAAACTGACGGTCCATTGGTGGGCAATTGTCTACTTCACCGACTTCAGTTTTTTTGGAGCAACACGTCTTTATGATGGTGAACTCGACAAAGTAGGATGGACCCACAACCCACTAACAAAAAGACATACACCTGATGAAACAGTTCAGACCTCCCCAAATTCTGCACACATTTTCACCGAAATGACTTCAGTTGTTCAACCTGCAAACTGGCTCTTGTGATATTCTCCAGCTTAAAGTGGTGATCAGAGTGGTTCTCTTCATTGAACCTCAGCAGAGAGAGACGTGCTATGTCCTTGATGACTGGCTCGCTCACATTCTCGGCCATCGGGCAGTCTGGACACGCATCCAACACTTCAGTGGCTGGAACTAAACACAAATATCAAGAGGTCAGAAGTCATCTGCAGACATATCAGTTTTGTTTAAGCCCAGACAGAACAACCATCTTCAGTTGGCCATCAAAATAGAGAAAAAGAAGAAGCTAGTACTCCAAAATACAGTTCAGCAGGTACCAGAAAGTAAAAAAAGGCCAGATAATGTCTGCAAATAGTTTCCATTTTGCAGTCCTTATCAGGTTCATGGCTGGTGAGGCACTGACTTCATCACAGTCAGATTTACAAACATATGAACCCTAAAGAGTATCTTATTCACCATTTGATTGGCAGCAGTTAACGGGTTATGTTTAAAAGCTCATACCAGCATTCTTCCCTGCTTGGCACTCAGCATCAACGGTTGGAATTGGGGGTTAAATCACCAAAAATTATTCCCGGGCGTGGCGCCGCTGCTGCCCACTGCTCCCCTCACCTCCCAGGGGGTGATCAAGGGGATGGGTCAAATGCAGAGGACAAATTTCATTACACCTAGTGTGTGTGTGACAATCATTGGTACTTTAACTTAACTTTAACTTTACACATACAAACTGTAGCACACAAAAAAGCACATTTAATAAAAAAAACGTTATTATGGTCTTACCTTTACTTATAAATGAAGTCCATGCCGCAACTAAAGCCCTCACTTAAACTTTCCACGTGCAAGATGGAATCTATTTAAAAAAGTGTAACCGAGAGTTTATAAATGTCGCCTATACTGTATGAAACTACAAAATAACAAACACGGAGGCTCCAGTTTACACGAGGACCACTTTATTTACCTTCTTTCAAAAACCTCCGCTCCACTCAGTGTCATCACTTCCGCTCTTAGCGCCTTCAAAATAAGAGCTCAAGGCATATACTGTATAACAGCGCATAACAGGAACTTAACATCACAAAGAGGAAAGCCCATGAAAATAGGTTACAAAAGTTATTTAATAAGAAGCCAAAAAGTGCAAAAACAATAATGTTCGTGTTGGAGGAGTTGTGAATTAGATACACCTGCAGTCTGCAGGTGTACATAATGTTGTGGCCCTGCAGTCATTCACAACTCCTCCAACACGAACATTATTGTTTTTGCACTTTTTGGCTTCTTATGAAATAACTTTTTTGAATAGATTCAATCTTGCACGTAGAAAGCTTAATTGTGGGCTTTAGTTGATATAACAATTCTACGGCGGGGGTGCAGGAGGCGGGATTACTGGAGCCTCAGCCAGTGCGTCTTTTGCAGCAGTTTTATGATTGCTCAGCACAAGAATTACGTTACACACATACAGTTGTTGACAAAATACACTGTACATTAAATACCTCAGCTAACTAAACTATGGAAATGTATAATATAGTTCATATAGCAATACAGTCTCACTGCAACAGCAGGCCAGCAGTTAGCCGAGTCCGCAATCCATGTTGAGGCACTGAGTGACGTGCCTCAACTGGCTGCTGTTCACCGCACCGTCCGTCTCTTCTAGGTATTTGAATGGCAAATGTGCAAATTCAGCGATTTTGAATAAAAATAATCTAAAACTGGTGAAGTTAAATGGAAAATAACTTTATAGTATAATCACTGGATACATATAACAATTTAATTAATTTTTTTACTTTTTACATTTTTTTTCTTTCCATGATGGCAGGTGAGACTGCACGTCACTGGTCCTTATACACGCACCATAATAATACTCGTGTGTTTAATGCGCCTACAATCCATCAAATGGTCGTACTAAAAAACATTTTGACAGATTTTTGAGTTGAGTATTGTTCTATATTCTCAATGGAACATGTAAAGTTTTGGTGTTGTTTACTGGCGTATCTCTTATGTGTGACTGCCATCTACTGGTCACACTTATCATTACACCATGTACCAAATATAAAAGCGTTGTGTAAATGGGAAATAAAAACAGAATACAATGATTTGCAAATTCTTTTCAACTTATATTCAATTGAATAGACTGCCAAGACAAGATATTTAATGTTCGAACTGTTACATGTGTAAGTGCAAGTTAACCTGCTCAGTGGCCTTGTGGTTAGAGTGTCCA
Organism: Nerophis lumbriciformis; assembly: GCF_033978685.3. NCBI lineage: Eukaryota > Metazoa > Chordata > Actinopteri > Syngnathiformes > Syngnathidae > Nerophis > Nerophis lumbriciformis. The sequence continues at coordinate 35,036,084 of NC_084561.2, forward strand.
CCATGCGACTGGAATGCCGTGAATTCAAACCTCGGCCGAGTCCAAAGATTATAAAAATGGGAACCATTTTTGGGACGGTATAGCTCGGTTAGTAGAGCGACCGTGCCAGCAACTTGAGGGTTGCAGGTTCGAACCCCGCTTCCGCCATCCTAGTCACTGCCGTTGTGTCCTTGGGCAAGACACTTTACCCACCTGCTCCCAGTGCCACCCACACTGGTTTAAATGTAACTTAGATATTGGGTTTCACAATGTAAAGCGCTTTGAGTCACTTGAGAAAAAGTGCTATATAAATGTAATTTACTTCACTTCACTTCACTTCATTATCTCCCTGCTTGGCACTCAGCATCAAGGGTTGGAATTGACGGTTAAATCACCAAAATGATTCCCGAGCACGCCCACCGCTGCTGCTCACTGCTCCCCTCACTTCCCAGGGGGTGAACATGGGGATGGGTCAAATGCAGAGGAAATTTTCACCACATCTAGTGTGTGTGTGACTATCTTTGGGACTTTAACTTAAAACTCTGTTATGCAAAGTCAAAGCCATTTATCAACAACACCCAGAAACGCCGTCGGCTTTGCTGAGCCCGAGGAGCTCATCTAAGATGGACTGATGCAAAGTGTAAAAGTGTTCTGTGGTCTGACGAGTCCACATTTCAAATAATTTTTGGAAACTGTGGACGTCGTGTCCTCCGGACCAAAGAGGAAAAGAACCATCCGGATTGTTATAGGCGCAAAGTTCAAAAGCCAGCATCTGTGATGGTATGGGGGTGTATTAGTGCCCAAGGCATGGGTAACTTACACATCTGTGAAGACACCATTAATGCTGAAAGGTACATACAGGTTTTGGAGCAACATATGTTGCCATCCAAGCTACGTTATCAAGGACGCCCCTGCTTATTTCAGCAAGACAATGTCAAGCCACGTGTTACAACAGCGTGGCTTCATAGTAAAATACTTCGGGTACTAGACTGGCCTGCCTGTAGCCAAGACCTGTCTCTCATTAGTAATGTGTGAGTTTTAAATACCACAACAGAGACCCCGGACTGTTGAACAACTTAAGCTGTACATCAAGCAAGAATAGGAAATAATTCCACATGAAAAGCTTCAAAAATTGGTCTCCTCAGTTCCCAAACGTTTACTGAGTGTTGTTAAAAGGAAAGGCCATGTAACACAGTGGTAAAAATGCCCCTGTGCCAACTTTTTTGCAATGTGTTGCTGCCATTTAAATTCTAAGTTAATGATTTTTTGCAACAAAAAAAAAATAAGTTTCTCCGTTTGAACATTAAATATTTTGTCTTTGCAGTCTATTCAATTGAATATAAGTTGAAAAGGATTTGCAAATCATTGTATTCTGTTTTTATTTACCATTTAGACAACGTGCCAACTTCACTGGTTTTGGGTATTGTACATTTTCAACAATTGATTTTTTGGGGAAAAAATATAAAAATGAACAGAATAAAATGAAAATATTTTCTTATATAGAAATCATTCCTGCTCAACCTAACTGAATAAAAATAAACATCTTTAACAGACATCTATCTGTCACGTGGGGGTCGCATGTTTATGCCGGGGTCGTTCTCCCAGGATGCAGACGGACTTCTCCGGACGAAGCGTGCAGGTAGGAATATGATTTATAACAATAAATCATACACACTACAAAAAGACAGGAAACAAACAGAAGGAAAGCGTGTCTATACGACAACAACTTAGCACAGGAATCATTAACTAGGAAACAGGAATAACTAAACGTAACAGTTGCATACAGCAAACGACCAAGCCAAACCGAGTGTGGCGCACAACGTGGATAAATAGATCTCTGATTAGTGCCCGGCAGCAGGTGAGCATCCAGGACACTAATCAGAGGCAGCTGAAACCAATCAGCACCCATGGTAACTAAAACAAACCCAGGGGTGAAAAAAACAGGAACTAAGGGAGTCCAAAACTAAACAGAACATGACTAAACAAAACATGATCCGGGCCATGGATCATGACACTATCCTACTTAGCAGTATACATTCTGTGTGCAGCTTCATGATAGAGCAGGTCTCCAACTTTTATCACTATTACTTTGAGAAAAACAAAAAGGAGAGGTGAACTATTTGTTTTTTATTAATATGACTGGTGAAGTTTCAATCAAAGCATATGGTCTCTATGGAATATTGCGATGCTTTGTCAATAAGTAGAAGCATTATGTCAACATTTAATACTTATACAAAAACCTGAGAGTTAAATCATATATTTTTTAATCCTTTTGTGAGTTACTCTATTACGAGCTAGAACCCCTTGTCATGTCTGTGTGATCATGTTTTGTTTTAGTCATGTTCGGTTTTGTTTTTGGACTTTTTGTGCACTTTTGTTTGTTTTGTCACCATAACTACAAAAAAAAGAAACAAACAAAAGGCGCGCACAAGGGCGGAAGTACAAAACTTGACTTTAAACACAAAACTTGCACAACGGCAGAAACTATGAACAATGAAACAAAACTTGCAAACTATGGCATGAATAAAGAAAACTTACTTGGACGAGAAAACGGCATGGAAAAGCGCAGCAAGGGTCATAAAGGGTGTGTGGAGCGTATGAATGCGGGATGTCGCCAGAAAGACAAACTGAAAACAATGAACTTAAATACTACAGACATGATTAGTGAAAACAGGTGCGTGACTCAAAACGTGAAACAGGTGCGTGACGTGACAGGTGAAAACTAATGGTGGCTATGGTGACAAAACAAACAAAAGTGCACAAAAAGTCCAAAAACAAAACCGAACATGACTAAAACAAAACATGATCACACAGACATGACACCCCTCTAATGTCACTATCATAAACATATTTGCCAACCCTCCCGATTTTCCCGGGAGACTCCCGAATTTCAGTGCCCCTCCCGAAAATCTCCCGGGGAAACCATTCTCCCGAATTTCTCCCGATTTCCACCCTGACAACAATATTGGGGGCGTGCCTTAAAGGCACTGCCTTTAGCGTCCTCTACAACCTGTCGTCACGTCCGCTTTTCCTCCATACAGTCACATAACATATGCGGCTTTTACACACACATAAGTGAATGCAAGGCATACTTGATCAACAGCCATACAGGTCACACTGAGGGTGACCGTATAAACAACTTCAACACTGTTACAAATATGCACCACACTGTGAACCCACACCAAACAAGAATGACAAACACATTTCGGGAGAACATCCGCACTGTAACACAACAGAACAAATACCCAGAACTCTTCCGGGACGCTACAATATACACCCCCGCTACCACCAACCCCCTCCCCATCTCCCGAATTCGGAGGTCTCAAGGTTGGCAAGTATGATCATAAAGTGTAGTGTCACTATCATTAAGGTGGTCACACCATGTTTATGTTTAACAATTTAGATACACAACTAAGGGCCTGATGTACTCAGGTGTAAACAGTGCAATTCTATAAAAGCGTGTGATCTACTAACACTGCATGTACAAGTGGTGCAGACCGCCTCGTTTAAATGAGGGTTTTGCGTGTACTACACGGAGACACTGGATTATTTACTGCACATTCATTTAATCATACTCCTCTGTGGCGCGAGCTATGTTGTTAAACTTGCAGGAGACATCTACCACTTTTTATGGGCATTCCAAACAGTCCAAAGTGCATCCACATTTTTTTTTTTTCACCCCTGAAGGTGCGCTCATGGAATAGAGGCTGCACCTAATAGTCCCACGAAAAAATGCATACTTCAAAAACGTTTTTCATATACAAAACCCAAAACCAGTGAAGTTGGCACGTTGTTTAAATGGTAAATAAAAACAGAATACAATGATTTGCAAATCCTTTTCAACCTATATTCTATTGAATAGACTGCAAAGACAAGATATTTAATGTTTGAACTGAAAAACTAAATTTTTTTTTGCAAATAATCATTAACTTAGAATTTAATGGCAGCAACACATTGCAAAAAGGTTGGCACAGGGGCATTTTACCACTGTGTTACATGGCCTTTCCTTTTAACAACACTCAGTAAACGTTTGGGAACTAAGGAGACACATTTTTGGAGCTTTTCAGGTGGAATTATTTCCCATTCTTGCTTGATGTACAGCTTAAGTTGTTCAACAGTCCGTGGTCTCTGTTGTGGTATTTTAGGCTTCATAATGCGGCACATATTTTCAATGGGAGACAGGTCTGGACTACAGGCAGGCCAGTCTAGTACTTGCACTCTTTTACTACGAAGCCACGCTGTTGTAACACGTGGCTTGGCATTGTCTTGCTGAAATAAGGAGGGGCGTCCATGAAAAAGACCTTGCTTGGATGGCAACATATGTTGCTCCAAAACCTGTATGTACTTTTCAGCATTAATGGCGCCTTCACAGATGTGTAAGTTACCCATGTCTTGGCCACTAATACACCCCCATACCATCACAGATGCTGGCTTTTCAACTTTGCGCTTAGAACAATCCGGGTGGTTCTTTTCCTCTTTGGTCCGGAGGACACGACGTCCACAGTTTCCAAAAACAATTTGAAATGTGGACTCGTCAGACCACAGAACACTCTTCCACTTTGTATCAGTCCATCTTAGATGAGCTCAGGACCAGAGAAGCCGACGGAGTTTCCGGGTGTTGTTGATAAACGGTTTTCGCCTTGCATAGTAGAGTTTTAACTTGCACTTGCAGATGTAGCGACCAACTGTAGTTACTGACAGTGGGTTTCTGAAGTGTTCCTGAGCCCATGTGGTGATATCCTTTACACACTGATGTCGCTTGTTGATGCAGTACAGCCTGAGGGATCGAAGGTCACGGGCTTAGCTGCTTACGTGCAGTGATTTCTCCAGATTCTCTGAACCCTTTGGTGATATTACGGACCGTAGATGGTGAAATCCCTAAATTCCTTGCAATAGCTGGTTGAGAAAGGTTTTTCTTAAACTGTTCAACAATTTGCTCACGCATTTGTTGACAAAGTGGTGACCCTCGCCTCATCCTTGTTTGTGAATGACTGAGCATTTCATGGAATCTTCTTTTATACCCAATCATGGCACCCACCTGTTCCCAATTTGCCTGTTCACCTGTGGGATGTTCCAAATAAGTGTTTGATGAGCATTCCTCAACTTTATCAGTATTTATTGCCACCTTTCCCAACTTCTTTGTCACGTGTTGCTGGCATCAAATTCTAAAATTAATGAATATATGCAAAAAAATATATATGTTTATCAGTTTGAACATCAAATATGTTGTCTTTGTAACATATTCTACTGAATATGGGTTGAAAATGATTTGCAAATCATTGTATTCCGTTTATATTTACATCTAACACAATTTCCCAACTCATATGGAAACGGGGTTTGTACATGCAAAGAGCCTAATGCTACACAGTACCTTCACGAAGTGCACAGGAGTAACTTTGAAGTCTGACTTGTGTGTCAACATAAACCGACACTTGACACTCTCCGTATACCTACGGAAAAAAAGGCAACGCATGTAAATATTAAATCAGTCTGAAGGTGAAACGGAAAAATCAAATATCAGTTATTTTTCATGAACTCACAGGAACAGAACCAAGTCTTCGAATGTCACATTGTTTCCATGGTTTCCTGCTGACGACGTGACATTCGGTCTCAATGACATCAATGTTGAGTTTATAGAGACGCTCCCCTTTGTTCTGGTCTCACACACAACACACCAGTCATCGTCCGTTGACATGATATCGTGAATATGCAAGTATCTGCTCACCTTTTCAGGGGTGTGTGAGAAATCATACAGTCTGTTGAAGCCTAGGATGTATCCTTGGGTCCGATCCTGATTCATCTGATCCACGGCCTCCTCTGTAACCCTCACGACTTCTGGACTGTCGCAGCCGGACTGATTATCTCCGGCTCTGCCCCCGTGTGGCAGCACAACCAGGTACAGCAACAACAAGTACATGCTCATCTTCAAAACACACAGGAAAATCACTATACTGCTAAATATATCAGCATTTATTGTTGGCTTGGCTCTACACCCTTTTTAAGACCCATAAACCTGTTTTTTAGGCACTTAGGTGCAAGGTAGACTCTGGACTTTTCCCTCTCTGTAGGGTGAGTAAGAGGGTGAGTAAACAGGAACTATCTGATGCTCGATGGACCAAAATGTCAGGGTCAGAGTTCACACTACTGGAGTCTGGTGTTTTAATGCCTTTGTGCAACCCCTAGACCAGTGATTTTCAACCACTGTGCCCCGGCTCACTATGTCTGGCGTGCCGTGGGAAATTATGCAACTTCATCTAATTGGTCCCAAAAATATTTTTTTCAACATTTACTTAGCAGCGCTTTGGTTTGCTTTCCTCTATTGTTCAATACTACCGTAGTATTGATATTTTTAGTTTATTCTATTGACCAATAATACTGTGGTATTGATATTTTTAGTTTATTTAGCCATTCTTATGCTTAAAATGTTTAATATAGGACCAAATTACAAAAAAACACTGAAGCTATATCATCCCGACAAGCCTGTTTCACAGGTTTCCCCTGATCTAACGTATATTCTGCTCTACCCCGGTATTGAGCACTGTATAAACTGTCATGTCTGTGTGACCATGTTTTGTATTAGTCATGTTTTGTTTTGTTTAGTTATTGGACTCTTTAGTTTCTGGCTTTTCACTCCCTTGTCTTGTTTCCATGGTTACCCATTAGTTTCACCTGTTCCACGTTTGGACTCATTGTGCACTCTTGTTTGTCACCATAGCAACCCATTAGTTTTCACCTGTCACGTCACGCACCTGTTTCACATTTTGAGTCACGCACCTGTTTTCGTTAATCATGTCTGTAGTATTTAAGTTCATTGTTTTCAGTTTGTCTTTCTGGCGACATCCCACAATTATGCTCTGCACATTCCTGACACTTGATTTCATGTCCATTGTTCATGCTGCTCCTTTAGTCTATGCCAAGTAAGTTTTTGTTTATTAATGCTACAGTTAGTGTTTTTTGTTGTTCATAGTTTCTGCCTTTGTGCAAGTTTTGTGTTTATAGTCAAGTTTTGTACTTTTTGTTTGCATCCTTTTTTTGTAGTTATAGTGTTTAAATAAATCATGTACTCCCCTTCACGCCACGTATGGTCCAAATCTTTTGCACCTCGGGAGAACAAACCACGCCACAGTCCCAGTCGTGACAATAAACCACAGAAACCTCGACATTTGTACAACCCCTAGAACAGTGTTTTTCAACCACTGTGTCCCGGCACACTATGTCTGGTGTGCCGTGGGAAATTATGCAACTTCACCTAATCGGTCCCAAAAATATTTTTTTCATCATTTACTTAGCAGCGCTTTGGTTTGCTTTCCTCTATTGTTCAATACTACCGTAGTATTGATATTTTTAGTTTATTCTATTGACCAATAATACTGTAGTATTGGTATTTGTAGTTTATTTAGCCATTCTTATGCTTAAAATGTTTAATATAGGACCAAATTACAAAAAAACACACAGGCTATATCATCCCGACAGGTCTGTTTCACAGGTTTCCCCTGATCTAACGTATATTCCGCTCTACCCCGGTATTGAGCACTGTATAAACCACAGAAACCTCGACATTTGTACAACCCCTAGACCAGTGTTTTTCAACCCGGCTCACTATGTCTGGTGTGCCGTGGGAAATTATGCAACTTCACCTAATTGGTCCCAAATATATTATTTTCAACATTTACTTAGCAGGGCTTTGGTTTCCTTTCCTCTATTGTCCAATACTACCGTAGTATTGATATTTTCAGTTTATTCTATTGACAAATAATACTGTAGTATTGGTATTTGTAGTTTATTTAGCCATTCTTATGCTTAAAATGTTTAATATAGGACCAAATTACAAAAAAACACAGAAGCTATATCATCCCGACAGGCCTGTTTCACAGGTTTCCTCTGATCTAACGTATATTCTGCTCTACCCCGGTATTGAGCACTGTATAAACCACAGAAACCTCGACATTTGTACAACCCCTAGACCAGGGTTTTTCAACCACTATGTCTGGTGTGCCGTGGGAAATTATGCAACTTCACCTAATTGGTCCCAAAAATATTTTTTTCAACATTTACTTAACAGCGCTTTGGTTTGCTTTCCTCTATTGTCCAATACTACCGCAGTATTGCTATTTTTAGTTTGTTTAGCCATTCTTATGCTTAAAATGTTTAATATAGGACCGAATTACAAAAAAACACAGAAGCTATATCATCCAGACAAGCCTGTTTCACAGGTTTCCCCTGATCTAACGTAAATTCCGCTCTACCCCGGTATTGAGCACTGTATAAACCACAGAAACCTCGACATTTGTACAACCCCTAGACCAGTGTTTTTCAACCACTGTGCCCGGCTCACTATGTCTGGTGTGCCGTGGGAAATTATGCAACTTCACCTAATTGGTCCCAAAAATATTTTTTTCAACATTTATTTAGCAGCGCTTTGGTTTGCTTTCCTCTATTGTCCAATACTACCGTAGTATTACTATTTTTAGTTTGTTTAGCCATTCTTATGCTTAAAATGTTTAATATAGTGTCATGTCTGTGTAATCATGTTTTGTTTTAGTCATGTTTTGTTTTGTTTAGTTATTGGACTCTTTAGTTTCTGGCTTTTCACTCCCTTGTCTTGTTTCCATGGTTACCCATTAGTTTTACCTGTTCCACGTTTGGACTCATTGTGAACTCTTGTTTGTCACCATAGCAACCCATTAGTTTTCACCTGTCACATCACGCACCTGTTTCACATTTTGAGTCACGCACCTGTTTTAGTTAATCATGTCTGTAGTATTTAAGTTCATTGTTTTCAGTTTGTCTTTCTGGCGACATCCCGCATTTATGCTTCTGCACACTCTCCACACACCCTTAAGACCCTTGCTGCTCTTTTTTCATGCCGGTTTCTCGTCCAAGTAAGTTTTCTTTATTCATGCCATAGTTTGCAAGTTTTGTTTAATTGTTCATAGTTTCTGCCTTTGTGCAAGTTTTGTGTTTATAGTCAAGTTTTGTACTTCCGCCCCTGTGCGCGCCTTTTATTTGATCCTTTTTTTTTGTAGTTATAGTGTTTAAATAAATCATGTACTCCCCTTCACGCCACGTATGGTCCAAATCTTTTGCACCTCGGGAGAACAAACCACGCCACAGTCCCAGTCGTGACATATAGGACCAAATTACAAAAAAACACAGAAGCTATATCATCCCGACAAGCCTGTTTCACAGGTTTCCCCTGATCTAACGTATATTCTGGTCTACCCCGGTATTGAGCACTGTATAAACCACAGAAACCTCGACATTTGTACAGCCCCTAGACCAGGGTTTTTCAACCACTGTGCCCCGGCAGACTATGTCTGGTGTGCCGTGGGAAATTATGCAACATCACCTAGTTGGTCCCAAAAATATTTTTTGCAAATCAATAATTATAATCTTCAAATAATGTGCCGTTCCTTAGTGTCTGTGCTGTGTAGTACTCGGCAGGGTAACCACGTACTACTCCATGTCAGTAGGTGGCAGCGGGTAGTTATCTGCTTTGTAAAAGTCGGAATGTGTCGGGTGAGATGAGGATTGTTTGTTGTGATCCCAATATGCAGACCACGGCGGGAGGCAGCGTGCAGGTAAAAAAGGTATGTCATGCTTAAAACAAAAATGAACAAAAGGCAAAGGAAAAGACAATGGCTATGCAAAACGAATGTAAAACTGAACTGGCTACAAAGTAAACAGAAACAAAATGCTGGACGACAGCAAAAACTTACGGTGTCCACATGACATGACAATCAACAATGTCCACACAATGAAGGATAGCCACAACTTAAATAGTCTTGCTTGCTAACACAAAGCTGGTGAGGGGAATATCGTTCAAAAGAAGACATGAATCTGCTACAGGAAAACATCAACAAAACAGGAAGGGCCACCAAAATAACAGCGCAAGACAAGAACTAAAGCACTACACACAGGAAAATGCAAATTAACTCAAAATAAGGCATGAGGACCTGGTGGAGTATCATTTTTTTACGTTTTCTGCTGGTCGTGTGCCTCTGTATTTTTTAATGAAAAAAATGTGCCTTGGCTCAAAAAAGGTTGAAAAACACTGACCTAGACAATATAACCTCAGCCACTAAGCCAGTGTTTTTCAACCTTTTTTGAGCCAAGGCACATTTTTTGCATTGAAAAAATACGGAGGCACACCACCAGCAAAAATCATTAAAAAACGAATCTCAGTTGACAGTAAAAAGTCGTTGCAATTGTTGGATATGACTTTAAACCATTACCAAGCATGCATCAATATAGCTCTTGTCTCAAAGTGTCACGACCTGTCACATCACGCCCTGACTTATTTGGAGTTTTTTGCTGTTTTCCTGTGTGTAGTGTTTTAGTTCTTGTCCTGCGCTCCTATTTTGGTGGCTTTTTCTCTTTTTTTGGTATTTTCCTTAAGCAGTTTCATGTCTTCCTTTGAGCGATATTTCCCGCATCTACTTTGTTTTAGCAATCAATAATATTTTAGTTGTTTTTATCCTTCTCTGTGGGGACATTGTTGATTGTCATGTCATGTTCGGATGTACATGGTGAAAGCCGTCTTTACTCCACAGTAAGTCTTTGCTGTCGTCCAGCATTCTGTTTTTGTTTACTTGGTAGCCAGTTCAGTTTTAGTTTTGTTCTGCATAGCCTTCCCTAAGCTTCAATGCCTTTTCTTAGGGGCACTCACCTTTTGTTTACTTTTGGTTTAAGCATTAGACACCTTTTTACCTGCACACTGCCTCCCGCTGTTTCCAACATCTACAAAGCAATTAGCTACCGGCTGCCACCTACTGATATGGAAGAGTATTACACGGTTACTCTGTCGAGCTCTAGACAGCACCGACACTCAACAACAACACATAATTTGCAGACTATAATTACTGGTTTGCAAAAAATATTTTTGACCCAAATAGGTGAAATTAAATAATCTCCCACGGCACACAAGACTGTATTTCATGGCAAACTTGTGAAACACAGTGGTTGAAAAACACTGCACGAAGCCATTAACTTAGTGGCAGACTTCAACTGACTTAAAACAAATAGAATGCCACGACAAACAGAAACAAATGTGAAAGTGATCCATGCTAGCATTCATCGTATATTATTGTTCACAATCAGTCACTGTGCAAGGATTTGCTTCAAAATAAAACCAAAATAAGATTTAGTGATTTTCTCTTCAATTCATTGACCGTAATTATAACCAGAAGACAATTTAGGCAAATGCATTTTTAAATTAATCATTTTAAATGAAATTATTTAATTAAAATATTTATTTATATAAATGTATTTGAGAAGAATCCAACAATGTATAAATACAACAATACAGTAATGGTATTTCAAATATGCACACAGTGACAATATGGTGCATCACATATTTACAGTTCTTCTTTACAACATGTTCGAAAAGGAGGAGGAAGAAGCAGATCTCATTGAATCCTACCCCTTTTTGTATCACAACAACACATTTGTTCAGTTTGTAACACAAAAAATTTACAAATAAATATTGGAGTTCTCATGAATACATAGTTATTGATAAGTTGTGATTCACGTAATGAGATGAATAATATTCATTTCTCAATAAGGTTCAAGATGTTTTCTAGGATTTTTCTTCCTTATACTGCAATTATTGTTCATAATTAGTTCCGGACATGACCGCAATAAATTAATTTTTGTTGAGTAGAAATCATTAACTATAAATGAAATATTTTCATAGCTAGGGCTTAAGAAAGCTGTTTGAGACCTTTTAAATGTGACGATCTGTCACTTCATTTCTGTTTGTTTCCTTGTTTTTGTATTTATTTCCTGTCAGTGCTCTTATTTTGTTATATATCCTGTTTGTTCCGCTGAGCACTGTTTTTTCCTCACCTGCCGTTGATTGGCAGCTGGTACACACCTGCTGCCAATCAACATGTATCCTATTTATACTTTGTTTCGAGCACTCCTCAGTGCTCGATGATAACACTCTATGTTTGGAACATTTATGCAAGACTGCTTTATTTTTTGTTACATGAGATTAAAACTCATCTTACCTTCTCATCGCTCTCCTGTTTCTTGCATCTTGGGGTCACACAAACGGCAGCCATGCGAGTTCCTCACAGTATCATCGAGCCAGAATATTGTTACCTCGCGAGAACCCCTGTCGGCGATCCACAGCCGATGTTCTGGACCGCACAATTTATTGAGGACTTGAAAGCCAGGTTTGTGCGGTCCCAGCCCACAGCAGGCTCTGACCTTCTGCCTCCGCCTCGACCGCCGGTTCCGGCTCTCTGACCGGCGCGGCCACCGCCGCCTTCCCTCCTCCCGGCTCGGCCGCCGGTTCCGGCTCTACGATCGGCGCAGCCACCGCCGCCTTCCCTCCTCCCGGCTCGGCCGCCGGTTCCGGCTCTCCGACGGGCGCGGCCACCGCCGCCTTCCCTCCTCCCGGCTCGGCCGCCGGTTCCGGATCTCCGACCGGCGCGGCCACCGCCGCCATCTTCCTTGTCGCCTGCTGTGCATCCTGTCCCGGCTCCACGGCAATCGCCTGTGCCAGCGCGTCGACCACTGGTTCCCACACCGCGTCGCACGCCAGTCACAGCCCCGCATCTTACACCGGTCGCGGCGCCACGACGGCCAACACCGGCTGAACCCCCAGCACCTGTTCCTGCTCCTAGGCAGCATCCAGCAGCTGCACCACGGCTGCTCTTCCTGCCAGCACCCGCTTGTCCTGCCAGTCCGGCGAAGGCTCCAGTGGAGCCCTCCATGATGTCCCTCCTGGCCTCCTGCTGAGACTCGCAGAGGGACGTGTCCTTTTCCCTCCTCTTGGCCCCCTACTGCCCGTCCCTGGCTATCGCACCGGGGGACACCGACAACCCGGAACTCCTCCGCCCAGTGGTGGACGGTGTCTGGCAGCCGCCTAGTGTAGGGGGGGCTACTACCGGCAGCGGTGCAGCCAAGCACAAGCCGCTGTCATCTCTGCCATCGTCTCCGACTTTCACACGGCGCCTCCATCCACCTCATCATCGGTGGGACTCCGCACAAGACCGCCATCTTCCTGGTCGGCAGTGGATCCACTCACGACATCATCTCTGGCGGGCTTTTGCAGAGCACCGCCATCTTCATGGTCGTCAACATGGTCGACGAATCCGCCCATGACGCTGTCAGTGTCATCGTCGACGGCTCCTCCCACGACGCTGTCGCTGCCGGCTGCGCAACCTCCTCCTTGTCGGCAAAAGATGTGGCCGTGTTGTGGACTTCCTCCTCGTCAGCCACTGATGTGGCTGTTCCGTGGTCGCCCGCCTCGCCCGTTCCAGCGGCGTTCAACGCGTTGCCGCCACCTGACCTTCGCTCGCTGGCTGCGGGGACACTTGGCCTGGCGACCCTCCGCCAAGTCCTCCCTCCACCCTCTCAAAACGTTTGGATTTTTGACCGCTCTTGTTTCCAGGAAACATCTGGAATCTGTTCCATGAAATGCTCAGTCATTCACAAACAAAGATGGGGCAAGGGTCACCAATTAGTCAACAAATGTGTGAGCAAATTGTTGAACAGTTTAAGAAAAACATTTTTCAACCAGCTATTGCAAGGAATTTAGGGGTTTCACCATCTACGGTCCATAATATCATCAAAGGGTTCAGAGATTCTGGAGAAATCACTGCACGTAAGCAGCTAAGCCCATGACCTTAGATCCCTCAGGCTGTACTGCATCAACAAGCGACATCAGTGTGTAAAGGATATCACCACATGGGCTCAGGAACACTTCAGAAACCCACTGTCAGTAACTACAGTTGGTCGCTACATCTGTAAGTGCAAGTTAAAACTCTTCTACCGTTTATCAACAACACCCAGAAACTCCGTCGGCTTCGCTGGGCCTGAGCTCATCTAAGATGGACTGATACAAAATGGAAAAGTGTTCTATGGTCTGACGAGTCCACATTTCAAATTGTTTTTGGAAACTGTGGACGTCGTGTCCTCAGGACCAAAGAGGAAAAGAACCATCCGGATTGTTATAGGCGCAAAGTGTAAAAGGCAGCATGTGTGATGGTACGGGGGTGTATTAGTGCCCAAGACATGGGTAACTTACACATCTGTGAAGGCGCCATTAATGCTGAAAGGTACATACAGGTTTTGGAAAAACATATGTTGCCATCCAAGCAACGTTACCATGGACGCCCCTGCTTATTTCAGCAAGACAATGCCAAGCCACGTGTTACATCAACGTGGCTTCATAGTAAAAGAGTAGACTGGCCTGTCTGTAGTCCAGACCTGTCTCCCATTGAAAATGTGTGGCGCATTATGAAGCCTAAAATACCACAACGGAGACCCCCGGACTGTTGAACAACTTAAGCTGTACATCAAGCAAGAATGGGAAATAATTCCACCTGAGAAGCTTAAAAAAATCTCCTCAGTTCCCAAACGTATACTGAGTGTTGTTAAAAGGAAAGGCCATGTAACACAGTGGTGAACATGCCCTTTCCCAACTACTTTGGCACATGTTGCAGCCATGAAATACTAAGTTAATTATTATTTGCAAAAAGTTTGAACATCAAATATGGGTTGAATATGATTTACAAATCATGGTATTCCGTTTATATTTACATCTAACACAATTTTCCCAACTCATATGGAAACGGGGTTTGTACTAAAATAAGCATTAGTCACACACACAATGGATGAGTATGTCATTATTTATTCATGTTTTGCAAGCGAGAGGAAATAGGTGACATACAAACTCACAGAAAATATCATGGCTGCTCACTTTGCTGGGGGTTTTCTGCGAGTGAATGTCAAGTATCGTTGTGGGAGAGTCAACGATTCGCTTTTTGCTCTCAACTTGCCGTAAGAAAAACTACAGATGTGAATCCACTGCATTTGAGTGTATTGGTGGTGTGTGCGCCATCTTAGGCAACTGCCTTGAACAAGGGGTCTTCAGCAAGGAGTTCTTCCACAAGGTTTTTTGGTACTCTTGGTACGGCACACTGAGATGAAACCGAAGCAGGGAAGGCCTGAATGGTTGGTTGCATCTCACCCGGGATCTGGGGATCTGGGATAAGAGGCAGGACGACTCCTGCCTCGCCTGCGGGTACGTCCGGGAAGGAAGGCAGCGTCATGGGCTGGTCCATGGCAACCAGGAGACGAACCAGTCCCTCGGGATGGTCGTGGACTGTGGTCTCGTGGTCATGCTCGTGGTGATGATGGTGGTGCTCGTGTCCATGCAAGTGAGCGTGCTTGTGGTCATGGTCCAGGGAAAGCTCATGGTCATGTTCATGGGTGTGCACGCCGTCTTCGTGCTTGTAGCCATGGTGGTGGTTGACCGAGTCGCCGGTGTGATTGTGTGCCTTGGCGTGGTGAGTGTGCACGTGGTCGTGGCCGTGGCCGTGGTCGTGAGAGTGGTCGTGGGCGTGCCTGTGAGCACTGTCCCCGCTGTGGTCGTGGGTGTGGTGGTGGTCGCTGTCGTCGGCGTGCTTCTCGGTTTTGTCGTGGTGAGCGTGCGGCTTGGTGTGGTCGTGGACGTGGTCGTGCGTGTGCGCGTCGTCCGCGCCGTGCGCCTGATCGTGATTGTGGCTGTGCGGGTGTGTGTCGTTGTGACTGTGGTCGCTCTCTCCGCCCAACAGGTGCAAGCTCTTCTCTCTTTCAGCAGCCTGGAAAACACAATCGAGAGTTTAGAGCGTGTGGAACCATGTTGTGTTTGGCATGAACACTAGGTGGCGATGGCGACCGGTCACATCAGTCGATGATCATCAACGTACCGTATTTTTCGGACTATAAAGCGCACTTAAAATCCTTTCATTTTATCAAAACTCAACAGTGCACCCAGTGCCGGCCCAAGCCTCCATGGGGCCCTAAGCAAAATTTTATTTTGGGGCCCTCTATTTCTGCCAATAATATATAAATAATATATAAACTCATTGCGGCTCTGGCAGTGTTGTTTACATTATCCTATTGTCAGCCTGGCATGTCTATACAAATGACATGTCATTTATAAAGATATGGGGGTGGCCCAGTTAAGAACATAAATAATACCAATGAATGAACGAATGATGTCCAGAGTGCCACATATGGTTCCTAATCTTAAAATGTAGAAAACATTCAGCTACAAGAGTGGCCTGGGGTTGAACAGTCCAAGTGATAAAGCTTTGTATTTACAGTGAAAGTGTCATCTTGTCTCATCAGTCTTGTACATATTAGTCTTTAATTACTAGTTTATATTTTTAGTTAATTGTTCATATTTAATGTTTACTTTGTACAAAGAGAGCGCAGTCTACTGAAGTTAAATTCCATGTGTGTTAAACATGGACAATAAAGCTGATTCTGATTCACTTTATTATTTTTGGTAACAAAAACCTGAAACAGCAATGTGCAAAAATGTTGACCTTAAATTGTGTTTTTGTACAATAATATATCTTTGATCATTTAGAAATCATCAGTCAGACTCGTACATGCAAAAAATAAAAATATTTTTTTTTTTGTTAATTGCTTTTGGGGGCCTCCTGGTGGCCGCGGGGCCCTAAGCAAGCGCTTAGTACGCTTATGCCTTGGTGTGGGCTCTGAGTGCACCTTATAACTAGGGATGTCCGATAATGGCTTTTTTGCCGATATCCGATATTCCGATATTGTCCAACTCTTAATTACCGATACCGATATATACAGTCATGGAATTAACACATTATTATGCCTAATTTTGTTGTGATGCCCCGCTGGATGCATTAAACAATGTAACAAGGTTTTCCAAAATAAATCAACTCAAGTTATGGAAAATAATGCCAACATGGCACTGCCATATTTATTATTGAAGTCATAAAGTGCATTCTTTTTTTTAACATGCCTCAAAACAGCAGCTTGGAATTTGGGACATGCTCTCCCTGAGAGAGCATGAGGAGGTTGAGGTGTAGCGTCCCGGAAGAGTTAGTGCTGCAAGGGCTTCTGGGTATTTGTTCTGTTGTGTTTATGTTGTGTTACGGTGCGGAAGTTCTCCCGAAATGTGGTGGTTGGTGTGGGTTCACAGTGTGGCGCATATTTGTAACAGTGTTAAAGTTGTTTATACGGCCACCCTCAGTGTGACCCGTATGGCTGTTGACCAAGTATGCCTTGCATTCACTTGTGTGTGTGAAAAGCCGTAGATATTATGTAATTGGGCCGGCACGCAAAGGCAGTGCCTTCAAGGTTTATTGGCGCTCTGTACTTCTTCCTACGTCTGTGTACACAGCGACGTTTAAAAAAATCATACATCTTACTTTTGAAACTGATACCGATAATTTTGTAACCGATACCGATAATTTCTGATATTACATTTTAAAGCATTTATCGGCCGATAATATCGGCAGTCCGATATTATCGGACATCCCTATTTATAACCTAACCGGTGTTTTTCAACCCTTTTTTGAGCCAAGGCACATTTTTTGCGTTGAAAAAATCCTGAGGCACACCACCAGCAGAAATCATTAAAAAATGAAACTCAGTTGACAGTAAAAAGTCGTTGTCACAATCGTTGGATATGACTTTAAACCATAACCAAGCATGCATCACTATAGCTCTTGTCTCAAAGTAGGTGAACTGTCACCACCTGTCACATCGCGCCCTGACTTGTTTTGACTGTTTTGCTGTTTTCCTGTGTGTAGTTTTTTAGTTCTTGTCTTGCGCTCCTATTTTGGTGGCTTTTTGTCTTTTTTTGGTATTTTCTGTGTAGCAGTTTCATGTCTTCCGTTGAGCGATATTTCCCGCATCTACTTTGTTTTAGCGATCAAGAATATTTCAGTTGTTTTTATCCTTCTTTGTGGGGACATTGTTGATTGTCATGTCATGTTCGGATGTACATTGTGGACGCCGTCTTTGCTCCACAGTAAGTCTTTGCTGTCGTCCAGCATTCTGTTTTTGTTTACTTTGTAGCCAGTTCAGTTTTAATTTTGTTCTGCATAGCCTTCCCTAAGCTTCAATGCCTTTTCTTAGGGGCACTCACCTTTTGTTTATTTTTGGTTCGAGCATTAGACACATTTTTACCTACACCCTGCTTCCCGCTGTTTCCCCACATCTACAAAGTAATTAGCTACCGGCTGCCACCTTCTGATATGGAAGAGTATTACACGGTTACTCTGTCGAGCTCTAGACAGCACCGACACTCAACAACAACACATCATTTGCAGACTATAATTACTGGATCTTCAGCTCTCACTGGATGGGTTCGCAGCAGAGTATGAAGCGACTGGGATGAGAATCAGCACCTCCAAGTCCGAGTCCATGGTTCTCGCCCGGAAAAGGGTGGAGTGCCATATCCGGGTTGGGGAGGATATCTTGCCCCAAGTGGAGGAGTTCAAGTACCTCGGAGTCTTGTTCACAAGTGAGGGAAGAGTGGATTGTGACAGGCGGATCGGTGCGGCGTCTTCAGTAATGCGGACGCTGTATCGATCCGTTGTGGTGAAGAAGAAGCTGAGCCGGAAGGCAAAGCTCTCAATTTACCGGTCGATCTACGTTCCCATCCTCACCTATGGTCATGAGCTTTGGGTTATGACCGAAAGGACAAGATCACGGGTACAAGCGGTCGAAATGAGTTTCCTCCGCCGGCTGGCGGGGCTCTCCCTTAGAGATAGGGTGAGAAGCTCTGCCATCCGGGGGGAGCTCAAAGTAAAGCCGCTGCTTCTCCACTTCGAGAGGAGCCAGATGAGGTGGTTCGGGCATCTGGTCAGGATGCCACCCGAACGCCTCCCTAGGGAGGTGTTTAGGGCACGTCCGACCGGTAGGAGGCCACGGGGAAGACCCAGGACACGTTGGGAAGACTATGTCTCCCGGCTGGCCTGGGAACGCCTCTGGATCCCCTGGGAAGAGCTGGGGAGAGGGAAGTCTGGGCTTCCCTGCTTAGGCTGCTGCCCCCGCGACTTGACCTCGGATAAGCGGAAGAAGATGGATGGATGGATGGATGGATAATTACTGGTTTGCAAAAAATATTTTTAACCCAAATAGGTGAAATTAGACAATCCCCCATGACACACCAGACTGTATCTCACGGCAAACTAGTGTGCCGCGGCACAGTGGTTGAAAAACACTGACCTAATGTACGGAAAAATGTTGGTTGTGCTTACCGACCTCAAAGCTATTTTATTTGGTACATAGTGAAAAGGGTATGACCAGTAGATGGCAGTCACACATAAGAGATACGTGCAGACTGCAATATGACTCAAGTAAACAAAATTGTATATCCATCCATCCACAATTATCACGGCTATCCTTGTTATCACGGTATTGTTGAATGTGTTCAAAAAGTTTTATCGAAAATAGGTAATTCAATAAATGAGAAACATACAATATACTTTTCATGGCAGGAGAAACATTTGAGGGTCTGAATGTTTTTTTTTTTCAGTTTTAATTTATACATTTTTTAGAGTGTTTACTTTAAAGGAGAAACGGGTGTTGTTGGAATGAAGCTAATGAATCTTGCATTCATGTTAGCATTTAAGCTAGCTAGCCAGCGATCAGCGCACTAGCTGCTTCTCCAGGAAATGATCAGTATCAGTTCTTCAAAGTGAGGAAATCAATTACGGTTTTACGGTAACTAAATAAAATGGCAATACTAACCATGGGGAATTGTATTGCATTATAACAGCAACTATTACATCTCCAGGACAAAACAAGTATCAAATTCAAAAAAGGACTCGTATAAAAATCATTCCACAAGTATAAAAAAGTGAGCATTTTTGTGTCAGCTTTTATAACGTGTTTCAAGTCAGACTGGGGTTGTACAGTATACCGGTATAGTACCGCGATACTAATGAATCATATTCGGTACTATACCACTTCGAAAAAGAACCGGTCCTCCACCCCCCTGACTCCCCCCGTCGTCGTCACGTCGTGTTATTGTTGGTTTAGGAGCAGAAGAGCATGTTCGGCAGCGCACAATCACAGAGTACTTCCAAGCAGACACAGTGTGTAGACAGAAAAGGGAGAACGGACGCATTTTGGCATAAAAACTAACGATAAAGGTGAAGTTATAACACTGAAACGCCCTCAGGAAGAGGTGCTTTAAGACATGGCTAGCTAGCTAGCGGCTAAAATCCATTAGCTACTTCTAAATCACTAATCCTCGTCTCCATGGCGACAAATAACATGACATGTATCATCCCTGCAGGACGAGGAATAGCTAAACATGCTTTCACTACACACCGTAGCTCACCGGCGTCAAAATGTAAACAAACACCATGGGTGGATCTACACCTAACATCCACTGTAATGATACCAAGTACAGGAGCGATACTACTATGATTACATTGATATTTTTTGGCATCACAAGATCTTCTTTCGTTTTTTTTTTTTTAAATTTACATTGTTTATAAACTCAGGAAATATGTCCCTGGACACATGAGGACTTTGAATATGACCAATGTATGATCCTGTAACGACTTGGTAACGGATCGATACCTAAATTTGTGGTATCATCCAAAACTAATGTAAAGTATCAAACAACAGAAGAATAAGTGATTATTACATTTTAACAGAAGTGTAGATAGAACATGTTGAAACAGAAAGTAAGCAGATTGTCATGTCTATGTGATCATGTTTTGTTTTAGTCATGCTCGGTTTTGTTTTTGGACTTTTTGTGCACTTTTGTTTGTTTTGTCACCATAGCAACCATTAGTTTTCACCTGTCACGTCGCGCACCTTTTTTCACGTTTTGAGTCACGCACCTGTTTTCACAAATCATGTCTGTAGTATTTAAGTTCATTGTTTTCAGTTTGTCTTTCTGGCGACATCCGCATTCATACCCATGACACACTCTCCACACACCCTTATGACCCTTGCTGCGCTTTTTCATGCCGTTTTCTCGTCCAAGTAAGTTTCCTTTATTCATGCCATAGTTTGCAAGTTTTGTTTCATTGTTCATAGTTTCTGCCGTTGTGCAAGTTTTGTGTTTATAGTCAAGTTTTGTACTTCCGTCCTTGTGCGCGCCTTTTGTTTGCTTCTTTTTTTGTAGTTATAGTGTTAAAATAAATCATGTACTCCCCTTCACGCCACATCTGGTCCAAATCTTTTGCACCTCGGGAGAACAAACCACGCCCACAGTCCCAGTCGTGACACAGATATTAACAGTAAATGAACAAGTAGATTAATAATTCATTTTATACCACTTGTCATTTATAATTTTGACAAAACAATAGAATGGAAAATGACACAATATGTTACTGCATATGTCAGCAGATTAAATTAGGAGCCTTTGTTTGTTTACTTACTACCAAAAAGACAAGTTGTCTTGTATGTTCACTATTTTATTTAAGGACAAACTTGCAATAAGAAACATATGTTTAATGTACCCTTAAGATTTTTGGTTAAAATAAAGCCAATAATGCCATTTTTTTGTGGTCCTCTTTATTTAGAAAAGTATCGAAGAGTTTCGAAATAATTTTAGTACCAGTACCAAAATATTGGTATCGGGACAACACTAGTTCAGACATTATTATTCGTGACAATGTAAAAAGACAAAGTTGTGTTCTTACCTCAGGTTCGTAGATCTCACACTCTACACTGAATTCACTGTCACCAGTGGGTGTGTGGAAGTGGGAGGCTTTACAGAACCCTTTGTGCTGAAGGCAAAGAAGAACACATAAGATGAACACCATTGGTTTCAGTTCAAAGACAAAGTATTCCACAACCTAATACTGGAGATAAATATTATTCTTAATTTGATCTCCTCACGTGGGAAATAAATAACTTGGGAATTAATTGGTATTGAATGGGAAAGGAGTTTGTGTTTGACTTACAGCAAACTCGCACTGCATGGGTGGACATTTGTCGTTTGTCCCTTCTGTGTTTTTGGTGCAGGTGGTCTCCTGGATGGTGTACTCCACATGATAATACATCCCCATGGCCATCTGCACACAAATACATAGGCATGACCAAACTGAAAAAGAAGTATGCATTCAAGTAATCAAACATTCAATTATGTAAATGGGATCCAACCGGTCATATTTGGGATCTATACAGTAGGGAAGGGATTTCGTATGGCCCCATTTGTCGCCATCTACCTGACACATGAAACGTGACGAATTTGGGGCATGCACTGTCCACTTTAGCCGCCAGTGTTGAATATCTTACATTGTGTTTTTGGGGCAATTCCAACTTTGACCACAACATCAGTTGCTATGTGGAATGGCGCTTTCCGTTAGATTGGTCAGATCTAGTCTTGGATTTAGATTGGTCAGATTGAGTCTTATATTTAGATTGGTCAGATCTAGTCTTAGATTTAGAATGGTCAGATCTAGTCTTAGATTTAGATTGGTCAGATTGAGTCTTATATTTAGATTGGTCAGACCGAGTCTTAGATTTAGATTGGTCAGATCGAGTCTTAGATTTCGATTGGTCAGATCGAGTCTTAGATTTCGATTGGTCAGATCGAGTCTTAGATTTCGATTGGTCAGATCAAGTCTTATATTTAGCTTGGTCAGATCTAGTCTTAGATTTAGATTGGTCAGATCGAGTCTTAGATTTAGATTGGTCAGATCGAGTCTTAGATTTAGATTGATCAGATCTAGTCTTAGATTTAGATTGGTCACATCAAGTCTTAGATTTAGATTGGTCAAATCAAGTCTTAGATTTAGATTGGTCAGATCAAGTCTTAGATTTAGATTGGTCGGATCGAGTCTTAGATTTAGATTTGGTCAGATCGAGTCTTAGATTTGGATTGGTCAGATCGAGTCTTAGATTTAGATTGGTCAGATCGAGTCTTAGATTTAGATTGGTCAGATCGAGTCTTAGAACTAGATTGGTCAGATCTAGTCTTAGATTTAGATTGGTCAGATCGAGTCTTAGATTTAGATTGATCAGATCTAGTCTTACATTTAGATTGGTCAGATCGAGTCTTAGATTTAGATTGGTCAGATCGAGTCTTAGATTTAGATTGGTCAGATCTAGTCTTAGATTTAGATTGGTCACATCAAGTCTTAGATTTAGATTGGTCAGATCAAGTCTTAGATTTAGATTGGTCGGATCAAGTCTCAGATTAAGATTGGTCAGATCGAGTCTTAGATTTAGATTGGTCAGATCGAGTCTTAGATTTAGATTGGTCAGATCGAGTCTTAGATTTGGATTGGTCAGATCGAGTCTTAGATTTGGATTGGTCAGATCGAGTCTTGGATTTAGATTGGTCAGATCGAGTCTTAGATTTAGATTGGTCACATCAAGTCTTAGATTTAGATTGGTCAGATCAAGTCTTAGATTTAGATCAATCAGATCTAGTCTTAGAATTAGATTGGTCAGATCGAGTCTTAGATTTAAATTGGTCAGATCGAGTCTTAGAATTAGATTGGTCAGATCTAGTCTTAAATTTAGATTGGTCAGATCGAGTCTTAGATTTAGATTGGTCAGATCGAGTCTTAGATTTAGATTGGTCAGATCGAATCTTAGATTTAGATTGATCAGATCTAGTCTTACATTTAGATTGGTCAGATCAAGTCTTAGATTTAGATTGGTCAGATCGAGTCTTAGATTTAGATTGGTCAGACCGAGTCTTAGATTTAGATTGGTCAGATCGAGTCTTAGATTTTGATTGGTCAGATCGAGTCTTAGATTTAGATTGGTCAGACCGAGTCTTAGATTTAGATTGGTCAGATCGAGTCTTAGATTTCAATTGGTCAGATCGAGTCTTAGATTTAGATTGGTCAGATCGAGTCTTATATTTAGCTTGGTCAGATCTAGTCTTAGATTTAGATTGGTCAGATTGAGTCTTAGATTTAGATTGATCAGATCTAGTCTTAGATTTAGATTGGTCACATCAAGTCTTAGATTTAGATTGGTCAAATCAAGTCTTATATTTAGATTGATCAGATCGAGTCTTAGAACTAGATTGGTCAGATCTAGTCTTAGATTTAGATTGGTCAGATCGAGTCTTAGATTTAGATTGATCAGATCTAGTCATACATTTAGATTGGTCAGATCGAGTCTTAGATTTAGATTGGTCAGATCGAGTCATAGATTTAGATTGGTCAGATCGAGTCTTAGATTTAGATTGGTCAGATCGAGTCTTAGATTTAGATTGGTCAGATCGAGTCTTAGATTTCGATTGGTCAGATCGAGTCTTAGATTTCGATTGGTCAGATCGAGTCTTAGATTTAGATTGGTCATATCTAGTCTTATATTTAGCTTGGTCAGATCTAGTCTTATATTTAGATTGGTCAGATCGAGTCTTAGATTTAGATTGGTCAGATCTAGTCTTAGATTTAGATTGGTCAGATCGAGTCTTAGAACTAGATTGGTTAGATCTAGTCTTAGATTTAGATTGGTCAGATCGAGTCTTAGATTTAGATTGATCAGATCTAGTCATACATTTAGATTGGTCAGATCGAGTCTTAGATTTAGATTGGTCAGATCGAGTCTTAGATTTAGATTGGTCGGATCGAGTCTTAGATTTAGATTGGTCAGATCGAGTCTTAGATTTAGATTGGTCAGATCGAGTCTTAGATTTCGATTGGTCGGATCGAGTCTTAGATTTAGATTGGTCAGATCGAGTCTTAGATTTAGATTGGTCATATCTAGTCTTATATTTAGCTTGGTCAGATCTAGTCTTATATTTAGATTGGTCAGATCGAGTCTTAGATTTAGATTGGTCAGATCGAGTCTTAGATTTAGATTGGTCAGATCGAGTCTTGGATTTACATTGGTCAGATCGAATCTTATATTTAGAATGTTCAGATCGAGTATTAGATTGAGATTGGTCAGATCGAGTCTTAGATTTAGATTGGTCAGATCGAGTCTTAGATTTAGATTGGTCAGATCGAGTCTTAGATTTAGATTGATCAGATCGAGTCTTAGATTTAGATTGGTCAGATCGAGTCTTAAATTTAGATTGTTCAGATCGAGTCTTAGATTTAGATTGGTCAGATCGAGTCTTAGATTTAGATTGGTGAGATCGAGTCTTAGATTTAGATCGGTCAGATCTAGTCTTAGATTTAGATTGGTGAGATCGAGTCTTAGATTTAGATCGGTCAGATCTAGTCTTAGATTTAGATCGGTCAGATCGAGTATTAGATTTAGATCGGTCAGATCGAGTCTTAGATTTAGATCGGTCAGATCGAGTCTTGGATTGAGATTGGTCAGATCGAGTCTTAGATTTAGATTAGTCAGATCTAGTCTTAGATTTAGATTAGTCAGATCTAGTCTTAGATTTAGATTGGTCAGATCGAGTCTTAGATTTAGATTGGTCAGATCGAGTCTTAGATTTGGATTGGTCAGATCGAGTCTGAGAATTAGATTGGTCAGATTGAGTCTGAGATTTAGATTGGTCAGATCGAGTCTTAGATTTAGATTGGTCAGATCTAGTCTTAGATTTAGATTGGTCAGATCTAGTCTTAGATTTAGATTGGTCAGCTCGAGTCTTAGATTTGGATTGGTCAGATCTAGTCTTAGATTTAGATTGGTCAGGTCGAGTCTTAGATTTAGATTGGTCAGATTGAGTCTTAGATTTAGATTGGTCAGATCTAGTCTTAGATTTAGATTGGTCAGATCTAGTTTTAGATTTAATTGGTCAGATCTAGTCTTAGATTTAGATTGGTCAGATCGAGTCTTATATTTAGATTGGTCAGATCGAGTCTTAGATTTAGATTGGTCAGATCGAGTCTAGCGGCTGGGGCCAAAACCCCAAATATTTATACTCAACAAAACCAAGAGGGTGTGCCTGGGCAAGGATGGTTTCGCCCTATCGTAGTGAGAAAAACAACTCCTTAGATGCAAACGAGCAGTCGTTTGTAGTGTAATTTCCCCTCGTTAGCATTGAGGTGGATCGACTACTACGAGTCCAAAATAGTCGGTATCCCCCGCATAAACATTCCATTCAGTTGTTAAACCAATGGCACAAATGGCATGTCTCCAAAAATTTTCCAACTAGTGTTGCATACTGAAAAATCAAAAGGATACCAGAACTGATATTTTTATACATAGTTTTTAGAGACACATCTTTGTGTTATTAATAGTTATCATAATCAACATTTCAGCCTTTTACTAGAATTTGTGCCTTATTTGTACTCCATTTTTCCCCATTTTCATAAAAAAAATTGTTATATCGAGACAAAGATTATTTATGTATTTATCGTTTAATGCTTACTATGGTATATTATTTATTTATTATTTATTTGTTCACTGTTCTGGTACTGTTAGAATAATTATGTGTAAGTTATCACACAACTTTAGTATGCTTAAAGTCCGCTGCTATAGTTATTAGCTATTGTGCTCAAGCTGTACTTTTTCTATCTGTGCAAGGGCAAAACTTCTTGTCTGAGGGGTGGCCTCAGCCGCAGATGTTATCTTTGTTTTAGCCCGCTAACAGCCAAGGACTTCAAGGACCTCAACGAAGATAAGACGACAGCACGCAGACGAAGCAGAGACAAGGCGAAATCACAAGGCCCCCAGCACATTCCGTCACGTATTGTGCGTACTGGAGCTGCTTTGCATGATATATGTGACGACTCCTTTTAGAGGAGGCCTCGGTGATGTTAACTAGGGAACTCCTGAATAAATAGAGGGACGCGGGAGCTGTACTTTAGAGCGTAGGGCGAGACTGTGACCATGCGTCCATGAGCTAAATTGAACTCTGTCTCTGCATGATTCCTTGCTTCTTGTCTGTTTAATAAATGTCATCAGTGTTTGAACCTGACTGTTGCAGACAACAAGGAAATTGGATAAAATTGCTATGGTATGAAAAGGGGTAGGATTAAATAAGCTTTGCTTCTTCCTACTCCTTTTCGGAAATGCTGGAATTGTGTGATGCATTACATTGTATCGTATGCATGTTCCAAATAAACTGAAACTGAAACTGAACTGAACTGAACTGAACTTTAAAAATTACAGCTTACTTTTTAAGGGCATGCTAACACGGATATAAGTAAGAACTTTACACTACTTTATATTAGAAATGGCAACAGCGGGGGATCACATAACAAGAAGATCGAGAAAAAGAAGAAGCGGACTACAAAGGCGGACGTGCGCAATTTTTCAGGTTTTATGCAGATCCCAAATACAGATCAGCAGGTACCAGAGGGTAAGAAAAGTTGCTTTTGCGTAATATTGCGAAACAAAACGCCAGATGTCTTACCTTATACACACACCGTAATAATACTTGTATGTTGAAGCACAGTACAAATCATCAAGTGGTGCGGCTTCATAGCTTACAAAAGTCGTCCTAAAACTTTTTTGATAGATTTTGGAGCGCCGTGTGTAATGTTCTATATGTTCAAAGGAACATATAAAATGTTGGTGTTGTTTACTTGAGTCATATTGCCATCAAAGTGCAGTCTACACTTATCTCTTATGTTTGACTGCCATCTACTGGTCACACTTATCATTACACCATGTACCAAATAAAATTGCTTCGAGGTCGGTAAGCAAAACCGGAATTATTCCTTATATTCGGCACACTGTCGAGTTTTAAGAAAAAAAAAGAGGATTTTAAGTGCCCCTTATAGTCCGGAAAATACAGTATGTGTGCACAATGTGAAGTTTGCAAAATATGAGCAAAAAGTGCAGGTGTTATTGGCAAGTGTGGGTCTTACCCCTGCAGTGGCTCTGGCAATTTTCAACAGAGAGAAGGTATTGGTCAGTCCACTCTCCTTGTTGAACTTCTCCAAAGATTTATTCACGGTCTCTTGAACCGCAGCATTATCAAACTTCAGGTGTGATGAGCAGTCAGGGCAGATTGCAATCACCCTTGCAGCAGGAACTAAATAAAGACAAATGATATATATATATATATATATATATATATATATATATATATATATATATATATATATATATATATATATATATATATATATAGTACAAACCCCGTTTCCATATGAGTTGGGAAATTGTGTTAGATGTACTGTAAATATAAACGGAATACAATGATTTGCAAATCCTTTTCAACCCATATTCAATTGAATGCACTACAAAGACAAGATATTTGATGTTCAAACTCATAAACTTATTTTTTTTTTTGCAAATAATCATTAACTTAGAATTTAATGGCAGCAACACATTGCAAAAAAGTTGGCACAGGGGTATTTTTACCACTGTGTTACATGGCCTTTCCTTTTAACTACACTCAGTAAACGTTTGGGAACTGAGGAGACACATTTTTTAAGCTTCTCAGATGGAAGTCTTTCCCATTCTTGCTTGATGTACAGCTTAAGTTGTTCAACAGTCCGGGGGTCTCCGTTGTGGTATTTTAGGCTTCATAATGCGCCACACATTTTCAATGGGAGACAGGTCTGGACTACAGGCAGGCCAGTCTAGTACCCGCACTCTTTTACTATGAAGCCACGTTGATGTAACACGTGGCTTGGCATTGTCTTGCTGAAATAAGCAGGGGTGTCCATGGTAACGTTGCTTGGATGACAACATATGTTGCTCCAAAACCTGTATGTACCTTTCAGCATTAATGGCGCCTTCACAGATGTGTAAGTTACCCATGTCTTGGCCACTAATACACCCCCATACCATCACACATGCTGGCTTTTCAACTTTGCGCCTATAACAATCCGGATGGTTCTTTTCCTCTTTGGTCCGGAGGACACGACATCCACAGTTTCCAAAAACAATTTGAAATCTGAACTCGTCAGACCACAGAACACTTTTCCACTTTGTATCAGTCCATCTTAGATGAGCTCAGGCCCAGCGAAGCCGACGGCGTTTCTGGGTGTTGTTGATAAACGTTTTCCGCCTTGCATAGGAGAGTTTTAATTTGCACTTACAGATGTAGCGACCAACTGTAGTTACTGACAGTCGGTTTCTGAAGTGTTCCTGAGCCCATGTGGTGATATCCTTTACACACTGATGTCGCTTGTTGATGCAGTACAGCCTGAGGGATCGAAGGTCACGGGCTTAGCTGCTTAAGTGCAGTGATTTCTCCAGATTCTCTGAACCCTTTGATGATATTACGGACCGTAGATGGTGAAATCCCTAAATTCCTTGCAATTGCTGGTTGAGAAATGTTTTTCTTAAACTGTTCAACAATTTGCTCACGCATTTGTTGACAAAGTGGTGACCCTCGCCCCATCCTTGTTTGTGAACGACTGAGCATTTCATGGAATCTACTTTTATACCCAATCATGGCACCCACCTGTTCCCAATTTGCCTGTTTACCTGTGGGATGTTCCAAATAAGTGTTTGATGAGCATTCCTCAACTTTATCAGTATTTATTTCCACCTTTCCCAACTTCTTTGTCACGTGTCGCTGGCATCAAATTCTAAAGTTAATGATTATTTGCAAAAAAAAAAAAAAGTTAATCAGTTTGAACATCAAATATGTTGTCTTTGTAGCATATTCAACTGAATATGGGTTGAAAATGATTTGAAAATCATTGTATTACGTTTATATTTACATCTAACACAATTTCCCAACTCATATGGAAACGGGGTTTGTATATAGAAAATGCACAAAAAGAGAACGGGATCCAGAATTGAGATGAATTCCTGCACTTTACCTGGTCTGATAACGCAGTTGTACTTGTAGAGACGCACCACCCTGTGCACTCTGTTCATGTAGATAGCTGCTTTGCACTGTCCATATATCTGGAAAGAAAATTCATAAGCAAAGAAATGATATTATTTAGTTCAATTGTTTGGCTTTAGAAATGCACCGGTTCATGGATGCAGAAAGATGAAAAGCAGTTGAACTAAGAGGAAGTAGAAGCGTGTACGTGTCGCTACTCACGGGAGTGTTGTGCGTTTCACGAGCCTTGCAGTCCTTCCAGTCCTTTCTGAGGACGCTACAGTTGGTCTCCACAACATCCATGGTTAGATAGAACACAAAGCCAGTTTCGCCCTGTAATCACACAAAAAAAATCAATATACACACAAAGTATTCAGCCACCCATCCAAATGATGAGAATCAGGTGTCCTAATCACTTAGCCCGGTGTATCAAATCAAGCACTTAGGCATGGAGACTGTTTCTACAAACATTTGTGAAAGAATGGGCCGCTCTCAGTGATTTCCAGCGTGAAACTGTCATCGGATGCATACCTTGTCTAGAGCCCTAAGGTCAGATGACCAAATGCCGTTGGCGGTCCCCAGAGCCAGGCTAAAGACCAGAGGGGACAGAGCCTTTTCTGTTGTCGCCCCTAGGCTCTGGAACAGCCTTCCCCTCCACATTAGGTCAGCCCAGAGCCTGGGGGTCTTCTAAGACCTACCTCTTCTCGCTGGCCTTTGACCTGAGCTGAGTCCGCCCATTAGGCCACCATTTCTTGTCCCCCCCCCCACCCCTTCGCTTTAGTTTTATTTTTCAATTTGACGCACTTTTTATTATTATTATTTTTATTTTTCCATCCATCCATCCATCCATCTTCTTCCGCTTATCCGAGGTCGGGTCGCGGGGGCAGCAGCCTAAGCAGGGTAGCCCAGACTTCCCTCTCCCCAGCCACTTCGTCCAGCTCCTCCCGGGGGATCCCGAGGCGTTCCCAGGCCCTGCCGGGAGACATAGTCTTCCCAACGTGTCCTGGGTCTTCCCCGTGGCCTCTTACCGGTCGGACGTGCCCTAAACACCTCCCTAGGGAGGCGTTCGGGTGGCATCCTGACCAGATGCCACTCCTCTCGATGTGGAGGAGCAGCGGCTTTACTTTGAGCTCCCCCCGGATGACAGAGCTTCTCACCCTATCTCTAAGGGAGAGCCCCGCCACCCGGCGGAGGAAACTCATTTCGACCGCTTGTACCCGCGGTCTTGTCCTTTCAGTCATGACTCAAAGCTCATGACCATAGGTTAGGATGGGAATGTAGATCGACCGGTAAATCGAGAGCTTTGCCTTCCGGCTCAGCTCCTTCTTCACCACAACTGATCGATACAGCGTCCGCATTACTGAAGACGCCGCACCGATCCGTGTGTCGATCTCACGATCCACTCTTCCCTCACTTGTGAACAACACTCCGAGGTACTTGAACTCCTCCACTTGGGGCAAGATCTCCACCCCAACTTGGAGATGGCACTCCACCCTTTTCCGGGCGAGAACCATGGACTCGGATTTGGAGGTGCTGATTCCCATCCCAGTCGCTTCACACTCGGCTGCGAACCGATCCAGTGAGAGCTGAAGATCCTGGCCAGATGAAGCCATCAGGACCACATCATCTGCAAAAAGCAGAGACCTAATCCTGCAGCCACCAAACCAGATACCCTCAACGCCTTGACTGCGCCTAGAAATTCTGTCCATAAAAGTTATGAACAGAATCGGTGACAAAGGGCAGCCTTGGCGGAGTCCAACCCTCACTGGAAACATGTTCGACTTACTGCCGGCAATGCGGACCAGGCTCTGAGACTGATTATACAGGGAGTGTACCGCCACAATCAGACAGTCCGATACCCCATACTCTCTGAGCACTCCCCACAGGACTTCCCGGGGTACACGGTCGAATGCCTTCTCCAAGTCCACAAAGCACATGTAGACTGGTTGGGCAAACTCCTATGCACCCTCAAGGATCCTGCCAAGAGTATAGAGCTGGTCCACAGTTCCACGACCAGGACGAAAACCACACTGTTCCTCCTGAATCCGAGGTTCGACTATCCGACGTAGTCTCCTCTCCAGTACACCTGGATAGACCTTACCGGGAAGGCTGAGGATATTTTTTTTTTATTTAGCAAATTTTTACTTTTTATTCGACCCCTTTTACCATATTGCTTTTGCACTATCTTGTTCAGCTCATTCATTGTTTACGTTCTTTGTTTTTTTTTCTCTATGCCTTTTTAACCTGTAAAGCACTTTGGTTCAATTTAAAAGTTGTCGTAAACGTGCTATATAAATAAAGTTGACATGACTTGACTTGACTAGGAAGCCACCTGTGCAACAAATCCGGTCGTGAAATTTACTCGCTCCTAAATATTCCAAAGTCAACTTTATTATAAGAAAAGTGAAGAGTTTGGGAACAACAGCAACTCAGCCAGGAAGTGGTAGGCCGCGTAAACTGACAGAGAGGGGTCAGCGGATGCTGAAGCGCATAGTGCAAAGACTTTCTGCACAGCCAAACTTCATATGACCTTCCAATTAGCCCACGTGCAGTACGCAGAGAGCTTCATGGAATGGGTTTCCATGGCCGAGCAGCAGCATCTAAGCCATACATCACCAAGTCCAATGCAAAGCGTGGGATGCAGTGGTGTAAAGCACGTCGCCACTGGACTCTAGAGCAGTGGAGACGCCTTCTCTGGACTGATGAGTCACGCTTTTCCATCTGGCAATCTGATGGACCAGTCTGGGTTTGGAAGTTGCCAGGAGAACGCTACATTTAGGTACACCTGCAGACTGCAGGTGTACCTAATTCACAACTCCTCCAACACGAACATTTTTGTTTTTGCACTTTTTGGCTTCTTATTAAATAACTTTTGTAACCTATTTTTATGGGCTTTCCTCTTTGTGATGTTAAGTTCCTGTTATGCGCTGTTATACAGTATATGCCTTGAGCTCTTATTTTGAAGGCGCTAAGAGCGGAAGTGATGACACGTTGGAGTGGAACGTAGGTTTTTGAAAGAAGGTAAATAAAGTGGTCCTCGTGTAAACTGGATCCTCCGTGTTTGTTATTTTGTAGTTTCATACAGTATAGGCGACATTTATAAACCCTCGGTTACACTTTTTTAAATAGATTCAATCTTGCACGTGGAAAGTTGAAGTGAGGGCTTTAGTTGATATAACACTCCCGTCAGGGGGTTCATTAATCCAGCACAACAGTGGCGCATGGACTTCATTTATACGTAAAGGTAAGACCATAATAAAGTTTTTTTATTAAATGTGCTTTTTTGTGTGCTACAGTTTGTATGTGTAAAGTTAAAGTTAAGTTAAAGTACCAATGATTGTCACACACACTAGGTGTGGTGAAATTTGTCCTCTGCATTTGACCCATCCCCTTGTTCACCCCCTGGGAGGTGAGGGGAGCAGTGGGCAGCAGCGGCGCTGCGCCCGGGAATCATTTTTGGTGATTTAACCCCCAATTCCAACCCTTGATGCTGAGTGCCAAGCAGGGAAGAATGCTGGTATGAGCTTTTAAACATAACTCGTTAACTGCTGCCAATCAAATGGTGAATAAGATACTCTTTAGGGTTCATATGTTTGTAAATCTGACTGTGATGAAGTCAGTGCCTCACCAGCCATGAACCTCACCGCACGTCACTGGTACTCTGTATATACTACAATTTAGCTGCTATTTCAACAGAATATTATTTTAGCCTTGAAATTGCTATGGAAAGCGTGGCGGGATGTCTTAGTCACAATAACAAAAATGTATAATAAGCCATTTAATGCCGTTTTCAAAAAGCAAATGCATGCACACCATGTTTGTTCGTATATAAAACATAACACATGTAACATCACAGATCTTTGACCTTAATTTTTTAAGATATATCACAAAAATGTGCTCTGTGTATGTGCTCTTATGGTTTAAATGTATAGTAAGATAATAGTCATGCATCAATATTGTATGGTGCTAATTAATTCAGCTTCAAGAAGTCAATTAACCCTATAATTGCTTTTGAGATATATTGCATTAATGCTGAAGCTGAAAATAAGCACTCTTTGACTACGCCGGGGGTCAGCAACCCGCGGCTCTCGAGCCGTATACGGCTCTTTACACAAATAATAAATGAACCTACGCATCGCAACGGTAATACGATAGATCTAGTGCTGGTCAGGGGTGTCACCACCTTCAAAGTTATGGTACTCCCGTATACTAAAGTAATGTCCGATCATTACCTTATAAAATTCGAAGTTCTGACTCATTGTCAACAAGCTAATAATAATAATAACTGCTATAGCAGCCGCAACATTAATGCTGCCACAACGATGACTCTTGCTGACCTACTGCTTCCGGTAATGGCACCATTCCCTAATTATATCGGCTCTATTGATAACCTCACTAACAACTTTGACAATGCCCTGCGCGAAACCATTGATAGTATAGCACCGCTAAAACAAAAAAGGGCCCCTAAAAGGCGCACCCAATGGTTTACAGAATAAACTAGAGCTCATAAATTATCATGTAGAAAGTTGGAACGCAAATGGCGCGCGACCAAGCTTGAGGTTTTCCATCAAGCATGGAGTGATAGTTTAATATCGTATAAACGCATGCTTACCTTAGCTCAGCGTTTCTCAAAGTGTGGGGCGCGCCCCACTGGTGGGGAATAGAGACATGACAGGTGGGGCGCGAGGAACGGGAGGAAAATTCACTTTACTTTCTTTTTTTTAATTATTATATTCTTAGATTATTTTTTTACTATGCTTTCATTTTCTATACACACTGTAAATCACTTTGTGATTCTGTCTGTGAAATCCGCTATATAAATAAATGGAAATTACCGGTACTTATTTTTACTGTAGGCTTTATATTTCTCGGTACGAGCGAAAGTTTGACAGACATAGCAACAGTAACTAATGGGGGCGGGGCTAAGCGGAACAAACTTTCGCGCGGATGGGTAGCAGGCTAATGTGTGGATCACAATTACACAAATATATACATTTGTGACTCGCACCTCAAATGTCGTCGAGCCAGAGCCAGCGCCTGCAGAGAAACAAAAATCTGACGGGCACACACTGTGTCATTCACCGGGAAGCACTCGCGTCAAGGCAGCTCAGCCCCGAACTCAATGAGGTTTTAACAGATGTTGTGAGCGCGGTAAATTTGATCAAAACACGACCACTGAAAGCGCGACTGTTCTCTGCACTGTGTGAGGAAATGGGAGCTGATCATACAGCCGTGCTGTTTCACAGTGAAGCAAGGTGGCTCTCCTGGGGGAAAGTGCTGTCACTTGCCCTGTCTTGCCAAATGCATAGCTCCTCCTCTTTTTTTTGCAAAGATTGCAAAGTGGCACTTTTATTGTATTTATTATTGAACTTGATGCAAGTTATTTGATTTATTATTGAACTTGATGCAAGTTATAACACTTTTTTTAATTTATTATTGAACTTGATGCAAGTTATAACACTTTTGTTTTATTTATTATTGAACTTGATGCAAGTTATAACACTTTTTTTGATTTATTATTGAACTTGATGCAAGTTATAACACTTTTTTTGATTTATTATTGAACTTGATGCAAGTTATAACACTTTTGTTTTATTTATTATTGAACTTGATGCAAGTTATAACACTTTTTTTGACTTATTATTGAACTTGATGCAAGTTATTTGATGTATTATTGAACTTGATGCAAGTTATAACACTTTTATTTGATTTATTATTGAACTTGATGCAAGTTATAACACTTTTTTTTATTATTGAACTTCATGCAAGTTATAACACTTTTGTTTTATTTGTTATTGAACTTGATGCAAGTTATAACACTTTTTTTGATTTATTATTGAACTTGATGCAAGTTATTTGATTTATTATTGAACTTGATGCAAGTTATAACACTTTTTGATTTATTATTGAACTTGATGCAAGTTATAACACTTTTTTGATTTATTATTGAACTTGATGCAAGTTATAACACTTTTTTTTATTTATTATTGAACTTGATGCAAGTTATAACACTTTTATTTGATTTATTATTGAACTTGATGCAAGTTATAACACTTTTTTTGATTTATTATTGAACGTGATGCAAGTTATAACACTTTTTTTGATTTATTATTGAACTTGATGCAAGTTATAACAGTTTTTTTGATTTATTATTGAACGTGATGCAAGCTATAACACTTTTTTTGATTTATTATTGAACTTGATGCAAGTAATAATACTTTTGTTTTATTTATTATTGAACTTGATGGAAGTTATTTTATTTATTATTGAACTTGATGCAAGTTATACCACAGCTGCACAGTTATTTTATTTATTATTGAACTTGATGCAAGTTATACCACAGCTGCACAGTTATTTTATTTATTATTGAACTTAATGTTATTTTATGTTATTGAGTTCAAATGTATACAACTTGATGTTCAATACATTTTAAAATGTTAAAGCTTGGCATTAGCGCTCTGTTGGGGCGATGGGGGCAGGTGGGGCTTGAAAACTCCCCCTTGTCCAAAGTGGGGGATGACAAAAAAAGTTTGAGAACCACTGCCTTAGCTAAAGCTAAATATTAGTCAAATCTCATCCGCCTCAACAAAAACGACCCTAAATTTTTGTTTAGTTGGGTAGCATCGCTAACCCAACAAGGGACTCCTCCCAATAGCTCCACCCACTCGGCAGATGACTTTATGAATTTCTTTAATATGAAAATTGAACTCATTAGAAAGGAGATTAAAGACAACGCATCCCAGCTACAACTGGGTTCTATTAACACAGATACAACTGTATATACGACGGATACTGCAATACAAAATAGTCTCTCTCTTTTTGATGAAATAACATTAGAGGAACTATTACGGCGTGTAAGTGGGATAAAACAAACAACATGTTTACTTCACCCACTTCCTGGGAAACTTATCAAGGAGCTTTTTGTATTATTAGGTCCATCAGTGCTAAATATTATAAACGTATCACTTTTGTCTGGCACTGTTCCCCTAGCATTCAAGAAAGCGGTTATTCATCCTCTGCTCAAAAGACCTAACCTCGATCCTGACCTCATGGTAAACTACCGACCGGTGTCCCACCTTCCCTTTATTTCGAAAATCCTCGAAAAAATTGTCGCACAGCAGCTAAATGAACACTTAGTGTCTAACAATCTCTGTGAACCTTTTCAATCCGGTTTCAGGGCAAATCACTCTACGGAGACAGCCCTCGCAAAAATGACTAATGATCTCTTACTATTATGTTGGATCCACTATGGACTGGACTCTCACAATATTATGTCAGACCCACTCGACATCCATTGCATTCGGTCTCCCCTAGAGAGGGGGGGGGGGGTACCCACATATGCTGTCCTCTCCAAGGTTTCTCATAGTCATTCACATTGACGTCCCACTGGGGTGAGTTTTTCCTTGCCCTTATGTGGGCTCTGTACCGAGGATGTCGTTGTGGCTTGTGCAGCCCTTTGAGACACTTGTGATTTAGGGCTATATAAATAAGCATTGATTGACTGTCTATCTGTGTTGGCCCTGCGATGAGGTGGCGACTTGTCCAGGGTGTACACCGCCTTCCGCCCAATTGTAGC
The DNA here is from genome assembly GCF_033978685.3 of Nerophis lumbriciformis. Taxonomy (NCBI): domain Eukaryota; kingdom Metazoa; phylum Chordata; class Actinopteri; order Syngnathiformes; family Syngnathidae; genus Nerophis; species Nerophis lumbriciformis. Next base: position 35,073,037 of record NC_084561.2, read on the forward strand.
TGAGATAGGCTCCAGCGCCCCCCGCGACCCCTAAGGGAATAAGCGGTAGAAAATGGATGGATGGATGATTGATTGATTGATCTTTAGGGCTGCCCTAGTGGCTCCCTGGAGTACTTTTAAAAAAGGATTGAAAATGGAAAAAGATGGGAGGGAAAAAAGGATTGAAAATGGAAAAAGATGGGAGGGAAATATTTTTTTTTGTTTTAGTATGTTTTTTGTTTGAGGACAAACATGACACAAACCTTTCCAATTGTTAGAAAGCCCACTGTGTAATATGTTTGTGTGTATGCTTCACTGACGACAGTATTTTGTTTTTGTCCTACTAATGTCGGCGGTTCTTGAACTCACCATAGTGTGGACTGTTGTGCAACAGTTTGTTTACATGTAAAACCTTCCACTCCTTCTTTGTCTCATTTTGTCCACCAAATAATTTATGCTGTGCCTCAGGCTCCCTGGAGTACTTTTGAAAAAGGATTGAAAATGGAAAAAGATGGGAGGGAAATTTTTTTTTGTTTGTTTTAGTATGTTTTTTGTTTGAGGACAAACATGACACAAACCTTCCTAATTGTTAGAAAGCCCACTGTGTAATATGTTTGTGTGTATGCTTCACTGACGACAGTATTTTGTTTTTGTCCTACTAATTACGGCGGTTTTTGAACTCACCATAGTGTGGACTGTTGTGCAACAGTTTGTTTACATGTAAAACCTTCCACTCCTTCTTTGTCTCATTTTGTCCACCAAATAACTTATGCTGTGCCTCAGGCTCCCTGGAGTACTTTTAAAAAAGGATTGAAAATGGAAAAAGATGGAGGGAAATATATTTTTTTGTTTTAGTATGTTTTTTGTTTGAGGAAAAACATGACACAAACCTTCCCAATTGTTAAAAAGCCCACTGTGTAATATGTTTGTGTGTATGCTTCACTGACGACAGTATTTTGTTTTTGTCCTACTAATTTTGGCGGTTCTTGAACTCACCATAGTGTGGACTGTTGTGCAACGGTTTGTTTACATGTAAAACCTTCCACTCCTTCTTTGTCTCATTTTGTCCACCAAATAATTTATGCTGTGCCTCAGGCTCCCTGGAGTACTTTTAAAAAAGGAATGAAAATGGAATTAGATGGGAGGGAAATATTTTTTTGTTTGTTTTAGTATGTTTTTTGTTTGAGGACAAACATGACACAAACCTTCCTAATTGTTAGAAAGCCCACTGTGTAATATGTTTGTGTGTATGCTTCACTGACGACAGTATTTTGTTTTTGTCCTACTCATTTCGGCGGTTCTTGAACTCACCATAGTGTGGACTGTTGTGCAACAGTTTGTTTACATGTAAAACCTTCCACTCCTTCTTTGTCTCATTTTGTCCACCAAACAATTTATGCTGTGCCTCAGGCTCCCTGGAGTACTTTTAAAAAAGGATTGAAAATGGAAAAAGATGGGAGGGAAATCTTTTTTTGTTTGTTTTAGTATGTTTTTTGTTTGAGGACAAACATGACACAAACCTTCCTAATTGTTAGAAAGCCCACTGTGTAATATGTTTGTGTGTATGCTTCACTGACGACAGTATTTTGTTTTTGTCCTACTAATTACGGCGGTTTTTAAACTCACTATAGTGTGGACTGTTGTGCAACAGTTTGTTTACATGTAAAACCTTCCACTCCTTCTTTGTCTCATTTTGTCCACCAAATAATTTATGCTGTGCCTCAGGCTCCCTGGAGTACTTTTAAAAAAGGATTGAAAATGGAAAAAGATGGGAGGGAAATATTTTTTTTCTGCGATGAGGTGGCGACTTGTCCAGAGTGTACCCCGCCTTCCGCCCGATTGTAGCTGAGATAGGCTCCAGCGCCCCCCGCGACCCCAAAAAGGGAATAAGCGGTACAAAAATGGATGGATGGATGGATGGAAATATTTTTTTTTGTTTTAGTATGTTTTTTGTTTGAGGACAATTATGACACAAACCTTCCCAATTGTTAGAAAGCCCACTGTGTAATATATTTGTGTGTATGCTTCACTGACGACAGTATTTTGTTTTTGTCCTACTAATTTCGGCGGTTCTTGAACTCACCATAATTTGGACTGTTGTGCAACACTTTGTTTACATGTAAAACCTTCCACTCCTTCTTTGTCTCATTTTGTCCACCAAATAATTTATGCAGTGCCTCTGGCTCCCTGGAGTACTTTTAAAAAAGGATTGAAAATGGAAAAAGATGGGAGGGAAATATTTTGTTTTTGTTTTAGTATGTTTTTTGTTTGAGGACAAACATGACACAAACCTTCCCAATTGTTAGAAAGCCCACTGTTTAATATGTTTGTGTGTATGCTTCACTGACGACAGTATTTTGTTTTTGTCCTACTAATTTCGGCGGTTCTTGAACTCACCATAGTGTGGACTGTTGTGCAACAGTTTGTTTACATGTAAAACCTTCCACTCCTTCTTTGTCTCATTTTGTCCACCAAATAATTTATGCTGTGCCTCAATGCACAAAGGTGCGCTTTGTTGATGTTATTGACTTGTTGCAGTGCTAATCAGGCATATTTGGTAGGTGCATGGCTGCAAGCTAATCAATGCTAAAATGCTATTTAGGCTAGCTCTATGTACATATTGCATCATTATGCCACATTTGTAGGTACCGTATTTTTCGGACTATAAGTCACAGTTTTTTTTCATAGTTTGGCCGGTCTGGGGGTGCGACTTATACTCAGGCGCGACTTATGTGTGAAATTATTAACACATTACCGTAAAATATCAAATAATATTATTTAGCTCATTCACGTAAGAGACTAGACGTATAAGATTTAATCAGATTTAGCGATTAGGAGTGACAGATTGTTTGGTAAACGTATAGCATGTTCTATATCAGGGGTCACCAACCTTTTTGAAACCAAGAGCTACTTCTTGGGTACTAATAAATTGCCAGAAATAGCCAATTTTGTCAATTTACCTTTAACTCTATGTTATTATAAATAATTAATGATATTTATCTTTGTGGAAACACTGATCATCTTAATGATTTCTCACAATAAATATATATAGAAACAGATATCAATATGCAACACTTTATTTTTATATTTTCTCTAAGTGCACATTTTTCAAATTGAACATTTTCAAATGATCACTTCTAAGACAGTTTTGTGAAATAACAATATCCCATTTTAACTAGCTAGCCACTAACATTTTATAAAAGAGGAGAAAACACGAAAAAAATTAAAATTAAATTTTGAAACATAGTTTATCTTCAACTCTTTAAAATTCAAAATTCAACCGAAAAAACAAAGAGAAAAACTAGCTAATTCGAATCTTTTGGAAAAAATTTAAAAAATAATTTATGGAACATCATTAGTAATTTTTCCTGATTAAGATTAATTTTTGAATTTTGATGACATGTTTTGAATAGGTTAAAATCCAATCTGCACTTTGTTAAAATATATAACAAATTGGACCAAGCTATATTTCTAATAAAGACAAATCATTATTTCTTCTAGATTTTCCAGAACAAAAATTTGAAAATAAATTCAAAAGACTTTGAAATAAGATTTAAATTTGATTCTACAGATTTTCTAGATTTGCCAGAATATTTTTTTTTGAATTTTAATCATAATAAGTTTGAAGAAATATTTCACAAATATTCTTCGTCGAAAAAACAGAAGCTAAAATGAAGAATTAAATTACAATTTATTTATTATTCTTTATAATAAAAAAAATTAATTTACTTGAACATTGATTTAAATTGTCAGGAAAGAAGAGGAAGGAATTTAAAAGGTAAAAGGTATATGTGTTTAAAAATCCTAAAATCATTTTTAAGTTTGTATTTTTTTCTCTAAAATTGTCTTTCTGAAAGCTATAAGAAGCAAAGTAAAAAAACAAATGAATTTATTTAAACAAGTGAAGACAAAGTCTTTAAAATATTTTCTTGGATTTTCAAATTCTATTTGAGTTTTGTCTCTCTTAGAATTAAAAATGTCGAGCAAAGCAAGACCAGCTTGCTAGTAAATAAATACAATTTAAAAAATAGAGGCAACTCACTGGTAAGTGCTGCTATTTGAGCTATTTTTAGAACAGGCCGAGCGTAGGCACCGCGTTGGTGACCCCTGTTATAGTTATTTGAATGACTCTTACCATAATATGTTCCGTTAACATACCAGGCACGTTCTCAGTTGGTTATTTATGCCTCATATAACGTACACTTTTTCAGCCTGTTGTTCACTATTCTTTTTTTTTTTTTAATTGCCTTTCAAATGTCTATTCTTGGTGTTGGATTTTATCAAATAAATGTCCCCAAAAAAATGCGACTTATACTCCAGTGCGACTTATATATGTTTTTTTCCTTCTTTATTATGCATTTTCGGCCGGTGCGACTTATACTCCAAAAAATACGATATATTTGAGCTCATTTAATATACTTTACTTGTATCCTCTTTGTATATAATTTAGTTGTGCATGTCTCATGACACATTTCAGATAGTTGTTTGTGTGCCATGTTGTTCCAGACCACAGCAAACATTACCTAGCTTGCCAAAGATTGTAATAAATCTATTAGAAGAAGACAGCCTGCCGTTTCCTTTAACTTGGACACACATATCTATACCTTTAGTCATTAAAAGCCAGTCATTTCCAGGAGTTATCTCACTTTCTGGGTAGTCCCTGACAGTGACGTGCAGTCACTAGAGGCAGGTGAGGCGGGGCCTCACCTGCCAGCATGGAAAGAAAAAAAATGTAAAAAGAAAAAAAATTAACTAAATTGTTATATGTATCCAGTGATTATACTATAAAGTTATTTTCCATTTAACTTCACCAGTTTTAGATTATTTTTATTTAAAATCGCTGAATTTTCACATTTGCCGTTCAAATATTGAGAAGAGATGGTGCGGTGAACAGCAGCCAGTTGAGGCACGTCACTCAGTGCCTCAACATGGACGGACTCGGCTAACTGCTGGCCTGCTGTGCAGTGAGACTGTATTGCTATATGAATTATATTATACATTTCCATAGTTGAGTTAGCTGAGGTATATAATGTACAGTGTATTTTGTCAACAACTGTATGTGTGTAACGTATTTCTTGTGCTGAGCGATCATAAAACGGCTGCAAAAGACGCACTGGCTGAGGCTCCAGTAGCCCCGCCTCCTGCACCCCCGCCGTAGAATTGTTATATCAACTAAAGCCCACACTTAAACTTTCCACGTGCAAGATTGAATCTATTTAAAAAAGTTATTTCATAAGAAGCCAAAAAGTGCAAAAACAATAATGTTCGTGTTGGAGGAGTTGTGAATGACTGCAGGGCCACAACATTAGGTACACCTGCAGACTGCAGGTGTATCTTATTCACAACTCCTCCAACACGAACATTATTGTTTTTGCACTTTTTGGCTTCTTATTAAATAACTTTTGTAACCTATTTTCATGGGCTTTCCTCTTTGTGATGTTAAGTTCCTGTTATGCGCTGTTATACAGTATATGACTCAAGGTCTTATTTTGAAGGCGCTAAGAGCGGAAGTGATGACATGGGGTGGAGCGGAAGTTTTTGAAAGAAGGTAAATAAAGTGGTCCTCGTGTAAACTGGAGCCTCCGTGTTTGTTATTTTGTAGTTTCATACAGTATAGGCGACATTTATAAACCCTCGGTTACACTTTTTTAAATAGATTCAATCTTGCACATGGAAAGTTTAAGTGAGGGCTTTAGTTGCGGCGCATGGACTTAATTTGTAAGTAAAGGTAAGACCATAATAAAGTTTTTTTTTATTAAATGTGCTTTTTTGTGTGCTACAGTTTGTTAAGTTAAAGTACCAATGATTGTCACACACACTCTAGGTGTAATGAAATTTGTCGTCTGTATTTGACCCATCCCCTTGTTCACCCCCTGGGAGGTGAGGGGAGCAGTGGGCAGAAGCGGCGCCGCGCCCGGGAATCATTTTTGGTGATTTAACCCCCAATTCCAACCCTTGATGCTGAGTGCCAAGCAGGGAAGAATGCTGGTATGAGCTTTTAAACATAACCCGTTAACTGCTGCCAATCAAATGGTGAATAAGATACTCTTTAGGGTTCATAAGTTTGTAAATCTGACTGTGATGAAGTCAGTGCCTCACCAGCCATGAACCTCACCGCACGTCACTGGTCCCTGATTTACCAATGGTTTCTAATGTTGTAAAAATGTGTAGAATAAATATTACATTTCAACATTTCTGTCAACGAAGATTTGCTTCAGCTTGCGACACACAGTCATTTTGATAGTAGGCTATTATAGCTAATATAGACACTTAGGTCATGTGTTGCCTTCATTATAAGACTTATATATGGCTTTTCATTTTTTGCGGCTTGTTTTTTGTATTTTTGTTCCGATATGGCTCTTTCAACGTTTTTGGTTGCCGACCCCTGGACTACGCTAAAAGAGAACCCGCACAAAATGTGTTATAGGTATTAAGGACTTACATGCTTTGCGGAGTGTGCGTTGGACAGGCGGTTAAGTTCGAAGACGTAACCCTCCTTACGGTCTTGGTTGATCTTGGTGAGAGCTTCCTTGGCGGCGCCCATAGCCAAAGCATCTTCACAAGACTCGGCCACCACGGCACCCTGGTCCACTGGTGCAGTCTGGATGTGCACACATCCCAGTGCCACCAGCAGGGAAAACAACAAACCGTTCTTCATGGTTTCAGGCCTCGGATGTCTCTCCAGGAGGCAGAGCGGGGCTTTTTATATCCTGAGGCTTAGAGCCACCCCTACCGAAACCACGCAGCACACACACATTCACTGCCGCCTCTCAAGTAAGTATACTGTAACCATTGACCTTTGACACACTTCCATTAGGGTCAGTCTGTTGGTCAATCTGTTGTTCGGGTGATCCGTTACAGCAACGACTTGCATAAGAGAGCTTATCAGTCTCTGGTCTGTAGGATCAAACAGGTCACTTCTTGATCCACTCATGGAACTGATTGTCGAAAAGAAAAAAGACAGCTCAGCGAATGTGATGATACATTTTTTTGTAATTCAATCATGAACACCAAGTCACCGCTGGGCAGCATCAATCAAATAGAAACAGTCAGTCCCTGTTATAACCAGAGACATCTTATGAGGGTACGCAGCATCGAGCATACTTGCCAACCCTCCCGAAATTCAGCGCCTCTCCCGAAAACCTCCCGGGACAAATTTTCTCCCGAAAATCTCCCGAAATTCAGGCGGAGCTGGAGGCCATGCCCCCTCCAGCTCCATGCGGACCTGAGTGAGCCTGTTTTCACGTCCGCTTTCCCACAATATAAACAGCGTGCCTGCCCAATCATGTTATAACTGTAGAATGATCGAGGGCGAGTTCTTGGACCTGGATAGCCTCCGGGAAGAAGTAGTGGACTACCAAGTGCTTGGCAGTGAAGATCTTCCTCAGGAAGCAAAGATTGACCGGTTTTGGGCCATGCTAGGGAGAGATGGAAGATTCCAGACTCTAGTGCATTTGATGAAAGCACTTTTGTGCGTGCCACACATCAATGCATCATCAGAGAGGGTGTTCAGCATGGTTAGAAAAATAGTGACAGAATAGAACAAAGATGGACAATTCAACCCTTAACTCAACAATGAGTAGATGAGTGTTATGTGTGTGTATATGTGTAAATAAATGAACACTGAAATTCAAGTATTTCTTTTATATATATATATATATATATATATATATATATATATATATATATATATATATATATATATATATATATATATATACATATATATGTATATATATATATATATATATATATATATATATATATATATATATATATATATAGCTAGAATTCACTGAAAGTCAAGTATTTCATATATATATATATATATATATATATATATATATATATATATATATATATATGAAATACTTGACTTGGTGAATGCTAGCTGTAAATATACTCCTCCCCTCTTAGCCACGTCCCCAACCCCCCCCCCCGGAATCGGAGGTCTCAAGGTTGGCAAGTATGGCATCGAGCGCTACTGTCTACTGCCACTGACGGGACGCGGGCACGCCATCTTGGAGTGGGGATTGTCCCCACTCAGTGTAATTCCTTTGGCAGGAGCAATAAACTGTCAGCGCATTTAATTCATCTTACCTCACTGAATACCACTGATTTTCACGCTTTTTTTTTGTCATACATGTAGCTATGATAAACATACTTGCCAACCCTCCCGATTTTTCCGGGAGACTCCCGAATTTCAGTGCCTCTCCCGAAATCATTCTCCCGGATTTTTCCCGGTCAACAACATTGAGGGCGTGCCGTGATGGCACTGCCTTTAGCGTCCTCTACAACCTGTCGTCACGTCCGCTGCATCAACAAACAAACAGCGTGCCGGCCGAGTCAGATGTTGTATGCGGCTTTTGCAGACACACGTAAGTGACTGCAAGACATACTTGTTCAACAGCCATACCGGTCACACTGACGGTGGCCGTATAAACAACTTTAACACTGTTTCAAATATGCGCCACACTGTGAACCCCCACCAAACAAGAATGACAAACACATTTCGGGAGAACACCTGCACTGTAACACAACATAAACACAACAGAACAAATACTCAGAATCCCCTGCAACCCTAACTCTTCCGAACTACAATATACATACCCCCCCTCCCCCTTCCCAACCCTGCCCACCTCAACCAGCAATGCATCTTCAGAGAGGGTGTTGAGCATGGTTAGAAAGATAGTGACAGAGAATAGAACGAGGATGGACAATTCAACCCTAAACTCAATCCTTTCCTGCAAATTAAATTTCACAGGCTGTGCTACTGGCTGCAAAGCATTGCACTTTCAAATACAAAAATGAGTAGAGGAGAGTTATGTGTGTGTATATGTGTAAATAAATGAACACTGAAATTCAAGTATTTATTTTATTTATATGTATATATAAAATAATAATAGCCAGAATTCACTGACATTAAAGTATTTCTTTTATATATATATATATATATATATATATATATATATATATATATATATATATATATATATATATATATATATATATATAATCCACTGAAAGTCAAGTATTTCTTTTATATATATATATATATATATATATATATATATATATATATATATATATATATATATATATATATATATATATATATATATATACATATATATACATATATATATATATACATATATATATACATATATATATATATATACATATATATATACATATATATTCATATATATATATATATATATATATATATATATATATATATATATATATATATATATATATATATATATATATATATATATATAAAAAAGAAATACTTGAATGTCAGTGAATTATAGCTATAAATATACTCCTTAACCCCTCCCCGCCCCGTCCCCGCCCACCCCGACCCCGACCCCCCCCCCCCATCTCCGAATTCGGAGGTCTCAAGGTTGGCAAGTACGATGATATAAGTGCTTCTAGGATCCTGATGAGAGTGCGGAAATACGAGCATATCACACCAATTCTCAAATCCTTTCACTGGCTTCCTGTTCCACTCAGGATTGAATACAAAGTCTCCCTACTAAACCACCAGTGCCTCCATGGTAATGCCCCCTCTATCTCAAAGAACTACTCACCTCCAAATCCTCCACACGACACCTCCGCTCCGGACAGACTAACCTCCTCCAACCTCCGAGGACAAAGCTACGAACTATGGGAGACCGGGCTTTCTGCTCCGCCGCTCCCAGTCTGTGGAACGCTCTCCCTGACCACCTGAGGGCACCACAGACTGGGGATGCTTTTAAAAAAGGCTTAAAAACTCTTCTTTTTAAAAAAGCCTTTTTATAGATATATGCATACTAGTTGTAGCTATTAGGCTGTTCTAATTTTTATTTTTATTTATTATCTTTTTATTATTATTATTATTATTTTTTTTTTTCAATACACTGTAGCACTTTGAGGTTGTTTGCTCAATGTAAAGTGCTTTCTACAAATAAAATCTATTATCATTATTATTATTATAAAAGACACATGTTTTGGCGTGTTTTATTATTCATAGTTTGCTTAACAGTAATAGAACATTCTTATATGCTATAAGTGACCAGACGTCCGAGATCAAAACTGGGAATATAATCCCAGAGAAGGGGAAAAAAACGGTCAGCTATTTTTAAGTTGAAGAAACAATATGATTAGGTTATAAATACATGCGTATATCCTACATAAACAATGTATGAATACATTAGATATTTATATATCTTAGGGACCTATAGACTGTATCTATAAAGTTGTGCATGTAAACAAACAACGGTGCGTTCAAGGTCTCTCGCCAAATACTCTCATCAGTGAAGCATGTATAACGTAAACAGTTGGATTTCTAACAATTAAGAAGGTTTGTGTCATGTTTAGAGATGTCCGATAATATCGGGCTGTCGATATTATCGGCCGATAAATGCTTTAAAATATAATATTGGAAATTATCAGTATCGGTTTCAAAAAGTAAAATGTATGACTTTTTAAAACGCCGCTGTGTACACGGACGTAGGGAGAAGTACAGAGCGCCAGTAAACCTTAAAGGCACCGCCTTTGCGTGCCGGCCCAATCACATAATATCCACGGCTTTTCACACACACAAGTCAAGAGCCATACAGGTCACACTGAGGGTGGCCGTAAGAACAACTTTAACACTGTTGCAAATATGCGCCACACTGTGAACCCACACCAAACAAGAATGACAAACACATTTCGGGAGAACATCCGCACCGTAACACAACATAAACACAACAGAACAAATACCCAGAACCAGAGGTGGGACCAAGTCATTGCTTTGCAAGTCACAAGTAAATCTCAAGTCTATGCCCTCAAATCTCGAGTCAAGTCCCGAGTCAAGACAGGCAAGTCCCGAGTCAAGTCCAAAGTCAAGACTGGAAAGTCTCAAGTCAAGTCCCAAGTCCTGCATTTTGAGTTTCGAGTCCTTTCAAGTCCTTTTAACCACAGACTAATATATTTACACAGATTGTGTATGCTTTTAAAACGCTGTATTTATTTATTAAAACAAGTGCATTTGAAATTGCAGAAAAAAAAATAGTGCTGACATTGCCCTTCATAATAGCACTATTAACCAGTCATTTTAAACATTTAACTCATTCCTTTACAGAATAAACACATTTGAAAAAACAAGTGCAACTGTACTTATTTGTACAAAAGTGTTAACATTGTATTTCCATGGCATATTGCATTGTAACTACTTCCACAGCAGTTTGTATCCTGTTCTTACCTTATCTCATTGATCTCATCTCATACTGTATGTGTGTTGATGTGTGCGTACACATGTAAAACATAACAAATACATGAACATAACAATGAACAGAGTTGTACTTTTTAGATGTCAGGGCCCTATGCAATATGTACACATATTCTTAATATAGTATACATTTTAACTGACCTTTATTTGACTATGTCTGTCTTTTTTGTAGGTGGCTAAAATACGCGGTGCTGCTGACCACCGTCTAACGTTACGTTACTGTGTGTGATGCATTGACTAACGTAACGTTATGTGTTGGTACCTTATGCAACCCTGCTTAAAAAAATCACTTGACAAAAAGTATGAATAAGGTAGCGAACTGCAGTGGACGCAACATATTGACGTTATAACCATAGACATCTTATAAGTAGACGCAGAATTGGCTGCTGTGACACAAGCAAGTTGGCCGCCATCTTGAAGTGGTGATGAGGAGCTGGCAAGCAGCCGAAACTGACAGTTGACAGGTAGAAAACAAAGATGGTGTTCAGCGTTTTCCTGCTCAAATGAGCGGACTGTTGAAAATAGGAATCGGGGGATTACTTTTCACAAGTAAGATTTAAAATTAACGTACTATTGGTTGTATTTTATGAAAATAATATTACCACAGAGTTGAGAAGGAGCAAAGATCTTCAATATTTGTATGTGAAAATCACAAAGAAATCTTCTGGGGGAGGATGACCCCCCTACAGGGGTTTGGTTTACAAACTTTCAGCCCCACCTAAAACAAAATTCACCAGCCGCCACTGATTATGATGCGTTCTCATTTTAGGCAAAGTATAAGACAATACTTTCTTAACAGTATAATTGTAACCAGGAATAAGTCTTCAAGTAACAATATTCAAATACTAACATTGTTGGGTAAAACAGAATTTGGATCCAGTGAAACAGATTGGTGGTTTTAGCTGTTATAAAGACTTTCAGGTGTTTATATATGTTTATGTTTAAGTATTTGGCAGACTCTTTTATCCAAAGCGACATACATAAAAAATACATATAAAACAATCACTGTAAACATGATCATTTAAGGGAAGAATGTAATATAAAATATCAATACAAAGTGTCAAGACAGAATAAACTCTCTGCTGCTGCAGCAACAGAGATACAGTCTATAGGTCCCTAAGATATATAGATATCTAATGTATTCATACATTGTTTATGTAGGATATACGCATGTATATATAACCTAATCATATTGTTTCTTCACTTTAAAAATAGCTGACCGGTTTTTCCCCCTTCTCTGGGATTATATTCCCAGTTTTGATCTCGGACGTCTGGTCATTTATAGCGTATAAGAATATTCTATTACTGTTAAGCAAACTATGAATAATAAAACACACCAAAACATGTGTCCTTTATCATAGCTACACGTATGACAAAAAAATCGCATGAAAATCAGTGGTATTCAGTGAGGTAAAATGAATTAAATGCGCTGACAGTTCATTGCTCCTGCCAAATGAATTGCACTGAGTGGAGCGGATCACCTCTCCAAGATGGCGGCCCCACGTCTCGTCTACGCCAGTAGGCACTAGCGCTCGATGCTGCTTACCCTTATAAGATGTCTATGGTTATAACGTTAGCAGTGAGTTTACAGCCTGACTGATTTAACTACACAGCAAATAAAAGTTACGTTACTTAGCCAATAAAAGTTATCTTACATTCAAAACTTACCCTTCTTTGTGCAACTTCAAATGTCGAACGAAGTTGGAAGTTGTTGCGTCTCCGTCTGTAATATTCGAACTGCGTGATTTGCATAGGGCAATTCGTTTTTGTTGACCAAGTCGTAGTTTTTATACCCGAACGAAACCAACTTTGGCATAATTGTTTATCACTGGCACGTTGTTGGACAACTCTTGTTCGGTGGTTGTCCTGCAATTTGATTGGATGAATGATGTGTGATGAAAACAACGTAGATCTAATTTGATTGGCTGTTGTACTGAGAGCACACCAGCTGACAGGAACAACACGCTGATAGACACAGACGAAGAAAATGAAAAATACAGAGCGCTCCCAAATAACTTTTTAATTGTTGGGTTTTGGGGAAAGTAGCAAGTCATGTCAAGTCAAAAGGCTCAAGTCCAAGTGAAATCACAAATCATTGATGTTAAAGTCTAAGTCGAGTTGCAAGTCTCTTTACATTTTGTCAAGTCGAGTCTAAAGTCATCAAATTCATGACTCGAGTCTGACTCGAGTCCAAGTCATGTGACTCGAGTCCACACCTCTGCCCAGAACCCCTTGCAGCGGTAACTCTTCCGGGACGCTACAATATACACCCCCGCTATCCCCTAACCCCGTCCACCTCCAACCCCGCCCACCTCAACCTCCTCATGCTCTTTTTAGGGAGAACATGTCCCAAATTCCAAGCTGCTGTTTTGAGGCCCGTTAAAAAAAAAATAATGCACTTTGTGACTTCAATAATAAATATGGCAGTGCCATGTTGGCATTTTTTTCCATAACTTGAGTTGATTTATTTTGGAAAACCTTGTTACATTGTTTAATGCATCCAGCGGGGCATCACAACAAAATTAGGCATAATAATGTGTTAATTCCACAACTGTATATATCGGTATCGGTTGATATCGGAATCGGTAATTAAGAGTTGGACAATATCGAAATATCGGATATCGTCAAAAAAGCCATTATCGGACATCTCTAATTAATACAATTTTCCATTTTCACACATCTCTGAAAGAGGTCCAGGGAGCCACTAGGGCGGCGCTAAAGAGCTAAAGGGTTGCTGACCCCCGATCTAGACCTCTTAAAAGTTTACTAAGCACCTTTTTTTCTGTTGCTTCTAGCTTGCTTAGATGCTAGCTTAGCCATTAGCATGTATGCTCCCACTTGCCCTCGGTGTGTAATCGCTTTAGCCTCGTCCGAATACTTGAAAATGATGTTTGATAATGAAAGATATGTAGTTTACTCGCTGTAATCGACGTGATGATTACTAGCACCAAACTGTATGGTGACACAAAATTAGCTGTGCTCCTTTTATGTTGAGATGATCCCTCCACCTCGCAGGTGTGGCGCATCAAGATGTTAATTAGGACAGCGTGATTATTGCACAGGTGTGCCTCAGGCCGCCCCAAGTAAAAGGCCACACCAAAAGAAGCCAACCTTAACATGCTGCACCTGTGAGGTGGATACACGGTTTAGGTCTTCAGGAGCAGCACATAAACATGTACAAATACTCTTACTTGGTCAGTTTTGGATACGTTTCAATTTATGGAAAATCTTTGGAAGGCCATGTGTTTTCTATCAGCGCAAAAGCTGTACGATATCGATGGCTTTAGTCTTTAATCTTAAGCAAACATTGGAGCCCCCTCAAAGTCCAAAGTAAAAATCGATACTTCTTTTTGAAATGCTGTGTTGCAATGAACACCGAGTACACTTACATAAGTCACAGCTAGCACGTGACCGCTCCTACTAAAAATGTTTTCCTTCGTTCACTTTCAGTTACGCTGTTCTACGTTCGCGCTGTTGGTAAAATGGAGAGAATTTTAGATGACTTTGGGTGCCAGTTGAAAAACAGGTATAATGTTGTGTGTACAGGGGGAAGAGACGGCACAGACAACAGGGGCGCAGTATTTAGCTCCGTTTTATTTATATATGTATATATCCATCCATCCATCCATCCCATTTTGTACCACTTATTCCCTTCGGGGTCGCGGGGGGCGCTGGAGCCTATCTCAGCTACAATCGGGCGGAAGGCGGGGTCATACTTGCCAACCTTGAGACCTCCGATTTCGGGAGGTGGGGGGCGGGGGCCGTGGTTGGGGGCGTGGTTAAGAGTGGAGGAGTATATTTACAGCTAGAATTCACCAAGTCAAGTATTTCATATACTGTATATATATATGTATAAGAAATACTTGACAAAATACTAAGTCAAGTATTTCATATATATATATATAAGAAATACTTGACTTTCAGTGAATTCTAGCTATAAACATATATTTATTTTATTATATATATATATATATATATATATAAGAAATACTTGACGAAATACTAAGTCAAATATTTCATATATATATATATATATATATATATATATATATATATAAGAAATACTTGACTTTCAGTGAATTCTAGCTATAAATATATATTTATTTTATTATATATATATATATATATATATAATAAATACTTGAATTTCAGTGTTCATTTATTTACACATATACACACACATAACACTCATCTACTCATTGTTGAGTTAAGGGTTGAATTGTCCATCCTTGTTCTATTCTCTGTCACTATTTTTCGAACCATGCTGAACACCCTCTCTGATGATGCATTGCTGTGTGGCACGCACAAAAGTGCTTTCATCAAATGCACTAGATGGCAGTATTGTCCTGTTTAAGAGTGTCACAACATTGCTGTTTACGGCAGACGAACTGCTTTACGGTAGAAAAAAACGTGACTGCTGTTGTTGTGTGTTGTTACCGCGCTGGGAGGACTTAATGAAACTGCCTAACAATAAACCCACATAAGAAACCAAGAACTCGCCCTCCATCCTTCTACAGTTATAACGTGATTGGGCAGGTACGCTATTTATATTGTGGAAATTCAGGCGGACTCAGGTCCATGCGGACCTGAGTCCGCCTGAATTTCGGAAGATTTTCGGGAAAAAATTTGTCCCGGGAGGTTTTCGGGAGAGGCGCTGAATTTCGGGAGTCTCCCGGAAAATCCAGGAGGGTTGGCAAGTATGGACGGGGTACACCCTGGACAAGTTGCCACCTCATCACAGGGCCAACACAGATAGACAGACAACATTCACACTCACATTCACACACTAGGGCCAATTTAGTGTTGCCAACAACTAATAACATACATAAACAAGGGAAATGGAGTGTGACGAATCCAAAGTGTGTGTGAGTCAATGTGTGGTGATTAGCTGTTGAGTACCGCCTCCCACCCGAATGCAGCTGAGATAATAATAATAATAATAACTGGGATTTATATAGCGCTTTTCTAAGTACCCAAAGTCGCTTTACATGTAGAACCCATCATTCATTCACACCCTGTGGTGGTAAGCTACTTTCATAGCCACAGCTGCCCTGGGGTAGACTGACGGAAGCGTGGCTGCAATTTGCGCCAACGGCTCCTCCGACCACCACCATTCAATTCACCGGTGTGAGTGGCACCGGGGGAAAAGGGTGAAGTGTCCCGCCCAAGGACACAACGGCAGCGATTTTTGGATGGTAAGAGGCGGGGAGCGAACCTGCAACCCTCAGGTTTCTGGCACGGTTTCTCTACCTACTACGCCATGCCGCCCCTAGATAGATAGGCTCCAGCGACCCCCCGTGACTCCAAAAGGGACAAGCGGTAGAAAATGGATGGATGGATGGATGTTACCTGTAGTGTTGAGCGAGAGGCTGAAGATCAAGAGGGACCAGGCAGAGGTCGGAAGTCCGTGAGCAGGCAGGAAGTCGGGGCATTAGCGGGGGCGTCAAAGGTCTGTGTCCAGGCGGGAGGTCTCGATCCAACAGGCGGTCAGGGAAGCAGAGAGAACGCGGGGAGACGAGACGCAGAGCTCGTAACGCGGGAACGGAGGGAGGCTGTGTACAGGACAGGTAGCTAGATTCTGGCACGGGATAGCAGGTTGTGCAGGCTTATGAAGGCAGGATCTCCTGATCAGCCACAGGTGCGCTGATCGCTGGCGATTAATTGCAGCTGCTTGCTGCAGCCGGACTGACGCACGCTCCCAGAGGTGGGCTCAGCGCAGCGCGGCGCACACATGAATGCGCACTGAGTTGCGCTTGGGCCGTCACATTTTTATAGCCAAACAACCATCTGGACAATTTAGAGCAGTTTTAAGCTCAAACGATTTAGCCCAAACTTTTTCCACTTGAGGGCCACAGACTGACAAATCAAAGAATAAGGGGTGGCATTTTGATAGTTGTCCACCAGGACAATATATGCAAACCCCGTTTCCATATGAGTTGGGAAATTGTGTTACATGTAAATATAAACGGAATACAATGATTTGCAAATCATTTTCGACCCATATTCAGTTGAATATGCTACAAAGACAACATATTTGATGTTCAAACTGATAAACATTTTTTTTTTTTGCAAATAATCATTAACTTTAGAATTTGATGCCAGCAACACGTGACAAAGAAGTTGGGAAAGGTGGCAATAAATACTGATAAAGTTGAGGAATGCTCATCAAACACTTAATTGGAACATCCCACAGGTGAACAGGCAAATTGGGAACAGGTGGGTGCCATGATTGGGTATAAAAGTAGATTCCATGAAATGCTCAGTCATTCACAAACAAGGATGGGGCGAGGGTCACCACTTTGTCAACAAATGCGTGAGCAAATTGTTGAACAGTTTAAGAAAAACCTTTCTCAACCAGCTATTGCAAGGAATTTAGGGATTTCACCATCTACGGTCCGTAATATCATCAAAGGGTTCAGAGAATCTGGAGAAATCACTGCACGTAAGCAGCTAAGCCCGTGACCTTCGATCCCTCAGGCTGTACTGCATCAACAAACGACATCAGTGTGTAAAGGATATCACCACATGGGCTCAGGAACACTTCAGAAACCCACTGTCAGTAACTACAGTTGGTCGCTACATCTGTAAGTGAAAGTTAAAACTCTCCTATGCAAGGGGGGTCACCCACATCTGCGGTCCTCTCCAAGGTTTCTCATAGTCATTCACATCGACGTCCCACTGGGTTGTGAGTTTTTCCTTGCCCTTATGTGGGCTCTGAACCGAGGATGTCGTTGTGGCTTGTGCAGCCCTTTGAGACACTTGTGGTTTAGGGCTATATAAATAAACATTGATTGATTGATTGATTGATTTATATCTGTTTTCCTGTGACGTGTATTTATAATTTTTTTTGCTTTTCATTTAGTTCCTTTTTATGGAGACTTTTCTTACTATATTGTGTCTGCTTCAAAATGTTACAGGAGGTTTTTAGTTCACGTGGAGCAATTTCAATTGAGATGGATGAGAACAGCTGAAGAAAACCTTCACTGTAGATTTGAGACTATTGTTTGATCTTTACTCTATAAGTGAAATCAACAACATGACAAATGGAGAGTTGGGGTCTTAAGTTAAAACTTTGGTAACAAAGAAGTAACAGTTCAACATTTAACTTGAATCAATCATTTAGTCAATCACAGCTGCTTTATACTGTTCCAAATCCATTTATCCGGGATTTCATACCATTTACAAACAAAGGTCTGATGAGCGACAACACACAGGGTTCACAATGTGGAAAAATAAAGCAAAGAGAAACTCTCTACCTTGAACTCTGCCCTCTCCTGTTACTCTGAGTTAATCTGGTCCTGACAGATAGCTATTCAGAGTATGCTTTCTAAGGGTTTCTCTCTACTAAAGTTGTTTATTTCCCCTTATTGTGAAAAGTGAAAGAACCAAACAATATAAATGCATGTATATTTGTTCATTCTGAACCTACAGACCTACTGCACCTGAAACCCATGAACAAGTGATACCTTTGGATGTTCTCATTCAATCAGGTCACTTTGGGCAGTGTTTTTCAACCACTGATGAGATACAGTCTGGTGTGCCGTGGGAGATTATCTAATTTCACCTATTTGGGTTAAAAATATTTTTTGCAAACCAGTAATTATAGTCTGCAAATGATGTGTTGTTGTTGAGTGTCGGTGCTGTCTAGAGCTCGGTAGAGTAACCGTGTAATACTCTTCCATATCAGTATTTGGCAGCCGGTAACTAATTGCTTTGTAGATGTGGGAAACAGCGGGAGGCACCGTGCAGGTAAAAAGGTGTCTAATGCTTAAACCAAAAATAGACAAAAGGTGAGTGCCCCTAAGAAAAGGCATTGAAGCTTAGGGAAGGCTATGCGGAACTAAACTAAAACTGAACTGGCTACAAAGTAAACAAAAACAGAATGCTGGACGACAGCAAAGACTTACTGTGGAGCAAAGACGGCGTCCACAATGTTCATCCGAACATGACATGACAATCAACAATGTCCCCACAAAGAAGGATTAAAAACAACTGAAATATTCTTGATTGCTAAAACAAAGTAGATGCGGGAAATATCGCTCAAAGGAAGACATGAAACTGCTACAGGAAAATACCAAAAAAAGGGAAAAAGCCACCAAAATAGAAGCGCAAGACAAGAACTAAAACACTACACACAGGAAAACAACAAAAAAGTCAAAATAAGTCAGGGGGTGATGTGACAGGTGGTGACAGTACACCTACTTTGAGACAAGAGCTATAGTGATGCATGCTTGGTTATGGTTTAAAGTCATATCCAACAATTGCGACAACGACTTTTTACTGTCAACTGAGTTTAGTTTTTTAATGATTTCTGCTGGTGGTGTGCCTCCGTTTTTTTTCAACGCAAAAAAGGTGCCTTGGCTCAAAAAAGGTTGAAAAACATTGACTTAGGGCATTCAATCAATCACAGCTAGACTGTTTATTTGGTCATAGGAAACCCAAAACCACTGAAGTGGGGAGAGTGGCCGTGCCTGAGGGTTCCTGGTTCGATCCCCAGCTTCTACCAACCTAGTCACGTTCATTGTGTCCTTGAGCAAGACACTTAACTCTTGCTCCTGATGGGTTGCATGGCAGCTCCCGCCATCAGTGTGTTAATGTGTGTGTAATTGGGTGAATGTGGAAATAGTGTCAAAGCGCTTCGAGTACCTTGAAGGTAGAAAAGCGCTATATAAAACCATTTGCCATTGCCATTTGTCATGAAGTTGGCACGTTGTGTAAATCGTAAATAAAAACAGAATATAATTATTTTCAAATCTTTTTCACCCTATATTCAATTGAATAGACTGCAAAGACAAGATACTTAATGTTCGAACTGGTAAACTTTGTTATTTTTTCCAAATATTAGCTCATTTGGAATTTGATGCCTGCAACATGTTTAAAAGTGGCAAAAAAGACTGAGAAAGTTGAGGATTGCTCATCAAACACTTATTTGGAACATCCCACAGGTGAACAGGCTAATTGGGAACAGGTGGGTGCCATGATTGGGTATAAAAGTCGATTCCATGAAATGCTCAGTCATTCACAAACAAGGATGGGGCGAGGGTCATCACTTTGTTAACAAATGCGTGAGCAAATTGTCCAACAGTTTAAGAACAACATTTTTCAACCAGCTGTTGCAAGGAATTTAGGGATTTCACCATCTACAGTTCGTAATATCATCAAAAGGTTCACACAATCTGGAGAACTTGCTGCACGTAATCTCCATCAAAAAGCGACATCAGTGTGTAAAGGATATCACCACATGGGCTCAGGAACACTTCAGAAAACCACTATCAGTAACTCCAGTTCGTCACGACATCTGTAAGTGCAAGTTAAAACTCTACTATGCAAACCCAAAGCCATTTATCAACAACACCCAGAAACGCCGCCGGCTTTGCTGGGCCCGAGCTCATCCAAAATGGACTGATGCAAAGCGGAAAAGTGGTCTGTGGTCTGACAATTACACATTTCAAATTGTTTTTGAAAATGTGGACGTCGTGTCCTCCGGACCAAAGAGGAAAAGAACCATCCGGATTGTTATAGGGGCAAAGTTGAAAATCCAGCATCTGTGATGGTATGGGGGTGTATTAGTGCCCAAGACATGGGTAACTTATACATCTGTGAAGGCACCATTAATGCTGAAAGGTACATACAGGTTTTGGAACAACATATGTTGCCATCCAAGCAACGTCTTTTTCATGGACGCCCCTGCTTATTTCAGCAAGACAATGCCAAGTCACATTCTGCACGTGTTACAACAGCGAGACTTCGTAGTAAAAGGGTGCAGGTACTAGACTGGCCTGCCTGTAGTCCAGACCTGTCTCCCATTGAAAATGTGTGGCGCATTATGAAGCCTAAAATACCACAACGAAGACCCCCGGACTGTTGAACAACTTAAGCTGTACATCAAGCAAGAATGGGAAATAATTCCACCTGAAAAGCTTCAAAAATTGGTCTCCTCAGTTCCCAAACGTTTACTGAGTGTTGTTAAAATGAAAGGCCATGTAACACAGTGGTAAAATGCCCCTGTGCCAACTTTTTTGCAATGTGTTGCTGCCATTAAATTCAAAGTTAATGATTATTTGCAACAAAAAATGAAGTTTCTCAGTTGGAACATTAAATATCTTGTCTTTGCAGTCTATTCAATTGAATATAAGTTGAAAAGGATTTGCAAATCATTGTATTCTGTTTTTATTTACTATTAACACTCTTTCCCTGAAATGATTTTCCAGGACATTTCCAGCTGCTCTAAATACATTGAATTCTACAATGTCACCTCAATTTAAGAGTGTTTTGAAGTAAGAGCTGTCTCTCTGGGCTTCGAGTTGAAGTCAACCCCGCCATTAGTTGGCGTAGTAAATGTCCCAGTGAACCAGAACTGGTCTTACTCGTTACAGCTAGAAAACGGCATACCTTTGTTTTGTGTTTTAACCTTGGGAAGGTAGAACGTGAGGGTGAAGGACAGTGCTGAGAAAAAGAAGCAGATGGTATTTATTGAATTAAAAATCGCAATCATCAAAAACATGACAGGGCGTGTCAGAATAATTGTATCTAAGTCATCACAAAACTTTGTGTTACATTGAGTTCAGTTCGCCCTGCGAGAGGACAAAAGCTGTCTTTGATCCTACCAAGCAGAAGGCTTGTATAACTCCACTGTGTAGGATGGGAAGCAACATGAAGGTGTTCTGTTTCTTTCATGTATTGTAATCCACAGAAAGATTTTTTCTTGACCCGAGATCTACAAAGTGGAGAGGAAGCAGGACCGGCCCAAGCTCCAGGGACCTTTTTTTAACTGTTTTGTGACCAAAGGCGGTGGCTGTTTACGACCCCCCTCCCTTAGAAACAGCTGTTGCCATGTAATCAGGGAATGTCCAAATAAAAGAGGAGGCGTACAATCTTTCGTCAGAGCGTGGAACACTGTGCAAGGGTACAGGTGTACGCGTTTCTCCTCATTGAGCCAAATTTAATTCTGTCTCTGTTTAATTCCTTGCTTCTTGTCTTGTTTAATGGATGTCATCAGTGTTTGAACCTGACAGGGCGTGTGACCAATTTAGCAAAGTGATTGGAGTGTATCACAGCTGGTCTGCATCATACTGGGGAACAACGTGTCTATTGCCAGTCAAGAATGTTAAAACAATATCCTTATTAATGAAAATATGGAAAAGCTGCTGATGGTGTGTTTGATGGCGAAGTATTCGTAATGCTACTGAATGTTTGTGGTACTCTCAAATGTATTGTTTTTATACAATATTTCTTACCTTAAAATTATTTTTTCTTTTTAGAAGACGATAAAATTGTGCTGTTTTGGAATTGCCATTACCAATTAAAATTGTTTTACTTAATTTCAATGGGAGACACTGATATGAGTGTTTAAGTTTAACAATAAGAGCTCCATCCCAGAAGCAACTGAGCTTGTAAATTCAGGTATTATTGTATATTCATTCCCGCCTTCCGCCCGAATGCAGCTGAGATAGGCTCCAGAACCCCCCGCGACCCTGAAAAGGACAAACCGTAGAAAATGGATGGATGGATACTATTTAAATATAAAAAAACTTGGAAATGAGTTGGAATTTCACAAGAAAAAGGTCACAATTTCACCAAAAACTTAGAATGTTGGCAGTATTATAATAAAAGTCGTAATTTTACTCAACGCAAGTCAAAATGTTACAAGAAAAACTGAACATTTGTGCAATGTTATGATAAAAGTTGGAATTTTACAAGATGGCAATTCAATGAAAAGAGTCGTAATTTTACTCGACAAAAGTCACAATTTTATGAGAAAACTTTTATAATTTTGGCAGTATTATAACAATCTGAATTTTTACTTGGCGAAATTGTGACAAAAGTCGTAATTTTACTCAAAAAATTTCACTATTTTACAAGAACAACAAAAAAATTGGCAATATTGTGATAAAAGTCTGAATTGTATATGACAAATGTCACCATTTTGCATTAAAAAGTAATAATTTTACATAAAAAAGTAATAATTTTACAAGAAATTATTGTGATATTACAGATACAGAATATGAGAAATTGTTCCCATTTTTATAAGAAAAAATCGACACATTGTGTTTATGGTTTTTTTTGGAATTTTTTGTTTGTAATTGGTTTTTAATCTTCATTATTTACTTCAAGTTATTACAGTATGTCTCTAAATACATATTTATTTTATTTGTTTTAATTAATTTTGCCAAAGGGGGCGCATTTCAATTTCTTACACCCAATTGTTATTATATATGTTGACCAGAGGGGGAGCACTTAATTTTTTTACACACACTTGTTATTTCATATGTTGACCAGAGTGGGTGCACTTTTAAAACCGACAGTCAATTTAAAAAAAAAAACCCTCCTTTTTGGGACCACCCTCATTTTGATGGATTTCACCACCAGGGGTGCAAATGAGATCTCTGTTTTTTGTAATGTGCTTAAGGCCGATGACAAACGAGTCACGGACCACAGATGGCCCCTGTGCCACACTTTGGGCAACCCAGCTGTAGAAGCTAACTGTTCATGGCCACTATAGTCTTAGTACCGTTGTGTATTTGTTCATCCTACGGTCACATATGGGACGCGGGTTGTCTTATGTGAGCACCGGAAGTCGGAAAATCAGCTGTTTGCCTGGCGGGGTTTTTTGGGGGGATGAATAGGGAAGTCCTTCTTTAGCTGTCGTCTTTTTTTATCATATATTGCTGCCTTTGCACCTGTCAATGTTTACTTTTGTATGCACATTAAATCAACAAAAAATCCTGACTTTGGAGCAATGTTCACAGACTCTAGTATTTGGATTTCAAAGGATGCAATGGGTTTCCGTATTGGGACCATGATTACGGTCCTAACTTGTTCACTCGGTCCTCATATGGAAGGTACTTTTCCTTGTTGATGTCTCATGAAGGGTAGACATACAACACACACACACACACACACACACACACACACACACACACACACACACACACACACACACACACACATTATTTAGCTACAAGATGGAACTATAAAACCGGCATTTCAGCCACTAAAGAACATATTTTCTAATAATAAAATAATTGTTTACATTGTACTAGAGATGTTGCGATAAATGGTATTTAAGATAACTCTAGTAAAACTCCTGACAATTCTTATTAACGTTTTTAAATAAACTATCAAATACTGTGATTGGTAACTGCACTTTGAAGTCAGATTTTATACTGAAATATCAAAACAGTCTACCACACAGGTGTCAAACTCAAGGCCCGGGGGCCAGATGTGGCCTGCCACTTCATTTTATTTGGCCCTCGAAAGCCTGGAAATAATATGTATCAAAAAAGTACTGTAACTTTTCTTACTGAATGTATTCTTTCTTTCTATTTTGTCCTCCATGTAATCGCAAATTATGTCAACTTAAATATTGTCTAATTATGCAAACATATATTATCAAACAATCAAACCATTTTTTAAATAGAAATAAATACTAATAATGATTTCAAAGCAAGTTGTCCATCAGATTGTGCAATGTAAAAGCAGCAATAGTGGTCAAACTGTGAAATTGACTGTGGTTTTTACAGCATTTTTGTCATGTCTGTGATTATGTTCTGTTTAAATTATGTCCTGTTTGGTTTTTGGACTCTTTTTTTGGTTCCTGTTTTCACTCCATTGTTTTGTCACCATAGAAACCATTAGTTTCACCTGTTGCACATTTGGACTCATGCACCTGTCACTAATCATGTCACTAGTATTTAAGCATGCCATTTTCTGTTGGTCGTGCTGGCGACATTACCCTTGCTATCCCTGACACTCCGTTTATGCTACTGTTAATGACACTCTGTTCATGCTTGTATTCCATGCCATAGTTTTCATGCTGCTCTTTTCTTGCCACGTGAGTTTTTGTTTATTCGTGTCACAGTAAGTGTTTTGTTTCTTGCCCATAGTCTGCCCAAGTGCTAGTTTTTGTTTCATTACACAAGTTGTGTCTACGCCTTGTGCGCACCTTTTGTTTGTACTTTGTTAGAATTAAATCATGTCCTTACCTTCACGCCATGTCCGCTCCAGTTCTCTTGCATCTCGGGAAAATGACAATTTTTCTCTAAATTAAAAAAACTGTAGTGCCGTTTTGGCATTTACAGTAATACACTGAAAAATCTACAGTTGTTGATTTGCGGTTAAAAAAAACAAACAGAAAACTGGCAGCTCAGGTGCCAAAATTTTACTGTAAAATTAAAAAAAATTTATTGACAGTAAAAAAACAAATGTAAATTTTACAGTAAAAATCTGGCAACTGAGCCATAAAAACAGCAGTATTGTTTTTTCATTTACAGTGATATACACTACATTTTGAGGTGAAATCATTCCAACTTACCATATTTTTTTTACATTTTAGTTTTTAAAAAACCTACTAAAAATGCATTGAAAAACTGTGTAATAATAGCATTCACTGTTAGAAACGGCCCTCTGGGGCCAAACATAACTGCGATGTGGCTCTCAGTGAAAACAACTTTGACACCTCTGGTCTACCAGATCCATCTATCCATCCATTTCCTACCGCTTGTCCCTAGTGGAGGAGCTAGAGCCTATCCCAGCAGATTTTCATGCTTTCATATGGAGTCTCAAATCAAATATTGATTATTTTGATGCATTAGTTGTTTCGGAAAGTGTACATCGTTAACAGGACCACAGTGTCAAGTAACTAAATAATCAAGATCGTTTCTAAATGAAACACACACTTTTCTTAGCTATTGGTCCCTGTTTTTGTGTATTTGGGATCTGCATGGCGGAGATATTTATAAAACCATATTTCCTTCTTCTATACTGCCTCTAAACGAGCTGTTTTGAATTTGCCCAATTTGTGAGGTTTTTCCCAAGTGTGAGGTCAGCGGATATCTCCATACATGGTAAAGTTTTAACCAAAGAACTTTGCGCGAGTCCACCATTGTAGTCCGACTTGGTTAATAAGCTCCTTTTCCACAATCCTCTTGTGGGGCAGACTGGCTTGAACATTCACATGCATCCTCCACTGTTGCCATTTCTATTAAAAACTAGCGTACTAATAATGGAAAGGCTGCCATCAGAAATATATTTTGTTATATTGTTATATTTTGTCCACTTAAAAACATCTTCAAGTGCTGCCATACTAACAAATATTTAAAACAATAAAAGCTCAGCCATCACTATCAGTGCAGCAATTGAAACATGCATGAGAGCAGGTTTTCTAAGTGTTTCTAAGATAATTTACCATATTTTCCGGACTATAAGGCGCACCGGATTATAAGGCGCACTTATTTTACTAATTTTGTGACACACGGAATTTTGGATTTTCATTTGTTGCCACTTCAAATCATCAAAATTAAATGAAATAAACATTTGAATGCATCAGTCTGTGTGCAATGAATAAATATAATGTACAAGTTACACCTTTTGAATGCAATTACTGAAATAAATCAAGTTTTTCAAAATATTCTAATTTACTGGCATCACCCAACCATGCAAATTTTGCATTTCCTTTGGAAATCGAGGTCCCAGAGTCTGGAGGAAGACAGGAGAGGCACAGGATCCACGTTGCCTGAAGTCTAGTGTAAAGTTTCCACCATCAGTGATGGTTTGGGGTGCCATGTCATCTGCTGGTGTCGGTCCACTCTGTTTCCTGAGATCCAGGGTCAACGCAGCCGTCTACCAGCAAGTTTTAGAGCACTTCATGCTTCCTGCTGCTGACCTGCTCTATGGAGATGGAGATTTCAAGTTCCAAAAGGACTTGGCGCCTGCACACAGCGCAAAATCTACCCGTGCCTGGTTTACGGACTATGGTATTTCTGTTCTAAATTGGCCCGCCAACTCCCCTGACCTTAGCCCCATAGAAAATCTGTGGGGTATTGTGAAAAGGAAGATGCAGAATGCCAGACCCAAAAACGCAGAAGAGTTGAAGGCCACTATCAGAGCAACCTGGGCTCTCATAACACCTGAGCAGTGCCAGAAACTCATCAACTCCATGCCACGCCGCATTAACGCAGTAATTGAGGCAAAAGGAGCTCCAACCAAGTATTGAGTATTGTACATGCTCATATTTTTCATTTTCATACTTTTCAGTTGGCCAACATTTCTAAAAATCCCTTTTTTGTATTAGCCTTAAGTAATATTCTAATTTTGTGACACACGGAATTTTGGATTTTCATTTGTTGCCACTTCAAATCATCAAAATTAAATTAATATCTATAAATATATAGATATATATCTATATATATATGAAATACTTGACTTGGTGAATTCTAGCTGTAAATATACTCCTCCCCTTTTAGCCACGCCCCCGTCCCACCCCGACCACGCCCCCTCCCGAAATCGGAGGTCTCAAGGTTGGCAAGTATGCCGCTGACCTCTGTCAGTTAACGTATTCTACCACTTGGTGGCTGAGTTGCTGTTGTTCCCAAACTCTTCCATTTTCTTATAATAAAGCACACAGTTGACTTTGGAATATTTAGGATCGAGGACATTTCACGACTGGATTTGTTGCACACTGGAAATCACTGAGCTCCTGAGAGCGGCCCATTCTTTCACAATGTTTGTAGAAACAGTCTCCATGCCTAAGTGCTTGATTTTATACACCTGTGGCCGGGCCAAGTGATTAGAACACCTGATTCTGATCATTTGGATGGGTGGCCAAATACTTTTGGCAATATACAGGTAAAAGCCAGTAAATTAGAATATTTTGAAAAACTTGATTTATTTCAGTAATTGCATTCAAAAGGTGTAACTTGTACATTATATTTATTCATTGCACACAGACTGATGCATTCAAATGTTTAGTTTTTCAAAATATTCTAATTTACTGGCTTTTACCTGTAGTGTATATAGTGTGACTGCCATCTACTGGTCACACTTGTCGTTACACCATGTACCAAATAAAATAGCTTTTGAGGTCGGTAAGCACAACCAAAAAGATTCCGTCTCAAGATTCTGTTGAGAAAATGAAAGGATTTTAAGTGGGCCTTATCGTCCGAAAAACAACGGTAGCCAAAAGATTTAAGTGTGTGTGACTTTTTCAGCACATTCAACAAGAATTATGACTTTGGTCACAATAAGGACATTTTGTATATCGTTACATCTTGCACTCACCTGAAAAGAAACATTTTAAATGATGACACAGCCATAGAACATCAACTTCACCAATGAATCTGACCTGGGTGTCCACAATGAGAGGTCCGGTAACAGTGACACACGGTCTCCGTCTTTCCATGCCAGACTTTCCGCAGACTTCTGATCTTCAGTCGATGTTTGCATCTTCACTTTTCATTAGAGATGTCCAATAATGTCTTTTTTGCCGATATCTGATATTGTCAAACTCTTAATTACCGATTCCGATATCAACCGATACCGATATATACAGTCGTGGAATTAACACATTATTATGCCTAATTTTGTTGTGATGCCCCGCTGGATGCATTAAACAATGTAACAAGGTTTTCCAAAATAAATCAACTCAAGCTATGGTAAAAAATGCCAACATGGCACTGCCATATTTATTATTGAAGTCACAAAGTGCATTATTTTTTTTTAACATGCCTCAAAACAGCAGCTTGGAATTTGGGACATGCTCTCCCTGAGAGAGCATGAGCAGGGAAGGGGGTTTGAGGTGGGGGGAGTAGGGGGTGGCAGGGGGTGTATATTTTGGCGTCCCGGAAGAGTTAGCGCTGCAAGGGGTTCTGGGTATTTGTTCTGTTGTGTTTGTGTTGTGTTACGGTGCGAGTGTTCTCCCGAAATGTGTTTGTCATTCTTGTTTGGTGTGGCGCATATTTGTAACAGTGTTAAAGTTGTTTATACGGCCACCCTCAGTGTGACCTGTATGGCTGTTGACCAAGTATGTCTTGCATTCACTTGTGTGTGTGAAAAGCCGTAGATATTATGTGATTGGGCCGGCACGCAAAGGAAGTGCCTTTATGGTTTATTGGCGGTCTGTACTTCTCCCTACGCCCGTGTACACAGCGGCGTTTTAAAAAGTCATACATTTTACTTTTTGAAACCGATACCGATCATTTTCGATATTACATTTCAAAGCATTTATCGGCCGATAAAATCGGACTGCCTACTTTTCATTAAATGAAACATCGGGAGGTTCCGACTCTTTCTCTCCTTGTTCTGCCTTCTTTGCCGATTCATCTGTTCTTTTGTTTCACTGTTGGATTCTTCTGTCCTCGTCTGGGCAACACTTCCATCAGCTGTTTATGTCTTGTCCTTTTACTTCACCCTTTATCCCATGCCAATTTGTTGTCAACACAACTCTTCCTCTTCTTTTGGTCAATACTTTCATTTTCCTAAATGCTAATAGAGCTTTCCTCATCATGATTTGCAGTGGACAACATCTTATCTTCCACTTCAATCATTAGACTTAAACTTTTTTTTTATAGCTCAAACTGCTAATGAGAGTGCAAAATATTGTCAGCTCTGTCTCTATTAAAAAGCAGTCTTTATTCGTGTTCAAGGCCAGTTAATTGTTCAATGTCATCATCATCGGCGGTCACTCGAACGAGTATGACGATCCTCCTGATAGGGTGTATCCCTTTATGAAGATGCCTGTGCGTGACTTACTTTAACGTGGGGGAACTGGTGCACAGACAGTCACCACACGATCCTTGACAGAATCGGGTCAGGGTCCAGTGGCATGGAGTCCAAGACGACTGGGGACCCTTTTCTGCTGCAGCCTTCTCCCGCCATCGCAGCTGTTGTGGTAGTATCTTAAATCTACCGTCTTCCGCCTGCTCCGCCGTTGAGGTCTTCACCGTATCCCTGGCTAGGGGGCAGTCAGGTACTAGGCCTTTGCCAAGGGCCACCAGGGGTAACAGTAGTAAAGGGGTTAACCTCCTAGTGCCCCAAGACACCATAGAGGAGCCTCCACTGCTGGATGCACTTTAACGTCATGCCCAGGACACATACCACAACAGAATGTTCAATGTGCACTGTAATTGATTCATCAAAACATTATATTGTCTATATATTAAGTGTACCAAAAAAGGAGTTAACTGAGGGAGTCATCACTAATTCTCTTTGTACAGTAGGAAGGGGATTTATATGGCCCTATTCGTCACAGTTTCCCTGACACATGAAACGTGACAAATTTGGGAAATGCGCTATCCACTTTTGCCACCAGATGGCAGTATATTGTTGGATATCTTAAAATGTGTTTTGACTTTGACCACCACATCACTTGCTATGTAGAGTGGCGCTTTCCATAATTTTCGGAAGACTGTCTTGCAAAATGATTAACCCTCCACCTTCCTTCTTTTCTTTCCAAGATTGTGCAGCTGTAGTGGCTGCTGGTGGCAGGAGCTCTGCGCTCTTGTGTCATCATTTTGTGTTCATGATGTTTCCCTCTTGCTTTCGTGTGGTTTTTTGCCTTTTGGGTCGGGACCCTCTGGGACTGTGTGACAAGGGGTGGCACTTTCCTGACTTCTGCGGTTCTTTTTTGTGGACTTCTGAGTCTGCCTCCCGGGAGCCTTTTGGCCATGGGCACCAGCTGCTGGGTCTCTGCCACACCAGTCCGTTTGGAGAGATCTGGAGGAGATGCGGATCAAGAGACAGGGCTGCGGAGCTAGCGCTGAGCGCCGGGACGGACATGCTTCACAGTGTCTTGGCTGAATGAGCAGGTATCGGACACCTCGGTCTCCTTGGATGTATCCTCGCTCATTCATGCGGATTGGACAATGGCCGAGAGTTGGTGGCCGGCCAAGGCTGGAGTCGGTTGCTTTGTTGGGTCTGCTCCTGTCTCTGGCCATGCTGCCCCCACCCCAGCAGACGATGGCATGGAACACCGCAGAGGCTACCACAGTGTATGTTTTTTTGTATTTTTTAGTAGCTGTATGTAGAAATGGCTGGTTGCATCAGCTATGCTATTTTTAATGTCTTTAATGTCATTTGTGTTCTTTGATGTTTCCCTCTTATACAAATACTTATGTGTGCTATGGCTATGAGATTTTTTTCCTTTGGCCCAGGCTTAGACTGAATTTTTTTTCCTCCCCCCTCCTTAGCGTTTACCTGTTTCTCACTTTTTTTGTAAGGGGCGCCAAAAATTGTCAGACCCGTCAGCGATCCTGTTCTGTCTCCCTGTAATGTTTGTCTGCTCTTGAATGGGATTGTGTTGAAAATCCTAATTTCCCCTCTGGGATTAATAAAGTGCTTCTGATTCTGATTCTCATTCTCTTAGGCAAACTCCACCTAGGAATGAGGCTTTTGGGAATCAATCAATCAATCAATCAATGTTTATTTATATAGCCCTAAATCACAAGTGTCTCGAAAGGCTGCACAAGCCACAACGACATCCTCGGTACAAAGCCCACATAAGGGCAAGGAAAAACTCACCCCAGTGGGACGTCGATGTGAATGACTATGAGAAACCTTGGAGGGGACCGCATATGTCGGTAACCCCCCCCCCTCTAGGGGAGACCGAATGCAATGGATGTCGAGTGGGTCTGACATAATATTGTGAGAGTCCAGTCCATAGTGGATCCAACATAATAGTAAGAGTCCAGTCCATAGTGGGGCCAGCAGGACACCATCCCGAGCGGAGACGGGTCAGCAGCGCAGAGATGTTCCCAGCCGATGCACAGGCGAGCGGTCCACCCCGGGTCCCGACTCTGGACAGCCAGCACTTCATCCATGGCCACCGGACCTGTGCCCCCCCCCCCCCTCCACAAGGAAAAGGGGAGCAGAGGAGAAAAGAAAAGAAACGGCAGATCAACTGGTCTAAAAGGGGGGTCTATTTAAAGGCTAGAGTATACAAATGAGTTTTAAGATGGGACTTAAATGCTTCTACTGAGGTAGCATCTCTAATTGTTACCGGGAGGGCATTCCATAGTACTGGAGCCCGAATAGAAAACGCTCTATAGCCCGCAAACTTTTTTTGGGCTCTGGGAATCACTAATAAGCCAGAGTTCTTTGAACGCAGATTTCTTGCCGGGACATATGGTACAATGCAATCGACAAGATAGGACGGAGCTAGACCGTGTAGTATTTTATACGTAAGTAGTAAAACCTTAAAGTCACATCTTAAGTGCACAGGAAGCCAGTGCAGGTGAGCCAGTATAGGCGTAATATGATCAAACTTTCTTGTTCTTGTCAAAAGTCTAGCAGCCGCATTTTGTACCAATTGTAATCTTTTAATGCGAGACATAGGGAGACCCGAAAATAATACGTTACAGTAGTCGAGACGAGACGTAACGAACGCATGAATAATGATCTCAGCGTCGCTAGTGGATAAAATAGAACGAATTTTAGCGATATTACGGAGATGAAAGAAGGCCGTTTTAGTAACACTCTTAATGTGTGACTCAAACGAGAGAGTTGGGTGGAAGATAATACCCAGATTCTTTACTGATTCGCCTTGTGCAATTGTTTGGTTGTCAAATGTTAAGGTGGTATTATTAAATACATGTCGGTGTTTAGCAGGACCGATAATCAACATTTCCGTTTTCTTGGCGTTGAGTTGCAAGAAGTTAGCGGACATCCATTGTTTAATTTCATTAAGGCACGCCTCCAGCTGACTACAATCCGGCGTGTTGGTCAGCTTTAGGGGCATGTAGAGTTGGGTGTCATCGGCATAACAATGAAAGCTAACACCGTATTTGCGTATGATGTCGCCTAGCGGCAGCATGTAAATACTAAAGAGTGCAGGGCCAAGAACCGAACCCTGAGGAACTCCGCACGTTACCTTAACATAGTCCGAGGTCACATTATTATGGGAGACACACTGCATCCTGTCAGTAAGATAAGAGTTCAACCACGACAAGGCTAAGTCTGACATACCAATACGTGTTTTGATACGCTCTAATAAAATATTATGATCGACGGTATCGAAAGCAGCGCTAAGATCAAGAAGCAGCAACATAGATGACGCATCAGAATGCATCGTTAGCAGTAGATCATTAGTCATTTTTGCGAGGGCTGTCTCCGTAGCGTGATTTGCCCTGAAACCGGATTGAATCCCTTCCTTACTGTAAATGCTGTATTAAAATAGTTTCTACTTTTTACAAAAATGATAACATTTGAACTACACACAGATTGCTTCTTGAAATAATAGTCACTATGTAAAAGAACATCTCTTCAAAAAGACAATATCCTTGTACTTTACACAACCTTAACAGAAATGAGCTATTTTCAATTGTGCTATGTGGTACATCAAGAGTTATTGTACTGCAAAAAGTAACCGCCGGTAACCAGACGACACTTTAAAACAAAAGTCATATTTTTAATTTTACACATTTAAAAACTTAACAACAAAAGTCATTGTGGAGAGGGACGTGGTCCACGCGTTCCCTGCGGGCAGGGCGTGTGCAGGTGCCGGCCATGAAGCAGATAGACAGGTGAGTGGATATCTCAGCTGGAACGAGACCATGAGGGGAGGTTGATGGAAGCCAGGAGGGTGCAGCTGAGGAGGTGGCGCCGAGGAGCGAGCAGGGAGAAGCGGAGCTGAAAAGCAACTCGCAAAATACTTTTCCTTATTTGCAAAAATAAAGAAGTCTGTATGTCCTTCCTTTTCATCTCACTCTCCCTCCTGGCTTCCATCAACCTCCCCTCATGGTCTCCGACGCTGCTAATAAAGAAACAGGTGATTAGATAACTCCTTCCAGCTGAGATATCCACTCACCTGTCTGCTGCTTCATGGCCGGCACCTGCACACTCCCTGCCCGCAGGGAACGCGTGGACCACGCCCCTCTCCACAGTCATATTTTAATATTACACATTTAAAAACTTAACAACAAAAGTCATATTTTAATTTGAGACATTTAAAAAAATCAGATCCAGCCCTTAGCTGATGTAGGTTTTCACTTTTTGTGCAATGAAGCCACAGCAGATTGGACACCAGTACACAGCCTGTGCACAGACCTCACATGTGGTGAGGTGACCACACGGGACAAAGACTATACAGGACTTTCTGTCCATGCAGACACTGCACTCCAGTTCCTTGCCTGGAAAATAAATAAAACAAATTGTATTAGTCAATTAGATTAGAT
This sequence comes from Nerophis lumbriciformis, assembly GCF_033978685.3. Lineage (NCBI taxonomy): Eukaryota > Metazoa > Chordata > Actinopteri > Syngnathiformes > Syngnathidae > Nerophis > Nerophis lumbriciformis. Next base: position 35,107,225 of record NC_084561.2, read on the forward strand.
ATTTGATTAAACTTCAATCTGTCCTGTCCTATTCTGATAACGCAGATAAAATCATGAACAACACATTAAAGGCATTTTTTTCAATTTTAGTTGCCCTTATTTTTTGTCTATACTTTTAAACTGTTTTTTTAATATTAAGTTATGCTGTGAATAAATTCCCTACATTGGTGTAGCATTAAATAAACCCTACTTCTGTAACAGTGGCCACTCTGTGACCACACATCCCCATTTCAGAAGTGAAGTCAAGCAGCACTGGCTAATGAGCTAACAAGCCCCATTGTCCAGTGCAGCACTTAAGGCATCAGGCAATAAAGTTTACATCAATCACATACAGTCACACAGCCACACTTCTTTCTGCTCTTTTTTTTTTTATTATTAGACACGTCAAATCGTGTAAGAATAACAATATTGTAACTTAGACATGCATGGTCCCATTTTATTGTTTCTAATAGGGTTTGATTTTGTAGGTTGTTGATATAAACTGAACCCATCAAGGCTCAAAGTGACTTGTTCTCGAAAATATAAAACTTGCTTTATCAGTATAATGCTTCAAATCCTGCTTTGAATATCACTGTAACCATCATTCGTTGCTTCCTTATATATATGTATATGAATGTGTATATATATATATATATATATATATATATGTGTGTGTGTATATATATATATATATATATATGTGTATATATATATACAGTATATATATATATATATATATATATACATATTAGAGATGTCCAATAATGTTTTTTTTGCTGATATCCGATGGAATTAACACATTATTATGCCTAGGTTGGGGGGGGGGGGGGGGGGGGGGTAATATTGTAGCGTCCCAGAAGAGCTAGTGCTGCAAGGGGTTCTGGGTATTTGTTCTGTTGTGTTTATGTTGTGTTACGGTGCGGATGTTCTCCCGAAATGTGTTTGTCATTCTTGTTTGGTGTGGGTTCACAGTGTGGCGCATATTTGTAACAGTGTTAAAGTTGTTTTTACGGGCACCCTCAGTGTGACCTGTATGGCTGTTGACCATGTATGCATGCATTCACTTGTGTGTGTGAAAAGTCGGCACGCAAAGGCAGTGCCTTTAAGGTTTATTGGCGCTCTGTACTTCTCCCTACGTCCGTGTACACAGCGGCGTTTTAAAAAGTCATGAATTTTATTTTTTGAAACCGATACCGATAATTTTGAAACCGATACCGTTAATTTCCGATATTACATTTAAAGCATTTATCGGCCGATAATATCGGCAGTCCGATATTATCGGACATCCCTAATACATACATATATACATATACATGAATATATATACATGAATGAATGAAAATCATCAGCACAAATTGTTGCATTAATTTTTGTTTTGTTGGTTAAAATGTATTTCTCATTATTTATGTAGTTTATTAAATTTTCAAGTTGGTTAAAAATGTTTATAGTTTAAATAGAGATTCAAATGTTTTCAATCTCAGGCAAATTGATACACATTAAATATGTGTTAAGGACTAAAAAACATTGTTAACAAAGTTAGTCTGTGTAAGTAAATCTATATTTATTTATTTATTTTGTTTCGTTATTTTAATATGGATACAGTGTTATGCAGCGGTGTACTTATAACAAATGCTATCGACAAATTATGCCAATTATAGTTGCAAAATATTTTCTTCTTCCTGGGTTAGGTAGACGGGGTGTAACAAATAATTGATAAGCACTGGTCTAAATGTACTTGGCTGAGGTTTAGAGCCTTTGTGATCACGTGGCTCTCAACAACCGTGGGGTGTAAATGCCAGGAGCCTGCCCTGTTTGACACAAATAAACCATACCATACCAAAATTGATATTGAAAAATGTTCAACCTAAAAAGTATTGGCGGTACTGGCCCTTTGTATTTTCATGGTATCGGATCAACACAAAAAATGTCAGTATCGCACTCGTATCAGGGTGGTCACAACATATGGCTAAAATGTGCCTGTTTGTGTAAAACACTGTTGACATAGCGTACATGTGGTGTCGGATAAATATTGTGATATATTGAAAGTTACTCCGACACACCTGACTCCATATTAAATAGGTTTTAAATTGAAAAATAATACTTTAAAGACATTTACCATTTTTGTCTGCAGGTAATCCCTTCGGCGGTCTTGATATCTGAAAGCACATGTGTTCATAGTTCAGAACAGACCAAAAATATATAACATCTTTGAAAATATAACTAAATAGGCTGGAAAATGTAGAGATTTTGAATAGATCTGCATCATGCTTGCTTCTTTTCACTGAGCTTGGTGTAACAAAGTGCAGTGTAAGTACCAATATACATTTTCTATAACAAATTAGGTATGACTACTTATAAATCACTTTATAGTGTCACAATACAAAAATCTAGCTGTTCAGCATGTACTTTATTTAAAAATTCCAGCGAGGGCTGCATACTGAATGTTGAGACTGCTTTAATTCTACTTTTTTTAAAAGGCTAAAAAAAAATCATATTATAGATACAAAGTCAAATCTTTGTACTGGTTGTTGGTATCAACATTTTCGCTTTTCTGTTACGCTCGAGACTCGAACCTGGGTGGCTGGCGTGAGAGAAGAGCGTGCTAGCTACCAAGCTAAAACCCGGGCTCAGGCCCGGTAGCTGGCATGCTTGTCTGTCATGCCCGCGACCAAGGTTCGAGTCCCGGGCATAACAAAAAGCAGGGACTGAACCATGCGGGTTACACAAGCTTAACTGCTATTTTAAAGTTAAAGTACCAATGATTGTGGCGAAAATATCCTCTGCATTTGACCCATCACTCTTGATCACCCCCCAGCAGCGGTGGCCACGCTCGAGAATCCTTTATGGTGATTTAACCCCCAATTCAAACCCTTGATGCTGAGTGCCTAGCAGGGAGGTAATGGGTCCCATTTTTATAGTCTTTGGAATGGGTTTGAACTCACGACCTACCGATCTCAGGGTGGACATTCTAACCACTAGGCCACTGAGTAGATAACCATAGCTGCTAGCATGCCTTCTCCTGCTTGTTCTCGGTGTGTAACACGTATAGCACCGTCCTAATACTTAACAATACTTAAGATAATAAGAAATGCTGTTTATTTGCTGTAATGGAGGTGATTAATAACTTACGGGACTGTCTCCACACTGTATATGGCAATACACAATTAGCTACAAGCTAGTCAACCGGTGGAATAAAAATACAATGTCAGCCATTAAAAGGCTATCACATACTTTTTCATAAAAATCGTCCGATAATGACTGGTGACCGATCTGTCAACACATTCCTACATAAGAAACTAAGAAATGTAGGTTTTTTTTGCAGCAATGGAGGTGATTATTAACTTGAGGGAGTGGCTTCACACTGTATTTGTGGATCAAGAATTAACAGCGAGCTTGTCAGCCTGGAGATTAAAAATTAATAGAAAAGATTGGTGTTTGTGATCGGCATGAAAAGGCATTAATCTGCAATGGCGATCACATACTTATTCAAGAAAATCGGTGGCTGATCGATCAGCACATCCCTTGTTAGGAGTCTTTCGAGATTTCTTAAACTGGTGTGAAGGTAAATTGATAAACTAATAGGTATTTAATTATATTTCCTGGATCCTCAATATAAAGACTCCAAAATAACTCAAAGTCAAAATAAAGACACGTAATTGAATTAATGCGATGGCAACATGGCATGAACTACAGGTTAAGGGCCTGCATTTTTAACTCATGTATACGATTTAAGGCACCGTAATCATTCAATGATGCTCAGCTTTGAATGTTCTCATCACATCTCCCAACTTTTCTGTCAGTCCATTTACCTGCTGTCTGAGCGCATTCAGTTCATTCTTCTGCAAAAAAAAACCCAGACATTACATACATATGATCATACAGCTGTGCAATGAAGTAATGTGATTAATAAAAATAGCCTTACAGTAGTAAAAGTACAACAAACCTGAGCTGTAAATGCTCTAAAGACTGGGCGAAACATTTTCTTCACCTTCTCCTGCAGCAGATCATGCATGTCAGTGAAACAATTGTACATTTGATATACATGTGTAGCATGTTTTGCATTTTGTAAATACAGTAAAGTTAGGGTAGCACATTGTCATTTGTTTTAGTACAAAAAGTTGTAGTAGTTTTTTCTTCGATCCCTCAGGCTGTACTGCATCAACAAGCGACATGTGTAAAGGATATGGGCTCAGAAACACTTCAGAAATCAACTGTCAGTAACTACAGTTGGTCGCTACATCTGTAAGTGCAAGTTAAAACTCTCCTATGCAAGGCGAAAACCGTTTATCAACAACACCCAGAAACGCCGTCGGCTTCGCTGGGCCTGAACTCATCTAAGATAGACTGATACAAAGTGGAAAAGGGTTCTGTGGTCTGACGAGTCCACATTTCAAATTGTTTTTGGAAACTGTGGACGTCGTGTCCTCCGGACCAAAGAGGAAAAGAACCATCCGGATTGTTATAGGCGCAAAGTTGAAAAGCCAGCATCTGTGATGGTATGGGGGTGTATTAGTGCCCAAGACATGGGTAACTTACACATCTGTGAAGGCGCCATTAATGCTGAAAGGTACATACAGGTTTTGGAGCAACATATGTTGCCATCCAAGCAACGTTACCATGGACGCCCCTGCTTATTTCAGCAAGACAATGCCAAGCCACGTGTCACATCAACGTGGCTTCATAGTAAAAGAGTGCGGGTACTAGACTGGCCTGCCTGTAGTCCAGACCTGTCTCCCATTGAAAATGTGTGGCGCATTATGAAGCCTAAAATACCACAACGGAGACCCCCGGACTGTTGAACAACTTAAGCTGTACATTAAGCAAGAATGGGAAATAATTCCACCTGAGAAGCTTAAAGAATTGGCCTCCTCAGTTCCCAAACGTTTACTGAGTGTTGTTAAAAGGAAAGGCCATGTAACACAGTGGTAAAAATGCCCCTGTGCCAACTTTTTTGCAATGTGTTGCTGCCATTAAATTCTAAGTTTATGATTATTTGCAAAAAAAAAAAAAAAGCTTCTCAGTTTGAACATTAAATATCTTGTCTTTGCAGTCTATTCAATTGAATATAAGTTGTAAAGGATTTGCAAATCATTGTATTCCGTTTATATTTACATCTAACACAATTTCCCAACTTATATGGAAACGGGGTTTGTATATCTTGAAGTCGACGCCGCTGTTTTTTTCCCCAGACACTCGAAAATAAAATAAACTTCATAAACATTATATAGATTCACCCGGTCACATCATTTGGTACGCCTGCACATTCGCCGATTGATTCAGACGCGCATAAAAAAACTGCTTTGGGCAGCATTTATATAACCGCATGTTGGTGTTAATATGCACATATTATTCATTAGATGAAAATACTACTTATCCTTCCTTGTGGTCTACATAACATTTGATACTTTATACTTTCCAGACCGTTTTCAAGCCGCTTTCTGACCGTCGCTTCATGATGCACCTTTTTCAGGGCGGCCTCATTTACGTCCCTCCACTTCGTATTCACCCCGTTAACCATGTTGTTTTTAGCGCTTCCATATGAAGTCTGACAGATTTAAGTTACAACAAACGCTACTTTGTATTAGAAAAAGCACAACAGGCGAATAAACCAAAAGAACTTAACTACAACTTCGGACTACAACTGGATAAAAAATGGTAGACTCGTACAAAGCTCTTCCATATATGGAGATATTCGCTGACGTAACTAAGACAAAATTCCAAAAGGCTTGTTTGGAACAAGTTTAGAAGAAGGCAAGATTGTTTTCTACACATCTCTCATTTCAAATATTCGAGACTAATTGGGATCCTAAATGCACAAAAACAGGTACCTACAAACAACAAAAGTTGGTTTTGCATAATAGGACCCCTTTAATGTTTAAATAAGTACATCCACCTTAGAATAATACATAATGTTGGATATAGAAAACATACAAATCCTTTATTTATTAAATCACAATTATTGAAATTCAATGATTTGGTGCATTTGCAAACAGCTAAAATGATGTACAAAGCAAACTACAACCTGCTACCCAAGAATGTACAACAGTTCTTCTCAACAAAAGAGGAGGAATATAACCTTAAAGGAAAATCTAATTTAAAACTGTCAGGCTTGTCCCTGACAGTTTGGTTAAGTTTTAGTTTTTCCTCTGTGTTTGTTTTATTTCCTGTCAGCACTCTTATTTTGGTTCAGTTTCCTGTTTGTCTCTCTGAGTGCTGTGTCCCCTCAGCTGTGGCTGATTGGCACCTGGCCACACCTGGTGTCAATCAGCCAGCTGCTAATTGAACCTGCTTTGCACTCCAGTCAGGGCTGGAGTAATGTCTACCTGTCCTTGTCAATGTGATTGTCATTACTACTTGTCATTGTAACGGTAAGCTTTATTCTGTAGCTGTTTGCAGCTTTCTGTCTTTTTGTTCCTAGTTCCTGTTTGCTCGTTCTTGTTCCCTGTTTCCAGTTTGTCCGTTCCTGGTTCCTGGTTTGAGTTTTACATTTATTTTCGACATTAAACCATGTTTTCCCGCACAAAGCCTGCCTTCTCTGCATCTTGGGGTTCGTCACCAACAACTCGTGACAAAAACATTTGTATGCTCGTACAACACTTAAAACATTTAGTATATCAGTATGTGGAATTAAATTATGGACCGGATTAACCAAAGAAATCAAACAAAGCACCAATATGATTCAGTTTAAGAGACTGTTCAAACTACAAGTGTTCACAAAGTACACAGAACAAAAATTATGACATCTTGAACCCTTTTTTTTTTTTTATTGAGACAAAGATTATGTATGTATTTAATATTTGTATGCTTACTATGGTACATTATTTAATTATTATTTATTTGTTCACTGTTCTGTTACAGAGAACAAGGAAATTGGATAAAATTGCTATGTATGAAAAGGGGTAGGATTAAATAAGCTCTGCTTCTTCCTACTTCTTTTTCGACGAGCTGTAATGAAACAACTGGAAATACTGTATGTGATGCATCACATTGTATCGTATGCATGTTTGAAATAAACTGAAACTGAACTGAACTGAACCGAACCTCACATAACCAGACCGCGTAACCTTGCAAACAATTCCTCTCATTGACTACGAACACATTTGACCTCCTGCTTACGGCGTTCCACGCGCCTCGCATTGCACAGGGGATTCTGAGAGATGTAGTTTATTTTTAGACCCGGCCAACGCTAAAGGGCTGGAAAAAACTACACGCCAAGATTTTGTTTGATACCATCAGGCGTCACGGTATTATTGTGAAGACTTTAAAACCGAAATACCGCGGTATCTGCAATACCGTTACACCCCTACTAATAATGGGTTGAATTTACTTAGCCCTTTTCTAGATAGTGAAAGCGCTTTAGAGCAAGAACTGAGAACCCATCATTCTCATATTCATATCTCATATTCAAATACTTAAATGTTATTCATGTATGACATTTTTAAATGTAATTAATTTCATTGACAAGCAGTTCTATTATGGCTGGGGTGCTCACACTTTTTCTGCAGGCGAGCTACTTTTCAATTGATCAAGTTGTGGGGATCTACCTCATTCATATATATAATTTACATTTACTTATTTATGAAATATATGTTTTTGTTAACAAGTTAAAGGTGTTTAATGATAATACAAGCATGTTTAACACATAGTTAATATTGTTAAAAAATTAAAGGTGTTTAATGATAATACAAGAATGTTTAAAACATATAGTTAATATTGTTAACAAGTTAAAGGTGTTTAATGATAATGCAAGCATGTTTAACACATATAGTTAATATTGTTAAAAAATTAAAGGTGTTTAATGTTAATACAAGAATGTTTAATACATATAGTTAATATTGTTAACAACTTAAAGGTGTTTAAAGATAATACAAGCATGTTTAACACATATAGTTAATATTGTTAATAAGTTAAAGGTGTTTAAAGATAATACAAGAATTTTTAACACATATAGATTCCTTTCTTTCATGAAGACAAGAATATAAGTTGGTGTATTACCTGATTCTGATGACTTGCATTGATAGGAATCAGACAGTGGTGCTGATAATGTCCGCATTTTCGAATGGAGGAGAAAAAAAGTCCTCCTTTCTGTCCAATACCACATGCAAGTGGTTGGTTTTTGGCATCTTATTTGTCCAGCTTCCGTACTCCTTTGTATACACTTTTCAAGAAATACATTGTCGGCAAACTCCGTAGCTTGCTAGCTTGTGCACGCCAGCTTTCTGAGACTCTTATTTTGTTAGCGCAACTGTGCAACTGTGCAGTCGGTCTTTGGAGTTTTGACGACAGGTACGGCGCCAGTCTGTTGAAATAAAGTGTTTCTCGCCTTCCAGTCGGTAATTTTAATGAGCTGGCAGCAGCCAGCGTCATCTCAGAAGACCCTCGGGTGCCGTGAATGTCAATCAAGTGACGAAAGTGACGTCATAGTGAAGATTTATGATCGCTCATTTTTAGGACTATTTTTTTAATGCCTGGCTGGTGATCGACTGACACACCCTCCGAGATCGACCGGTAGCTCGCGATCGACGTAATGAGCACCCCTGTATTATGGTCATACTCTTGTTTGCTAGCGGCTACGATTTCAGTACTATTGAAGATCTTTGCTCCTTCTCTTAACGTGGACCCCAACTCAAACAAATTGAAAAACTTATTCGGGTGTTACCATTTAGTGGTCAATTGTACCTGGGGATAGGTTGATTGGCAACACTAAATTGGCCCTAGTGTGTGAATGTGAGTGAGAATGTTGTCTGTCTATCTGTGTTGGCCCTGTGATGAGGTGGCGACTTGTCCAGGGTGTTTCCCGCCTTCCGCCCGAATGCAGCTGTGGCTCCAGCACCACCCGTGACCCCGAAAGGGACAAGCGGTAGAAAATGGATGGATGGATGGATGTACGGAATATGTACTGTACTGTGCAATCTACTAATAAAAGTCTCAATCAATCAAAAACTACATTTTCTGGATGTTCGCGCTACCATCTGAGTCATGCCGCCTCAAAAATTGTAAACAGAACATCATCGTCATTTATTTAGCAATGATAGCAACTTCCTTTTTTGGTCTGGTTCCTACCGTTATCGTCCACACCTGTACCATTAAGGAACTGCGTTTCAGTACCCATCCCAATGCGTGAGTATATGTGACAATGAGGTTGTTCTCAGCAGCAAAGTACATTTACAACAACAATATTCAAAAACATACTCACTGTCATATTCCTCTTGTCTTCCTCATATGCTTTCTTAGCCTGTTCCTGCAGGGAGATGAACTCAATGGTCTTCATCTTCAGGTCCCAAGAAAGGTTTTTGTTGATCTCCATTGTTCTGCTCAGCGCTCGAAGGAGATGGTCCTGCTGAGTAATTAGCTTACTCTAGAAACATACAAACAACAGCATGAGCAACACCACCTTGGATAATGACACAGAAGTGATAGAGCCAGTGAAAATACAGTGATACCTCGGTTTTAGTTAGTAATCCGTTCCAAAACTAATAGCAAATGAAGATCGAGTCTATCTGAATTGTGCGCAAATCGAAACAATTGTTCCCATAATAAATGATGCAAATCCGATTTGTTACATTCTCGACACGCAACCACATGAACACAAAAATATGAACGGAAAAATTGATGTGAAATACAATTAAATTAGAACTTTTGACTTTATTGAAAACCCTCATTGGGGAGCAGAGAGGTTAGGGGGAGTGAACAGAGAAGCCACTCCAATCCGTTTCAAACAGGGGTAATCGATCGTGGCGGCCCGCCACGGGAAAATAAGTCGCCACACCTTAAAAATTATTTTTGTAACAACGTGAAAACAGAATAATGTAAGCTACAAAAGAAGTCAAACGAAGACTTACACTCTTTTTTAATTTTTATTGCCAATCTTATGCTAATAATCGGCCCAATTCCAACACACATTCCCTCCTGTCTGTCTCCATGCTTCACTCCCAGACACACAACTAGAGATGTCCGATAATGGCTTTTTTGCCGATATCCCGATATTGTCCAACTCTTAATTACCGATTCCGATATCAACAGATACCGATATATACAGTCGTGGAATAAACACATTATTATGCCTAATTTTGTTGTGATGCCCAGCTGGATGGATTAAACAATGTAACATCCATCCATCCATCCATCTTCTTCCGCTTATCCGAGGTCAGGTCGCGGGGGTAGCAGCCTAAGCAGGGAAGCCCAGACTTTCCTCTCCCCAGCCACTTCGTCCAGCTCTTCCCGGGGGATCCCGAGGCGTTCCCAGGCCAGCCGGGAGACATAGTCTTCCCAACGTGTCCTGGGTCTTCCCCGTGGCCTCCTACCGGTTGGACATGCCCTAAACACCTCCCTAGGGAGGCGTTCGGGTGGCATCCTGACCAGATGCCCGAACCACCTCATCTGGCTCCTCTCGATGTGGAGGAGCAGCGGCTTTACTTTGATCTCCCCCCGGATGACAGAGCTTCTCACCCTATCTCTAAGGGAGAGCCCCGCCACCCGGCGGAGGAAACTCATTTCGGCCGCGTACCCGTGACCTTGTCCTTTCGGTCATAACCCAAAGCTCATGACCATAGGTGAGGATGGGAACGTAGATCGACCGGTAAATTGAGAGCTTTGCCTTCCGGCTCAGCTCCTTCTTCACCACAACGGATCGATACAGCGTCCGCATTACTGAAGATGCCGCACCGATCCGCCTGTCGATCTCACGATCCACTCTTCCCCCACTCGTGAACAAGACTCCTAGGTACTTGAACTCCTCCACTTGGGGCAGGGTCTCCTCCCCAACCCGGAGATGGCACTCCACCCTTTTCCGGGCGAGAACCATGGACTCGGACTTGACAAAAACAATGAAACAAGGTTTTCCAAAATAAATCAATTCAAGTTATGGAAAAAAATGCCAACATGGCACTGCCATATTTATTATTGAAGTCACAAAGTGCATTATTTTTTTTAACATGCCTCAAAACAGCAGCTTGAAATTTGGGACATGCTCTCCCTGAGAGAGCATGAGGAGAATGAGGTGGGCGGGGTTGGGGGAGGCGGGGTTGAGGTGGGGGGAGGGGGTAGCGGGGGGTGTATATTGTAGCGTCTCGGAAGAGTTAGGGCTGCAAGGGGTTCTGGGCATTTGTTATGTTGTGTTTATGTTGTGTTACGGTGCGGATGTTCTCCCAAAATGTGTTTGTCATTCTTGTTTGGTGTGGGTTCACAGTATGGCGCATATTGGTAACAGTGTTAAAGTTGTTTATACGGCCACCCTCAGTGTGACCTGTATGGCTGTTGACCAAATATGCCTTGCATTCACTTGTGTGTGTGAAAAGCCGTAGATATTATGTGACTGGGCCGGCACGCAAAGGCAGTGCCTTAAAGGTTTATTGGCGCTCTGTACTTCTCCCTACGTCCGGCGATTTCAGAAGTCATAAATTTAACTTTTTGAAACCGATACGGAAAATTTTTCAACCGACACCGATAATTTCCGATATTACATTTTAAAGCATTTATAGGCCGATAATATCGGCAGTCCGATATTATCGGACATCTCTACACACAACACTTCCTCATTCTCCGCCAATCTCCTTTCTGGCACAGTGTGTTCACGATCATGGGAACAATTACCGTATTTAGTATAAAGAATATAAATTGC